>NC_029775.3:70122568-70153185 GCF_000817695.3 Arachis duranensis
ATGTCAGGCGATCAACCATGCATCGTGTATCAGGAATCCAAGAGATATTCACCCAATCGAAGGTAGAATGGAGGTGGTTGTCAGTCACACGTTCATAGGTGAGAATAATGATGAGTGTCACGGATCATCACATTCATCAAGTTGAAGAACAAGTCACTTGGTGTGTGCTTGGGCTGAGCATTAAAGCATTTTCGTGTAGAGACTCTCCCTGGAGTTAAACGCCAGCTTTTATGCCAGTTTGGGCGTTTAACTCCCAATTTGGTGCCAGTTCCGGCGTTTAACGCTGGAATTTCTGAGGGTGACTTTGAACGCCGGTTTGGGCCATCAAATCTTGGGCAAAGTATGAACTATCATATATTGCTGGAAAGCTCAGGATGTCTACTTTCCAACGCCGTTAAGAGCGCGCCAATTGGGCTTCTGTAGCTCCAGAAAATCTACTTCGAGTGCAGGGAGGTCAGAATCCAACAGCATCTGCAGTCCTTTTCAGTCTCTGAATCAGATTTTTGCTCAGGTCCCTCAATTTCAGCCAGAAAATACCTGAAATCACAGAAAAACACACAAACTCATAGTAAAGCCCAGAAAAGTGAATTTTAACTAAAAACTAATAAAAATATACTAAAAACTAACTAGATCATACTAAAAACATACTAAAAACAATGCCAAAAAGCGTACAAATTATCCGCTCATCACTTATACCACGAAGACTCTGATTGCAAGGAATTGAAGGCTCTGTTGTCAGGAGAGACAATCAAATGCATGGACCAGGAATCCAAGAGATACACATTCTAGCTTGTTTTCATGTAGAACGAAAGTGGTTGTCAATCACGCGTTCATGAGTGAGAATGGTGATGAGTGTCATATAATCATCACATTCGTCATGTTCTTGTGTGCGAATGAATATCTTAGAATAAGAATAAGCATGATTGAATAGAAAACAGTAGTACTTTGAATTAATACTCGAGGAACAGCAGAGCTCCACACCTTAATCTATGGTGTGTAAAAACTCCACCGTTGAAAATACATAACTGATAATAAGGTAGGCATGGCCGTGAGGCCAGCCCCCAATGTCTAAGGACTAACAATAATCAAAGATGTTCCAAAAGGTCGTCCAAAGATGTCTAATACAATAATAAAAAGTTCTATTATACTAAACTAATTACTAGGGTTTTCAGAAATAAGTAAATGATGCATAAATCCACTTCTAGGCCCACTTGGTGTGTTCTTGGGCTGAGCATTGAAGCTTTCACGTGTAGAGGTCTTCCTTGGAGTTGAACGCCAGTTTGTAACTTATTTCTGGCATTTAACTCTGCCTTGCAACTTGTTTCTGGCGTTTAATGCCAGAATAGGGCAGAAAGCTGGCGTTAAACGCAGGTTTGTGTCATCTAAACTCAGGAAAAGTAGGGACTATTATATATTTCTGGAAAGCCCTGAATGTCTACTTTCCAACGGAATTGAGAGCGCACAATTTGGACTTCTATAGCTCCAAAAATTCTATTTCGAGTGCAGGAAGGTCAGAATCCAACAGCATCAGCAGTCCTTCTTCAGCCTCTAAATCAGATTTTTGCTCAGGTTCC
The DNA here is from genome assembly GCF_000817695.3 of Arachis duranensis. NCBI lineage: Eukaryota > Viridiplantae > Streptophyta > Magnoliopsida > Fabales > Fabaceae > Arachis > Arachis duranensis. The sequence continues at coordinate 70,124,143 of NC_029775.3, forward strand.
TCAATTTCAGCAAGAAAATACCTGAAATCACAGAAAAACACAAACTCATAGTAAAGTCCAGAAATGTGAATTTTGCTTAAAAACTAATAAAAATATACTAAAAACTAACTAAATCATACTAGAAACTTTATAAAAACAATGCCAAAAATTGTATAAATTATCCGCTCATCACAACACCAAACTTAAATTGTTGCTTGTCCCCAAGCAACTGAAAACAAAATAGGATAAAAAGAAGAGAATATACAATGAATCTCATAATATCAATGAAACTTAGTCCCAATTAGATGAGCGGGGCCAGTAGCTTTTTGCTTCTGAACAGTTTTGGCATCTCACTTTATACTTTGAAATTCAGAATGATTGGCATCTATAGGAACTCAAAATTTTGGATAGTGTTATTGATTCTCCTAGTTCAGTACTTTGATTCTTGAACACAGCTACTTTGAATCTTGGCCGTGGCCCTAAGCACTTTGTTTTCCAGTATTACCACCGGATACATAAATGCCATAGATACGTAACTCGGTGAACCTTTTCAGATTGTCACTCAGCTTTGCTAATGTCCCCAATTAGAGGTGTCCAGAGTTCTTAAGCACACTCTTTTATCTTTAGATCACGACTTTAACCACTCAATCTCAAGCTTTTCACTTGGACCTTCATGACACAAGCACATGGTTAGGGACAACTTGATTTAGCCGCTTAGGCCTGGATTTTATTTCCTTGGGCCCTCCTATCCATTAATGCTCAAAGCCATGGATCCTTTTTACCCTTGTCTTTTGGTTTTAAGGGCTATTGGCTTTTTTTGCTTGCTTTTTCTTTTTTTCTTTTTTTTGCCAATTTTTTTTCTTCACTACTTTTTCTTGCTTCAAGAATCAATTTCATGATTTTTTTTTCAGATTATCAATAACATTTCTCTTTGTTCATCATTCTTTCAAGAATCAATTTGTTATTGAGAATCCATTGGCTAGAATCTTCGTGGTATAAGCTAGAATCCATTGGCAGCATCCTTGAGAATCCGGAAAGTCTAAACCTTGTATGTGGTATTCCGAGTAGGATTCTAGGATTGGATGACTATGACGAGCTTCAAACTCGCGAGTGTTGGGCGTAGTGACAGACGCAAAAGGATCAAGGGATCTTATTCAGACATGATCGAGAACCGACAGATGATTAGCTGTGCTATGACAGAGCATTTGGACCATTTTAACTGAGAGGATGGGAAGTAGCCATTGACAACAGTGATGCCCTACATACAACTTGCCATGGAAGGAGCCTTGCATTTATGAAAGTGAGAAAGCATTATGTTGCAGGAATTCAGAAGACAAAGCATCTCCAAAACTCCAACATATTCTCCATTATTGCATAATAAGTATTATTTAATCCATGCTTGTTTATTTGCAAGTCAATTGATAAATATAATTGGTATCCTAACTAAGATTAATAAGATAACCATAGCTTGCTTCAAGCCAACAATATCCGTGGGATTAGACCCTTACTCATGTAAGGTATTACTTGGATGACCCAGTGCACTTGCTGGTTAGTTGTGCGGATTGCAAAAGTGTGATTGCAATTTCGTGCACCAATACCCTCCTCACTCCATTTTCACACATCATAACCACCTAAAACCCCCCTTGGCCGAACCACTCCTCCACCTCCATCTCCACCATTTCTTCTTCTTCTACTCATTTCTTTCTCCTTTTGCTCGAGGACCAGCCAACCTTTTAAGTTTGGTGTGGAAAAAAGCATTGCTTTTTTGTTTTTTCATAACTATTAATGGCACCTAAGACCGGAGAAACCTCTAGAAAGAGGAAAGGGAAGGCAATTGCTTCCAACTCCGAGTCCTGGGAGATGAAGAGATTCATCTCAAAAGCCCATCACTAGAAAGAGGATGGAACAAACAAGAGAGCCCACTCATGGATCTCAACAAGAGCATGAGGAATTCTCTCATCAAGAAATCCTTGAGATGCCTCAAGGAATGCATTTTCCTCCACACAACTATTGGGAGCAACTCAACACCTCTTTAGGAGATTTGAGTTCCAACATGAAGCAACTAAGGATGGAGCACCAAGAGGACTCCATTATCCTCCATGAAATCAGAGAGGACCAAAGAGCCACGAGGAAGGAACAACAAAGGCAAGGAAGAGATATTGAGGAACTCAAGCACTCCATATGATCTTCAAGAGGAAGAACTAGCCGCCGTCACTAAGGTGGACCAATTCTTTAATTTTCTTGTTCTTATTCTTCTATTTTTCGGTTTTTATGCTTTATGTTTTGTCTATGTTTGTGTCTTTATTACATGATCATTAGTGTCTAGTGTCTATGCCTTGAAGTTATGAATGTCCCATGAATCCTTCACCTTTCTTAAATGAAAATGTTTCTAATTGCAAAAGAGCAAGAAGTACATGAATTTCGAATTCTATCTTGAAATTAGTTTAATTATTTTGATGTCTTGGCAATACTTTTTGTTTTCTAAATGAATGCTTGAACATTGCATATTTTTGATAGTGAAGTTTATGAATGTTAAAATTGTTGGCTCTTGAAAGAATAATGAAAAAAGAGAAATGTTATTGATAATCTGAAAAATTATAAATTGATTCTTGAAGCAAGAAAAAGCAGTGAAAAATATAAAGCTTGCGGAAAAAAGGGCAAAAAAAATAAAGGAAAAAAGAAGAAAAAAAAGCAAGCAGAAAAACCCAATAGCTCTTTAAACCAAAAGGCAAGAGCAAAAAGCCAGTAACCTTTTAAACTGAAAGGCTAGGGTAAAGAGGATCCAAGGCTTTGAGCATTAACGGATAGGAGGACCCAAAGAAATAAAATCCTGGCCTAAGCAGCTAAGTCAAGCTGTCCCTAACCATGTGCATGTGTCATGAAGGTCCAAGTGAAAAGCCTGAGACTGAGTGGTTAAAGTCATGATCCAAAACAAAAAGAGTGTGCTTAAGAACTCTGGACACCTCTAACTGGGGACTCTAGCAAAGCTGAGTCACAATCTGAAAAGGTTCACCCAGTTATGTGTCTGTGGCATTTATGTATCCGGTGGTAATACTGGAAAACAAGATGCTTAGGGTCATGGCCAAGACTCATAAGTAGTTGTGTTCAAGAATCAACATACTGAACTATGAGAATCAATAAAACTATCTTAATTCCCAGTCCCTATAGATGCCAATCATTCTGAATTTCAAAGGATAAAGTGAGATGCCAAAATTGTTCAGAAGCAAAAACCTACAAGTCCCGCTCATCTAATTAGAACTAAGTTTCACTGATATTTTGGGATTTATTGTATATTCTCTTCTTTTTATCCTATTTTTTTCATTTGCTTGGGGACAAGCAACAATTTAAGTTTGGTGTTGTGATGAGCGGATAATTTATACGCTTTTTGGTATTATTTTTAGGTAGTTTCTAGTATTTTTAGTCAATTTTTAATATATTTTTATTAGTTTTTATGAAAAATTCACATTTCTGGACTTTACTATGAGTTTGTGTGTTTTTCTACGATTTCATATATTTTCTGGCTGAAATTGAGAGAGTTGAGCAAAAATCTGATTCAGAGGCTGAGAAAGGACTGCAGATGTTATTGGATTCTGACCTCCCTGCACTCGAAGTGGAATTTCTGGAGCTACAGAAGCCCAATTGGCACGCTCTTAATTGCGTTAAAAAGTAGACATCTTGGGCTTTCCAGAAATGTATAATAGATCATACTTTGCCCGAGATTTGATGGCCCAAACTGGCATCCAAATGCCCACCAGAGACCATTTTCTGGTGTAAAACGCCAGAACTAGCACCAGAACTGGAGTTAAACGCCCAAACTAGCACCCAAGCTGGCGTTTAACTACAAGGATGGCCTATGCACGTGAAAGCTTCAAAACGCAGCCCAAACACACACCAAGTGGGTCCTGGAAGTGGATTTCTACACTATCTACTCATTTTCTATAAACCTAGTTTACTAGTTTAGTATAAATAGCACTTTCTACTATTGTATTCGAAGTCTTTGACCTTTTTGGGGAGTTCTTCAAACCCTTTTTGTAGGCTGGCCATTCGGCCATGCCTAGACCATTTTGTTCTTATGTATTTTCAACGGTGGAGTTTCTACACCTCATAGATTAAGGTGAGGAGCTCTGCTGTTCCTCATGAATTAATGCAAGTATTATGGTTTTTCATTCAATTCATGCCTACTTCTTCTCCAAGATATACTCTTGTACTTAATTCAGTTAAGTCAGACTGAAGGGATGACCCGTGACAATCACTCTCTATCTTCAGTACTCGCTTAGCCAAGATCCGCGTGCCTGACAACCACAAAGCGATGTACATGATATTCAACATAGTCATTGGACGACAGCCGAAGTATATTCTCTTGGGTCTCTAATCAACGATTCACATCGTCTCTCCTGACAACAGAGCATCTGAATCTGAGATTAGGATCTTTGTGGTATAGGCTAGAACACTAGACAGCATTCCTGAGATCCAGAATGTCTAAACCTTGTCTGTGGTATTCCGAGTAGGATCTCTGAAGGGATGACTATGAGGAGCTTCAAACTCACAAATGTTGGGTGCAGTGACAGTGTGCAAAAGGATCGATGGATCTTATTTCGACGCTAGTGAGGACCGACAGATGATTAGCCCTACGGTAGCTGTGCCTGCTATTTTTCATCGAAGACGAAAAATCCGACAGTTAATTAGTCGTACAGAGATTGTAGCCGGACCATTTTCAATGAGAGGATCATATAGCTTGCCATGGAAGGGAGCACGCATGATTGGATGAAGACAATAGGAAAGCAGAGGTTCAGGAGCAATAAAGCATCTCCAAACGCTTATCTGAAATTTCCACCAATAAATTACATAAGTATCCCTATCTTATTTTACATTTTATTTATCTTTTAATTATCAATACCTTATAACCATTTGAATCTGCCTGACTGAGATTTACAAGATGACCATAGCTTGCTTCAAGCCGGCAATCTCTGTGGGATCGACCCTTACTCACGTAAGGTATTACTTGGATGACCCATTGCACTTGCTGGTTAGTTGTGCGGAGTTGTGAAAAGTGTGATCACAATTTCGTGTACCAATAACCAAGCTAGTGGTTTATTGATATCCGATAAAAGACGCTCGTTGAACCCATATAAAATAGAGATAACCTTGTGCCGGTTCAACTCATTCATAAGGATGAAGAATGAAGATACATCTTAGAATAGAGAATCAATCACGAATTGAGATAGAACAGTAATACTTTTATTAATCCATAAAACTCAGCAGAGCTCCTCCCCTTAACCTAAGAGGTTTAGAGACTCATACTGATCGAAAACACAATGAAAGGTTCAAAAATTATGGGAGAGGAAGAAGATCTTAAACATGGGTGATCTTATCCTATATATACTAAACTAATGACTATGGATTACAGAAATATGATAGGTTTAGGCTTGTAGTGCAAAAATCTACTTCCGGGGCTCACTTAGTGAGTGTTTGGGCTGAGCTTTAGTGTCTCTCACGTGCTAGTTGATTTTTGGGCGTTGAACGCTGGCTGAGGACACCTTTATAGGCGTTGGACGCTGGCCACTCCTCTCTAGGCGTTGGTCGCCTGGACTAGGGTAGATGGGTGGCGTTGAACGCTAGTTTTAGGCCTTTAATTCTGAAGCAAAGTATAGACTATTATATATTTCTAGAAAGTCCTGGATGTTAGCTTTCCATAGCCATTGAGAAAGCTTCATTTAGACTTTTGTAGCTCCAGAAAAACTCTTTCGAGTGTAAGGAGGTCAGATCCTAACAGCATATGCAGCACTTTCTCTGCCTCTGAATCAGACTTTTGCTCTAGCCCCTTAATTTCAGCCAAAAAATGCCTGAAATTGCATAAAAACATACAAACTCAAAGAAGAATCCAAAAATGTAAATTTTGTACTAAAACCTATGAAAATTTAATAAAACTTAAACAAAATATACTAAAAACTATATGAAAATGATGGCAAAAAGCGTATAAAATGTTCGCTCATCAAATGACTACTTTAATGAGGTCCACTTTTCCTACTTGATTTAATAGACTTTCTTTCTACCCTTCAATCATACCATCCACCTTTTTGATTATCCAATATATTGATCTTTTCTTTGATCTACCATGCTGCGCTGGTATGCCTAAGTATTTTTTCGGTTGTCCCAAGCCAAAATGTTAAGGATTTTCTCTATGTTGACTCTGACTTGAATTAGAATTTGGTTACTAAAAATTATCTTGGATTTCTCTAAATTGATAACTGGGCCAGATGCTGAGGTGTACTGGTTCAGAATTTGGACAAGTTGGTATATTTCTTCTTCCTACAGTCATCAACAAATAAGAAGTGGGTAATCACTAGTTCTGAAGGAGCTAACTTAACCCCAGCAATAAGATTTTTATTTAGTTCATTATCCATTAAAATAGAAAACACTTCAGACGCAATAATAAAGAGATAGGGTGAAAGAGGATCTTCCAGTCTTAACCCTCTCTAAGGCATAATCTCTTTGGTAAGAGTTCCATTTATTTTGAACTTGTATGTCACGCTCTTGATGCACTCCATGATAAGTTTTACCCATTTCTGATGGAATCAAAAGGCCTTGAACACTTCTTCCATAAAATTCCATTCTATCTTGTTGTCATAAGATTTACTCATGTCCAACTTGATAGCTAGGTCTTGTGATGCATGCTTCCCTATATTGGTAATCTTGTGTAAAGCCTCTTGAACAATGACAATATTGTCTTGGATCAATCTTCCACTCATGAACGTACTCTGGATAGGAGATACAATCTTTTACATGATATCTCGGAGGCTAGCCACCATCACCTTTGATATGATTTTATACACATAATTGCAGCAGCTTATGGGCCTCAAGTGATTGAAAGTTTCTGCCTGCTTGACATTTGGAATAAGAACAACTTGAGTCTCATTAATCTCTTTGGGAATGTGGCCTTCTTCAGAAAATCTTTTAACAACTGCACATATGTCTTCTATAATTGTACCCCAATGCTTTCGATAAAATTGACTACGAAGACCGCCGGGCTCGGGAGCTTTAGTACCTTCCAAGCTAAAGGCAGCCTGTTTAATTTCCTCTCTAGTGACTTCTTTTACAAGGAATAGCCTTAATGCACTCATTCTTGTTTGTGGTACCCTTTGAAGTATAAAACCCCGAATAGTACTCTTCAATCAATCTCAAGATGTCTTGCTGGTTCTGAACGTAGTTGCCTTCATTATTTTTCAACTTGTCAATGCAATTTCTATCCCTTTTTTATATAGTTGATGCATGAAAAAAACTCATATTACGATCTCCCCACTTAAACTATTTGATTATTGCCCTTTACGCCTAAAACGTTTCTTCCTGACTCCATAGCTCTTTGATTTTTTGCTTTGCCTCATTGATTTGGTTTTGTTGAGTAACAGTGCAGGGCGAATTTTGGAGTTGTAGAATCTTGAGTTGCCATCTCACTATCTCCTTGTTTGCTCTTCTGAAACTTGATCTGTTCTATTTCTTCAGCTTTTTTATGCAATTTTTTGTTTTGTTTATCATCTGCTCCAGCTGCCTCCATTTCTATCCTTCTTGGACCACCCTTACATGATCACCAAATTACATTTCTCTTTGTCATCCTAATAGGCTTCATATCTAAATAACCTTGGGACTTTTTGACATGGTTTAAGATTGAGGAGAATGGGACAATGGTCTGATGAAACAGCTAATAAGGCAGTGAGCGTGGCATTGCTGAAAATTTGCCTCTATTTGCAATTTTTAACACTTTAGCTTTTAGCACCTCATGATCGTACTAAAAGTTTAGGCGTTTATTACCTCTAACCCATTTTATTTTAGCTTATCTTTATTTAATTTTGATCCTTCGCCAATGCGAATCAAAATTTTAATCAAGAAAATGAAAGGTTTTTACTTTAAAACTCTTAATCACAAAAATATTTATACCCACATAGCAATATATACATAGACTTGTTCCAAGATTCTCAAATACAAGTCCTAACCCTCTAAAAATCAAAGACAATAAATGGCGAGGGGAAAGTCTAAGGCTAAAATAACTACAAAAAATACGGATACATATTTACACATATAGCTCCGATGTTCAGTTGCAGCTCCGCACCAAGGATTCCTAAACCTGTTGCTGAAAAGGAAATATGTAGGGGGTGAGAACATCGTCATCGCTTGTTGAAAGAGCAAAACCGTCGATTAATAATTTCTTCTCAATTAGAGGAAATAACTTCATTGCAAGTATAGTTCTCAACCGACAAGCAATGCTCAATCAAAGTTTTAATGATTGGTTGTCACAAGTACAAACCCCAATAAGAATTAATCGAAGTATTCAAACCTCATGTCGTCTCACAAGAAATTGCAATGAAGTCTTTAATTATTGGCTATAAAGGAATAAGGGGGTTTGATTTGATAAAAGGGCAAGAAAATAAATGGCAAGAAAAGTAAATCAAGTAACTAAAGAAAGCAAGTAATAAAGAGAGACATTTATGGCAAGTTTTGAGAGTATATGCTTTCTGTCCTAGTTACTAATAACAATAATCAACAAGAATTTATCTTATTTCGTCATCTAACAATGGAGGAAGGTATAATATTATCTTCACACGAGTGAAAGTCAAATAAGACTATTAAATCTCAATCCAAAAATCCTAATGAACTCACTAATTGAATTAGCAAAAGATTAAAGTCAATGGAAATATTATTAACTAACAACTCTAGATCACCAACATAAGTTGGGTATTCATGACTCAAGATTACCTAATTCCTCTTTCCAAGCCAAGAATGCTGAAAAAATCTACACTAACATCCAACCAAACATTTCGTCAAACACTTGGAATGCATAAAAGGAAAGCATGGTAAAATTGCAAGAAATGTAAATCTACAACTACCCAATTGCAAGAAAATAATGACACAACTCAATTAAATCATAAAGGAACATAAAACATAAATTGCATTAAAGAAAACCAAATCCAACAAGAATATCCATAAACATAAAAGATGCTCAAATCCGAAATTAACAAGAAAACTAAGAACAAAGACATAAGAAGAAGAAATCATAAAGGAAACATGATGAAAGCAAGAAATTAAACCTAGATCTAAGATGCAAATAATCCTAAGAACCCTAATTCTAGAGAGAAGAAGGAGCTTCTCTCTCTAGAAACTAACTTACATGATACTACCCTACAACTAATTGCTCCTCCTTTGTCCAAACGTGAATTCTGCATGAAATAGCCTCAAGAATGAGTTGGATTTGGGCCTGGGAAGCTCAGAAATCGCCCCCAATGTTTTCACTTTAATGAGGCCACATGCCTGTTGTGATGCGTATGCATGGGCCACGCGTACGTGTCATCTGACATTTTCCTTCTCACGCGTACGCGTCGCCTGGCGACCTCATCTCCACGCGTGCGCTTTGTTACACGTGTGCGTCTGTCACGCGTGCGCATCTATCACGCGTGCGCGTCGATGTATGCACTCCAAATCCTTGTTTTTCCATGAATTCTCCACTTTGCATGCTTTTCTTTTCACTTCCTCCATCTAATACTTGCCTTATGAACCTGAAATCACTTAACAAACACATCAAGACATCGAATGGAATTAAAGTGAATTGAATCTAGCTATTTTAAGGCCCAAAAAGCATGTTTTTATACTTAAGCACAAATTAAAGGAGAATTACAAAAGGATGCATTTTCATTGAATAAATGTGAGATAAGTTGATAAAATCCCCTAAATTAAGCACAAGATAGACCACAAAATTGGGGTTTATCAAACCTCCCCACACTAAAAACAAGCATGTCCTCATGCTAAACTTAAGAAAAAAACAAAGGGTATCAATATTTATTCAATGCAAATTATCTAGATGCAACCTACCTACATGCAATCTATCTAAATGAATGCAATTACTTGGTCAAAATAAATCAATTTCCAAGAATATATATATGAATATAAGGGCTAAAGGTATCTCAATAAGATCAAATCCACAATTGAATTGAGTTATTAGAATGATTTCACAAACTTGCAAGAAAAGAGATGATCATAAGTGGAAACATGTAATTGAGCAATCGAACCCTTACAGGATGTGTATCCACTCTAGTCACTCGAGTGTATAGGGGTGATTCACTCAATTCTCCCTAATCATGCTTTTCAAGATTTGTTTGTCATCTAACAATTATTTCATGCATGCATACAAATATCATGAGGACTTTTCCATAGGTTGTAATGGGGCTAAGGTCAAGGTAAGGATGCATATGGTCAAGTGAGCTTGAAATTTGAATCTTTGATTAACATAAGCTTCCTACCTAACCTATATAACAACCTATACAAATCCAAAGCTAATCTAACTACCCATTCTTCACTTTTTCATACACTCATGCATTCTCTTTTTGATCACCACACATATGCATTGACTTTTCTTGAACTTTACTTTGGGGCATTTTGTCCCGTTCTTATTGCTTTTCTTTTTTCTTTATTTTTTTATGTTTTTGATATATATATTTTTTTTCTTTTTATTGTTTTTCTCATATTTTTTTCAACTAAATTATATACAAGAATGTCAATGCATATGGTTTAACATTTAATTAATACATGAGTATGTACCCAACTCCCAATATTTTCAATAAAAATACAAAAACACTCTTTTATCTCGCCCAATGTTCCCCAACATCCCAAACTTGAATGATAACACTCTCACTAGCCTAAGCTAATCAAAGATCCAAACAAGGGACATTTATTATTTTTTTCTTTAAGGCTTTTAATGTGCTAAAATTAAGAATAAATGGGTTTAGCATAGGCTCAAAGTTGGCTAACAATGGAAGATAAAAGGTAAGGCTATTTGGGTAAGTGAGCTATTTGAAACGATGGCCTCAATCAGATAAATGCATGTATATACAAAATAATGGACATATAGAATCAAACAAATCAAATATTACAATCATAATTCAACCAAGTTCTAAATTTTTTTTTTCAAATCAATTGGAGTGCCCTATAGTTAAAATCCTTGAAAAATTTCATTATTTTGACTAAGCTTATTATGTATATGCAAACTAGGAAAATGCAACAAAAATCCTAAAATACCTAAAAATGAAATGCAAAAGTGTTGGGATTAGAAGCTTGTCATCCAAAAATACCGATTGGTTGGATGACCTCTCCACACTTGAAAGTTTGCACCGTCCTCGGTGCATCCAAAGATGAGCAAAGGAGTACAATGACTTTCCGAGTTGCTACCTTCAGCTGGTAGGTCAACCGGTGCTGCGTGTTCTTCTCCAGCTTCCGTTTTTGCTTATGACAAATCATCTTGAGCAATAGAAAACAGGATAGTAAGAAAAGTAAATGCGAAAGCGAGGAAGCGTAAATTGTCGGAATGAGATAAATCACTAGAATGAAGTGAGAGAATTAGTGTGACATTAATGAAACAAGTGTGTGAGTTCTAAGTTTGCGCGCGGTTTAGAACACACACATTAGCATAAGGAGCTATTCACAATTACACAAAAGAAACATACACTTCATTCTTTCTAGTGTGCTTGAGATACTCTATGAAAACCTGTAGGTCAAGTCAACCAAACAAGTAGTGAAGAGGCATGAAAGCATTCAAGAAATTAGTCAAGCAATTGTGAATTGGATAACGAATGGTCATTGATTGATGTGTAAGTAAACTTAGTGAACAAAATGGTATATGAAACTTATACAATAATCAATGACACATATTGAAGTTTGTTTGCAACACCTAAGTGACATAGAAATGGAACACATGGGTGCTATGGAACTTAGGAAAAAGAAGATAGAAGTGAAAATCAATCACATAGTAAGCATGGTTCACAAAGCTTAGAAAGCTCAAAAATATGTCACTAGGTAAGCTTTCAACCCAATTTCACAGTTTCAAACTCTCAATGCATGAAATAGATGACGTAAATAAGGATCAACCATAAACAAGAATCACCTAATAAAAAATGCATTGATAGTACAGTATTGCCTAATCATACTGAAATATTTTAAATCACATGATGGCCAAAACATGTAATTCAAAAGAGTTAAGAAGCTTGAAGGCAATGTCACATGTACTTGGTATTCACAAATGTTGAGCATGAAAAGTTCAAAACCAAGTAACAAACTGTAACCTCGATAAAAGAAATCCAACAATGAATATCAAAACAGTTATGCTAACATAGCATTTAGTGAATAATAAGAAGCAATAAACAGCAAACAAGATTCATAATCCAACACCTATAATGAAAAACAGAAAATCAAACAAAAATAAAACTAACTAAAAGAAATGGTGTTAGATGGTGATTGGTAGTGTTGGATGATGGTTGAAGGGTGGAAATAAAAGAAGAGGAGAAAGAAGAAGGAAAGAAATGGAAAGAAGAAAAGAAGAGAAGAGTGGTGGAACAGGGCAGGGTCATGCGTACGCTTCGTGTCACACGTACGCGTGAATTGCATAAAGCTGTGACGCATACGCATCGGCAACGCGCACGCGTGGGTGAAGAGGGATATAGGTGATGCGTACGCATGGGGAGATGCGTACATGTGGATGGAAATACGCATACGCGTGGATGGAAATTGAGCCAGAGGCACAATTCCAGCATACTTCACGCGCAACTCTCTGGTTTTGGTATGAGGAGTGGAAATTTTGAGTTCCATTCGTACGCGTGGGTGAGGCGTACGCGGGATGGTCGAAAAGCTTGGGGTCACGCATACGCGTGGGTGACGCGTACGCATGGAATGGTGCTCTACTTTTCAAAATTTTTCCATACTTTTGCACCAAACCAAGCTTCTTAAACCTCCAAACAACTACCAAAATAAAACTTTATTTAACCTACTAGACTCCCAAATAAATTTGACTAACTAAACAAAATATTAAATTAAACAAATTTTTACCAATACTTACAAAATGGAAAAAGAAAAGATATTACTATGGTGGGGTGTCTCCCACCTAACACTTTTGTTTATTGTCCTTAAGTTGGACTTATGGGGAGCTCTTCATCAAGGTGGCTTGTGTTTGAATCCATCCTTGAACATCCACCAATACTTGGACTTCCAATAAGCTCTGTCATTCAAAGTTAATAGCTCTAAGTTTTGATAGAGTTCTTCACAAACCATGAGCTTCCAAAGTTGATCCTCCTCTTGTAATCTGGGATCCCACACTTTGTTTTGACACTCATCTTCAAATTGATCATGGTAATTTCCTTCGGGTGGCAAGCAAGCCGAATTCACATGAGGGCACCAAACTAGCCTCCTAGACCCATCTAATTGAGCACTACACCAAACCATACTCCTCAATTTTGAGCTTCCAACCATAATGAGCCTAGATTTACACTGCCAACCACTAAACATCCTCCTCTTACGGTTAGTTCCACAAAGCGCCCTAAGTTCGCCATCAGTTTCAAGCAAGCCAAATTTAAGTGGGATAATAAAGCTATGATTTATGAGTTTTACCCACTCAAATCAAGGATTGGATGGTGACTTAGGTGGAGAAGTTTCCAATGGTCTTAATAAAGCACGTTCTACTCCCGTCCATCCTCTTCTAGAGGCTTCCACCACTTGACAAGTTTCTTCAAGCTCTACCTCTTGCCAAGCTTCCTCAAGTTCACATTCTTCTTCACCAATGTCTTCAAGCTCTTCCTAATCACTCAAATCATAAATAGGTGGTTTAGTGAAATCTACTTCATCATCAATTCCAAGTCCAATGGGGAAGGATTCTTCAAACACAAAAGGATCATATGTTGATGTAGAATCATCGTAGATATGGGAACTTGGTTCTTGTACCACTTCTTCCAATTCTTCAATCACATTGTGCCATGGAGGTTGTGCACTATCCTCCTTGACATCACTTTCAAACTCTATGGAAGAAGGCTCTTCAACTTGAGATTTCTTTTTACACCCAACATCTCCTAAATTTTCAACCATTACTTCCTCTTGTTCAATAATCTCTACCTTCTCCTCTTGTTGCACTTCTTGTCTCAATTTTTCTTCTCTACATTAAAGCTCCAAATTCACTCCCTCACTAAGCTCATTGATTGCTTCTCCACATTCAACAATGGGAGTGCCTCATCATATAGACATAGGTGGGATGAAACATATTGCTAACGGCTTCCGTCACGATAGCAATCTTAGCTTCTAGCTCCTTAAACTCCTTTTCTGTCTCTTCTTGTTGCCTTTGGATATAAGATCTAAGATCTCTTTGTTCTAGCATGAGGACATGGAGACCTTCGTCCATTAGGAGCAGTAGTGGAAGAGAGGGTTCATTGTTTGAGGGAACGGTGTTATAGTTAGAAGGTGGTTTATATTGGTGAAAATCTTGAGGTGGCGTATATGGAATTTGTGGTTCATGGGAGTATTGGTGATGGAATGGTGGTGGCTCTAGGTATGGTTCATATGGTGGTTAGTATGGTGGATATGGGTTAGGATCATATGGAGGTGAATGGTGGTATAAGGCTTGTGAGTAAAGTTGACAATAATGCTGAGGTTTTGGTTCGTAATTATATACATTATGGGCTGGATTATAGTCATGAGAGATTGGAGGAGGGTGTTGCCATGAAGGTTGACCATAAACATGTGGCTCCTTCCTAATTTGATATCCATTCCCACAATGTAGTTCTTCATTGAAGCTTTCATTTTCTACGACATAATTGTAACCAAACTCAAAGCCAAAGTGATGAGAATTCATAGTGAAAGAGAAAACAAAAACAAATACTAATAAGAACTAAAGAAAGCAAAGTCCTACAACTAGCAACAACTAACAAAGAAGCAAAAGGTAAATATATTCACAACATTCCCATATATACAATAGCCAATAACATAGCACCATTGCAATTCCCCAGCAACGGCGCTAAAAACTTGAAAGAGCAAAACTGTTGGCTCAGAATTTCTTTTCGGTTAGAGGAAATAACTTCGTTGCAAGTATAGTTCCTAACCGACAAGTAATGCTCAATCAAAGTTTTAATGATTGGTTGTCACAAGTACAAACTCCAATAAGAATTAATCGAAGTATTCAAACCTTGGGTCGTCTCACAAGAAATTGTAATGAAGTGTTTAATTATTGGCTATGAAGGAACAAGGGGGTTTGATTTGATAAAAGGGCAAGAAAATAAATGGCAAGAAAAGTCAATCAAGTAACTAAAGAAAGCAAGTAATAAAGAGAGACACTCATGGTAAAGATTGAGAGTATAGGCTTTCTATCCTAGTCACTAATAACAATAATCAACAAGAATTTATCTTATTTCGTCATCTCTAATAATAGAGGAAGGTATAATATTATATTCACACGAGAGAAAGTCAAATAACACTAGTTAATCTTAATCCAAAAATCCTAATGAACTCACTAATTGAATTAGCAAGAGATTAGAGTCAATGGAAACAATATTAACTAACAACTCTAGATCACCAACATAAGTTGGGTATTCATGACTCAAGATTGCCTAATTCTTCTTTGCAAGCAAAAAATGCTCAAAAAATCTACACTAATATCCAACCAAGCATTTTGTCAAATACTTGGAAGGCATTAAAGGAAAGCATGGTAAAATTGCAAGAAATGTAAATCTACAACTATCCAGTTGCAAGAAAACAATAAAAACAACTCAATTAAACCATAAAGGAACATAAAACATAAATTGCATTAAAGAAAACAAAATCCAATAAGAATATCCATAAACATAAAATATGCTCAAAGGGAAAATTAACAAGAAAACTAAGAAGAACAAAGTCAAAAGAACAAGAAATCATAAAGGAAACATGATGAAAACAAGAAATTAAACCTAGATGTAAGATGCAAATAATCCTAAGAACCCTAATTATAGAGAGAAGATGGAGCTTCTCTCTCTAGAAACTAACCTACATGATGCTACGCTACAAATAATTGCTCCCCATTTGTCCAAGCTTGAATTTTGCACAAAATAGCCTCAGGAATGAGTTTGATTTGGGCCTGTGAAGTTCAGAAATCGGCCCCAGAGTTTTCACTTTAATGAGGTCACGTGTCTGTTGTGACACGTACGCATGGGCCACGGGTATGCGTCGTCTGGCGTTTTCCTTCTCACGTGTATGCGTCATGTCATGCTTACGCGTTGCTTGGCGACCTCATCTCCACGCTTGCGATTCTGTCACGCGTGCGCGTCGATGTATGCACTCCATATCCTTGTTTTTCCATGAATTCTCCACTTTGCATGCTTTTCTATTCACTTCCTCTATCCAATACTTGCCTTATGATTCTGAAATCACTCAACAAACACATCAAGGCATCGAATGGAATTAAAGTGAATTGAATCTAGCTATTTTAAGGCCCAAAAAGTATGATTTTATACTTAAGCACAAATTAAGGGAGAATTACAAAACCATGCTATTTCATTGAATAAATGTGAGATAAATTGATAAAATCCCCTAAATTAGGCACAAGATAGACCACAAAATTGGGGTTTATCACTTGTTCTCAGGAGGAAAAATGAATGCTGTAAAAGTATTGAACAAAATGCGAATAATTGACTTAACTCAATAAAACTATTCTTTTATCAAGCCTTTGAAAATAATTTTTAATTTTACTTTAGACAATTAATTACTTTCTTTAAAATTTCTGAACTTGAAACAAAACGCATTCACGGCATTAATTCATAATCTCTTTAATACAAAAACTAATATTACCAAAGACCCAATTGAACACAAAAGCAAGGCAGAATAAGACAACCATCACAATCACAGAGAAAATATAACAAGTAAAATACAACCAAACACAAATGCACAAACAATATAATGCATGTCTGTCCTAAGCAGGCTATGAAGTCATGCGTCAGTTGTCTACCCACAACCCGACGTTACTCGGGGCGAATCACAAATATAGTTTCTTTACCGTGTCAGTTAGGTACAATTATCATCATGGGCGAACCCATGTTAGTTAGGATATATTGGCATCAGGGTAAGAAACAGGCTATCAATTAGGCGAATATTCCCGCATTAGCAATCTCAGGCTATCAGCTAGGGGGTACTTTCGCATTAGTAATTTGGCACAAGGCCCATTCAATCAAGCAATATACTATCAGTTAGGTGAACATTCATGCATTAGCAACCTCAAGCTATCAGTTAGGCGACCACTTCTACATTAGCACTTTTCATTCTCTTTCTTGTTATTATGCCTCCACATCACCAATTACATACACACACCTCGATATCACCAAATAATCAATCACTCTTATCTCCACATCAGCTCATAGGTATACCATCTGTCTTATTATTAAACCCTTTAATTTTCAAATACCCAAACTTCTTTAACTTTTAATCAAGATAAAAATCATCTTCTTAATAAATCAAACTCAATTCCTAACTTAAAACAAAATCTTTTCTCAATATATTGAACTTAAAATATATACTTTTCTTAATAAATCGTACTAAAAATAAGAGTCTTTTCTTAATAAATCTAAATCAATTGATACGATTCTTAAATCAAATTTTCTTTTAAATAATACTTTAAACAATTTTCGGAGTTTTATAAAAATTTCTACAGCACTTCCTCTAAAATTCGGGCTTTACCACTATTTAAGGGTCCTTACCAACCATCTTCAATTCTCAAAAACCCTTCTTAATAATTTAAACAAATCCGATTCGATATTATAAAGCCATTTTCAATTCTCAAAGATCACTTTTAATAAATCAAATTTTTAATACAAAAACCCTTTTCTCAATTATGAGTAAATATGTAAACCAAATATTTTTCTAACAAAGAGTTATTTCTCAAAATAAGCTTGTAAATTAGGTTTTCAAAATAAAATCACTTTTTCATATATTTTTACAAAATTTTGGACAGAACCTCTTTTTAAAAATAGACTTCACCACCCTCACAGCTCCCTCACTTCCATCATTCCTTAACTTAACTCAATTCAAATCAGTAGTCAATTCATACATCATTTTACCAAAGCATACACATAATTTATTCACAGCCACAGTTTCGACGATTTTCAAATGTTCAAAAGACCAAACATATATTCATCAAATTCAATTATTTTCACAATCACAAATTCCAATACAAAATCGTCATTCAACCAGTCTAGACAGTCCTAAATTATTTGTAATTACTCATTAAGCTTTTGAGCATTCGTGAATTAAAAATTTATAATTTTAAAAATGAACCCCCTATCTCCGTACGAAATTTAACGAAAATTCTGGAAAAATTTTTTGACCGAGCTGTCAAAGAAGAAAACGTCAAAAATCGTTTTTCCTCCTAAAACTTCAATTAGTCAAATCCAAGGGGAAGAAAAGTTACGTCACCGTTAACTTCTACTAAACAAAAGTGATGCAAACGTGTAAAAAAAAAAGTTACGAATACCTTTATCAGATTAGATTTTTTATTAGTGTTTTGGATTTCAAGAAATCGAAACCGAAAATCATGGAGGTGTCATGGCTCTCCTTCAAGGACACTCGGTCTCTCTCACTTTCATTCCCTTTCCAAGTTTTAATTCGGTGATGATATTGAATATAATAAAAGGTATGGTGGTGATTATTTGAGGATTTGTGGTGTTAAGACTTAGGTGTCATGATAATATATATGTATACATGCATTAAGTCCACGTTTCAAATTTTCTTCCCTTTGTTCTCTTAATGTCTCGTGTCTCTTTTTTTTTTCTTTTGCTTCTAAATGGGTTCGGCCCATTCTTTCTCTTTTTTTTTTTGGAACTTTAATTCAAAAGCACGGACTATTATACAATTGATCATAGTTTTATTGATTTTTTTTCTGGTCACAAAGTCATCTCTTAGATTGCTGAACCATGTGAATTTATTTCCCTTAAGTTTCATGTCCATGAGATTCTTTTTGTTCACTAATTCTTTGAACACTTCTATTTAGATAAATGGTTATGGGTATTTGCCAATTTTTTCATCTTAATTTAATATGTCATTAAAGCCCCCAATAAAACAACTTTGCTCATCCACCAGGTCTTTTGACTGGGCTAATGCTTGCCATGTTCTTCTTCTTTACTTGAATTTGGGATTTCTGTAAGTAAAGCAGCATTTCCAATCTGAATTATTGTTGCTCTTAATATTAATAGTGATAAAATTTTGGCACTATGAATAAACTGAAACATTAACTTTTTTATTCCATAAAAGATATAGACCACAGGAGAAGCCCCGAGATTCTACATAAAATACATTTCTAAATTGGAGCTTTCTAGCAATTTTTCTAATTTTGTCCTCTTTAGCCCTAGTTTCCATTAGATATACTATGGTCGGCTTGTACTTCAAGCACAGATTTTTTTAACTCGGAAGCTGTCACGGCCGCTACCACTTTGCGACAATTCCAACCTAGGACGATCATGGCTCGGGAGGGGGCATGGTTAGGCCCGCCTCCTCAGCTTTGGTTGTGTTGCATTCATCTTGCTGGTTTACATTCTTACTCCTTTTGCTGTTCTTTGATTCTTGATCCTCTTCCTAGTTGGAGTCAGTCAATATCATAGCTTTTGTTCCTTCTCTTTTTATTTTGATTTTCAGATTGTGTTGTATTCCTATGCTGAAGACCTCCCCCAAAATCTTCAAATTGCTGTTAAATTGGTTACTTGCCTTTGATTACTCATCTTTCTTATCTGATGTCATTTTTATATAGTAGTAGATTTTTTCTTTTTCAATTCTGAAAGGTTGATTCTTTTTGTGCTTGCTGACATTCATCCACTTCTCTGCTTCATCTCTTGTAGCGCACTTTACTTTTTGCACTTTTTCTTTTTTTTTTCATTTTCTAATCGTTGCTTCTACAGGTCTGGTTGATGTTGCTTGAGGTCTATAGCCTGAGGTAGATGGCCTTGAAGACTGTTTTGTGTTTTGTGGCCTTCTTTGTGGTTTGCTGGAGAGGCTTGAAATCCACTTGGGTTGTAATTAAGTAGGCCCAAATTATTAAAATTATGAAAGTTGTTTAGTTCTTGTTGGGTGATGCGCACGGGAATTGCATCAGAAGAGAATTTCTCAATGAAGTTGCGTTGCAAGTATAGCTCTACCAACAACAATCCTCGAGGATCAAATTTAGAAAGGAATTGGGTGTCACAAGTTCAACCTCAAAAAAATTACCAAAGTGTTCAAACCTCGAGTCGTCTCACAAGGAATGGACAAACATGTGCTTCAATATTGGTTAGAAATCCGGGGTTGTAAGTCATGAGCAAGAAAGTAAACTAGGAATCATAGCAAACAAGTAATCTTAAAGTGCAAGGAACTAATTCAAATAGCTAAGCAAGATGTGAGCAATTCCAAACTAAGAAGACAACATTCAATAAAATTCTACTTTCAACTAAACAATAGCTATAACTAAAGCAAGGCAATAAAGATTTTTGGGTTTCCAAATAAGAATGATAAAAGCAACTCTTAGCTAGACATGGGAATTCGGGTCACTATCCTTGTCTAATAACCATATATTGACAATTATGAGGAGCCAAACCCACTAACTCTACTTCTATACATGAAGTACATCAAATGGTTTGGTCAACATCAACCCATAAGGTCTAGCCTCACTACTAATTAACCTAGTAGTAGGCTAGTGTCAATGGCTATCAAATTGACCACTAAGGATTCCCAAATCATCAAATCCATTAGACCCAATGACTTAAGTTTACCCAATTCCCTTGGCCTAAGCCAAGAGTAAAAAGAACTACTCCATAATCAAGGTAAACAATTCATCAAACACATGGTAAGCATTAGCAAAAGATATGTTCAAATTGCAATTGAATTGAAATAACAAATATCCACTAACAAATATCAACTTACAATCACTCAAACAACACAATTAATCATAGAAATCATCAATGTAACATCAATAAGTCAAGATTCACAACATTCATGCAATGGGTATAAAATGACAATTGACAAGAATCCCATAAAACTAACACAAGATCTAAGCAAAATTATACTAAGAGATTTAAATTAAACAATCAAAACTAGTAATTAACAAGATCCAATTCAGAATTTAACAAGGGAAGATCAAATTAAAGCTAGATCTAGAGAAGAACAAGTGTTTCTCTCTCTAGAATAAAAAAAACCAAAAACTAGAAAATGTGTCTTAGTGTAAAATGATTGATCCCCCTTCTCCCTAGTATCCTTTGGTCTTTTTTCATACAGAAACAGCTTGAAATTGGGCCTAATGAGCCTCAGAAATCGCCAGGCACGATTTTCTTTAATGAGGTAACGTGCAGCTTCCACGCGTGCACGCGCGCTAATTGCATTTGTGATCCACGCGTGCACGCCAAGTGCGCGTGCGCGTCGGTTGGAATTCTCTAGCCTGCGCAGATGCGTCCATCCTTGCGCGCCACTTCCAGCTATCTTCATCCATGCGTGCGCGTGATGTGCGCATGCGCGTCGGTACTGAAGTTTCCAAAATCCAAATCTTCATGTTCCTCCCTCTTGTGCATGCTTTCTTTCTCTTTTCTAGGCCATTCTTACCCTATTAATTCTGAAATCACTCAACAAATACGTTACGGCATCGAATGGCAATAAAGAGGATCAAAATATAGCAATTTTATAGCAAAATAAGCATGTTTTCCATCATGGAGTAATATTAGAAAGTGAACACAAAATCATGCATTTCTTGTGAATAAGTGCGATAAATATTGACAAAAACCCCCAAATTAAGCACAAGATAAACCACAAAATTGGGTTTTATCAAATCTCCCCACATTTAAACCAAGCATGTCCTCATGCTTAAAATAAAAAGACCAAAGATCATGGTGAGAAAGGGTTTATGAAATGTAAACTACCTAAGTGAATGCATGCAACTAATGTAAAATTGTCTATCTACTTGGTCAAGGGTAAATCCATCCTCCAAGAACACATGTGAGCATATAGGGTGAAAATGATGTGTAGTTCATGAATCCTACCAAACTGAATATCACTATGAAGTGTATATAACTTGCTAAATGAACGCTTGAGAAAGCCGGGAACAAGGAATTGAGTATCGAACCCTCGTCGGACGTGTATCCGCTCTGTGCACTCAAGTGTATAGGGTTCGTCCCTCAATCCCCTTCTAATCATGCTTTCCAAGATTTGTCTTTCATCTAACAATCAACAATTACTTAATGCATGCTTACAAGTATCATGATGTCTTGTTTATGGATTGTAACGTGGCTAGGGTGAAGGTAAGGATGTATATGGTCAAGTGAGCTTAAACTTTGAGTCCTTGATTAACCTAGAATCCCACTAGACACATAGAACAACCTAGCTACCATTGAGTTTCACTTTTTTTTTTTTGCATACTCATGCATTCTTTTCAATCCACTTCCCATATGCATTGTTTTTTATTACTTTGTCTTGGGGCATTTTTGTCCCCTTTCATTGCCTTTCTTCTTTTTTTCCATATATATATATTCTTTTCTTTTCTTTTTCATACATTCTCATATATACACATAAGAAATTCTTCTCTCTTTTTTTTCGGTCCCCTTTTTCTTGGGGTTCATGTACAAAAATTTCAATGCATATGGTTCAATCATTCAATACATGAGTATGTTCACAAATCCCAGAATTTTCAATTACAATTACAATACATCTCTATATCTATCCAAGTTCCCAAGTATACCCTCCCAATTGAATGATACACATCCTAACTCACCTAGGCTAATCAAGGATCCAAATTTAGGGACATTCATAGTTTTTCGCTTAGGTTTGTTGATGTGCTCTTTTTAGAAACAAAGAAGGTTTATCATAGGCTCAAAATTGGTTAGAAATGGTAGATAAAAGGGTTAAGGCTATTTGGGAAAAGTGACTATTGAAATGATGTTCTTGATCATGTAAATGCATTCATACACAAGTAATGGACATATATAATCAGACAAAGCAAGGATTGCAATCATAGAGAGAGAATAATGCACAGAAGAATGTGAATTAATGGTTAGAAGATATAACCATACAATAGGCTCAAAACTTACATGCTTGTGTTCTTAGCTCAATCACTATGTTCCAAAATACATTCTTGAAGCAAGTTTTCAGCAAAAAGCAATATTGTTCAAAATTGGTTGGGTACCCCAAAACACAGTTTCTTGGAGAAGAAGTTATTATTTGAACAAGAAACTCTATAGAGACTAACTACCATGCAAGGAATATTTACAAGCAAGACTAACTACACATACAATGTACTAACTACTAAGCAAAAGATAAATCCATGGGTATTGAAAGGAAGAGATTGTTACCCATGGAGATCGGTCGAACGACCTCCCCGGCAACGACGCCAAAAATTTGATGCGCACGAGAATTGCGTCCGAAGAGAATTTCTCAATGAAGTTGCGTTGCAAGTATAGTTGTACCAACAACAATCCTCGAGGATCAAATTTAGAAAGGAATTGGTTGTCACAAGTTCAACCCCAATAAAATAACCGAAGTGTTCAAACCTCGGGTCGTCTCACAAGGAATGGGCAAACATGTGCTTCAACATTGGTTAGAAATCCTGGGATGTAAGTCATGAACAAGAAAGTAAACTAGGAATCTTAGCAGACAAGTAATCTTAAAGTGCAAGGAACTAATTCAAATAACTAAGCAAGATGTGAGCAATTCCAAACTAAGAAGACAACATTCAATATAATTTTACTTTCAACTAAACAATAGCTATAACTAAAGCAAGGCAATAAATATTTTTGGGTTTCCAAATAAGAATGATAAAAGTGACTCTTAGCTAGACATGGGAATTTGGGTCACTATCCTTGTCTAATAACCATATCTTGACAATTATGAGGAGCCAAACCCACTAAGTCTACTTCTATACTTGAAGTACATCAAATGGTTTGGCCAACATCAACCCATAAGGTCTAACCTCACTACTAATTAACCTAGTAGTAGGCTAGTGTCAATGGCTATCAAATTGACCACAAAGGGTTCCCAAATCATCAAATCCATTGGACTCAATGGCTCAAGTTTATCCAATTCCCTTGGCCTAAGCCAAGAGTGAAAAGAAGTACTCCATAATCAAGGTAAACAATTCATCAAACACATGGTAAGCATTAGCAAAAGACATGTTCAAATTGCAATTGGATTGAAATTAACAAATACCCACTAACAAATATCAACTTACAATCACTCAAACAACACAATTAATCATAAAAATTATCAATGTAACATCAACAAGTCAAGATTCACAACATTCATGCAATGGGTATAAAGTGACAATTGACAAGAATCCATAAAACTAACACAAGATCTAAGCAAAATTATACTAAGAGATTCAAATTAAACAATCAAAACTAGTAATTAACAAGATCCAATTTAGAATTTAACCAGGGAAGATCAAATTAAAGTTAGATCTAGAGATGAACAAGGGTTTCTCTCTCTAGAATAACAAAGAACAAAAAACTAGAAAATGTGTCTTAGTGTAAAATGATTGATCCCCCTTCTCCCTAGCATCCTTGGGTCTTTTTCCATGCAGAAATAGCTTGAAATTAGGCCTAATGAGCCTCAGAAATCGCCAGGCACGATTTTCTTTAATGAGGTCACTTGCAGCTTCCCGCCCGTGGGTGCCATGCGTGCGCACGCGCCGATTGCTTTTCTGATCCACGCGTGCGCGCCAAGTGTGCGTGCGCGTTGGTTGGAATTCTCTGGCCTGCGCAGATGCGTCCATCCTTGCGTGCCGCTTCCAGCTATCCTCATCCATGCGTGCGTGTGATGTGCACGTGCGCGTCGGTGCTGAAGTTCCCAAAATCCAAATCTTCATGTTCCTCCCTCTTGTGCATGCTTTCTTTCTCTCTTCTAGGCCATTCTTACCCTATTAATTCTGAAATCACTCAACAAATACGTCACGGCATCGAATGAAAATAAAGAGGATCAAAATATAGCAATTCTAAGGCAAAAAAGCATGTTTTCCATCTTGGAGCAATATTAGGAAGTGAACACAAGACCATGCATTTCTTGTGAATAAGTGCGAGAAATATTGACGAAAACCCCCAAATTAAGCACAAGATAAACCACAAAATTGGGGTTTATCATTGGGCTTGCTCCACTATCTTCATGGCTTTATTTGTGTGAGTGCTTTTGGGTTTGGCCTAACTGGATGACCTAACTATATCATTTGCCCTCTACATCTTTTCTTCTTCACCCTGTACCATTTTCTTTTGCTTGCTTTCTTTTGTATTTTTCATGCCATTTTCTTTTTGCTACCCTCAGGTTTTTCAATGCTATTTCCAGGAGATTGAGAAGGCACTCTTCTTGATCATTCAGTTACTTTCTTGTGGCAGTGGTTTAGCTTTTCTACCTTTTTCTTTCTTTTCACTGCCACTCTCCATCATTTCTTGGCCTCTTACTTTTTTCGATGACACCTCTGTCTCCAAAACCTCTAGTATCCACTGGTCCTTGGCTTTGTTCTTTGAGCTTTGACTATCTTCATCCTCCCTTGTGTGATGTTCACATGCTTCTTCATGTTCCATGAATTGTTCTGATTTCTCTTTCTCTTTTTCTGCATTCAAAGGTCTGACCCTCTCTGTTGCTAGATCCTTGGTGAACCTTAGTTTCATTGGATCCCAACATGCCATGGCTGCTGGCTTGTTGCAATTTTTCTTCTTGTGCCCAATAACACCGCATTTAAGACAGAAGCAATCTTGAAGCTTTTTGTATTTGAAACTAATCCAAATTCTAATATTATTGTTTTGGTTAAGCCAAAACCTATCTGAAGAGGTTGGGTTATGTTGATGGCAGCCCGAAAGCACAAAAAATTCCTCTCTAGTATGTCGACCTTTATTGGGTTTTTCACCTCTCCCAGTATTCCGATTAGATTCCCAATGGTTTTTGCTGTTTAGCATTTAGGTGCTCAATTGGAAGTCAATGTACTTGAATCCAGAATTCCATATAGTCATGGCTAACATCCAATGTCACCTCTCCATAAAGCCATTATTGGAGATTTAGCAATTCCCTCCAACATTTCGAGGACCATTGTTAAGAAACTTTTTTCCCACTCAACTATCCTTGAAACTTAGAAAGATTTTGTTTCACCTCACTTCTAAAATTGATACCTCTTTGGCAATTTCCCAAATGCCATGAATGGAGTTCTTAATGGTTTTAAATTTGAGCCTTTTATCTGTGATAATTTTGCCAACCAAATTGAAGCTATCTGTTTTGAAACCTGGGCTAGGTTGTGGGTTAAGAGTGATGGTGACTCCTTCAATGGGGTCGGTTCCCATGTTTGGTCTGATCATGTTATAGCTAGGCTATGTGATAGTTAGTAGATGAAGAGTGTGATAGTATGAGAAATGTAGTGTAAGAAAAAGGTGATGTATCTGGTGCTGTAAGTTTTGCTATGCCTGGGTGATATGTGAATAGGTGGGATAAAGCCAAAAGGGTGGGATTAAACGGACATGAAGTCAGAATGTATGAAGTCAGAATGAAGAGGCAAATAAGAAAAGATGGATTAAATGGAAATGGGGTGAGTGATATTGGTTTTGAGCACAATGTGTTATGGTTTATGAGTAGGATTTATAGTTGCTGGTGGTGGTGAATGAATTTAAGGTGGATTTAAATTTTGAGATGAAGATATACTGAAAAAAGTTTTGAGGTAAAAGGTTATTTACTTCTTAAGTACAGAACCAAGAATTTTTAATACTCTCCTAGTGAGAGAGGATTCTCTCCATTCTAAGAGATAATGTTGATAAATTTAAACAGACTTTTCATTTTATACAATCTAATTGTTCTTTGAATAAGCCGATGGTGGACGAAATTGTGATTTATGCTTGAATTGTTGTTCGAAATTAATTCCCCAGTAATGGCTCCAAAAAAACTTGGTGCTCAATACTATGGTCTAAATATAACCTCACAACTTCGCTCAACTAACCAGCAAGTGTACTGGGTCGTCCAAGTAATACCTTACGTGAGTAAGGGTCGATCCCACAGAGATTGTTGGCATGAAGCAAGCTATGGTCATCTTGTAAATCTCAGTCAGGCGGATAATAATTGATTATTGGGTTTTCGAAAATATAAAGAGATAATTAATTTATTAATAAAGGATAGAAATACTTATGTAATTTCATTGGTAGGAATTTCAGATAAGTGCATGGAGATGCTGTATCCCTTTTGAATCTCTGGTTTCCTACTGCATCCATCCGATCCTTCTTACTCCTTTCCATGGCAAGCTGTATGTAGGGCATCACCGTTGTCAATGGCTACATCCCATCCTCTAAGTGAAAAAGGTCCAAATGCTTTGTCACGGCACGGCTAATCATCTGTTGGTTCTCGATTATCTTGGAATAGAATCCCTTGATTCTTTTGCATTTGTCATCACGCCCAGCAATCGCGAGTTTGAAGCTCGTTACAGTCATTCAATCCCAGAATACTACTCAGAATACCACAGACAAGGTTTAGACTTTCCGGATTCTCATGAATGCCGCCATCAATTCTAGCTTATACCACAAAGATTCTGATTAAGGAACCCAAGAGATACGCACTCTAGCTTTTGCTTGTAGAACGAAAGTGGTTGTCAGGCACGCGTTCTGGTGGACGAAATTGTGATTCATATGTTATTGCATTTTGTAAAATTCATTGCTTTTTCTTTCCCTGGCAATGGCGCCAAAAACATGATGCCAATACCATGGTTTACAACTATGTGTGGTCACAACTCCATTCAACTTAACCAGCAAGTGTACTGGGTCATCCAAGTAATACCTTACGTGAGTAAAGATCGATCCCACAGAGATTGTTGGTATGAAGCAAGCTATGGTAACCTTGTAAATCTCAGTCAGGCGGATAATAATTGATTATGGATAAGTTCGAAAATAAATAATAAACAGAAAATAAAATAGTAAATAGTTACTCATATAATTCCATGGTGCGAATTTCAGATAGGCATATGTAGATGCTGTGCTCCTCTCGAATATCTACTTTCTTATTACATTCATCCAATCCTTCTTACTCCTTTCCATGGCAAGCTGTATGTAGGGCATCACCGTTGTCAATGGCTACATCACATCTTCTCAGTGAAAATGGTCCTATGCTCTGTCACAGCACGGCTAATCATCTGTCGGTTCTCAATCAGGTTGGAATAGAATCCCTTGATTCTTTTGCGTCGGTCACTAACACCCAGCCTTCAAGAGTTTGAAGCTTGTCACAGTCATTCAATACCGGAATCCTACTCGGAATACCACAGATAAGGTTAGACTTTTCAGATTCCCAGAATCCTACTCGGAATACCACAGACAAGGTTAGACTTTATGGATTCCCATGAATGCCGCCATCTATCTAGCTTATACCACGAAGATTCTGTTGGAGAATCTAAGAGATATGCGCCCGGCCTAAGGTAGAACGGAAGTGGTTGTCAGTCACGCGCGTTCATAGGTGAGAATGATGATGAGTGTCACGGATCATCACATTTATCAAGTTGAAGTGCAACGAATATCTTAGAATAGGAATAAAGAGAATTGAATAGAAAGTAATAGTAATTGTATTGAAACTTGAGGTATAGCAGAGCTCCACACCCTTAATCTATGGTGTGTAGAAACTCCACCGTTGAAAATACATAAGTGAGAGGTCCAGGCATGGCCGAATGGCCAGCCCCCATGATCTGAGAACTAATCATCCCAAGATGTTCCTAAGATCTAAAGTGATCAAAAGATGTCCAATACAATAGTAAATTATCCTATTTATACTAGACTAGCTACTAGGGTTTACATGAGTAAGTAATTGATGCATAAATCCACTTTCAGGGCCGACTTGGCATGTGTTTGGGCTGAGCTTGATCTATCCACGAGCTGAGGCTTCTCTTGGAGTTGAACGCTGAGTTATAGCGAGTTTCTGGCGCTCAACTCCGGGTCGTGACGTGTTTCTGGCGTTTGACTCCAGACAGCAGCATGTACTTGGAGTTGAGCGCCACTTTACATCATCAATTCCCGAATAAAGTTTAGACTATTATATATTGCTGGAAAGCTCTGGATGTCTACTTTCCAACGCCGTTGAGAGCGCGCCATTTGGAATTCTGTAGCTCTAGAATATCCATTTTATGTGCAGGGAGGTCAGATTCCAACAACATTAGCAGTCCTTTTGTCAGCCTTTTTCAGAGTTTTGCTCAAGTCCCTCAATTTCAGCCAGAAATTTCCTAAAATTATAGAAAAACACACAAACTCATAGTAAAGTCCAGAAATGTGAATTTAACATAAAAACTAATGAAAACATCCC
>NC_029775.3:70154092-70156705 GCF_000817695.3 Arachis duranensis
TTACTACATACTAATGATCATGAAATAAAGACACAAAACATAGATAAACACAACATTAAAAACCAAAAACAGAAAGAAATAAAGAACAAGGAATGAATCCACCTTTAGTGGTGTCTTTTTCTTGAAGGTCCAACAATGTCCTTAAGCTCTTCTATGTCCCTTCCTTGCCTTTGTTGCTCCTCCCTCATTGCTTTTTGATCTTCTCTTATTTCTTGGATAATGATGGAGTGCTCATGATGTTCCACCCTTAATTGTTCCACATTGTGGCTCAAATCTTCTAAGGAGGTGTTGAGTTGCTCCCAATAGTTGTTAGGAGGAAAGTGCATCCCTTGAGGCATCTTAGAGATTTCTTGATGATGAGCTTCCTTATGCATCTCTTGAGATCCGTGGAGGGTCTCTCTTGCTTGCTCCATCCTCTTCTTGGTGATGGGTGGTGCACGAAATTGTGATCAATACTTTTCACAACACAAATAATCCCCGGTGATGAATCCAAAAACTTGGTGTTCAATTTTCAGATAAGCGTATGAAGATGCCTTCCCTTCCGTCTCTCTGCTTTCCTACTGTCTTCATCCAATCCTTCTTACTCCTTTCCATGGCAAGCTTATGCAAGGGTTTCACTGTTGTCAGTGGCTACCTCCCATCCTTTCAGTGGAAATGTTCAACGCACCCTGTCACGGCATGGCTATCCAGCTGTCGGTTCTCGATCATGTTGGAATAGAATTTAGTGATTCTTTTGCGTCTGTCACTAACGCCCAGTAGGTTACAGGTTTGAAGCACGTCACAGTCATTCAGTCATTGAATCCTACTTAGAATACCACAGACAAGGTTAGACCTTCTGGATTCTCTTGAATGCCGCCATCAGTTCTAGCCTATACCACGAAGACTCTGATCTCACGGAATGGCTGGCTTGTTTGTCAGGCGAGCACTCGATTGTTAGGCGATCAACCATGCATCGTGTATCAGGAATCCAAGAGATATTCACCCAATCGAAGGTAGAACGGAGGTGGTTGTCAGTCACACGTTCATAGGTGAGAATGATGATGAGTGTCACGGATCATCACATTCATCAAGTTGAAGAACAAGTGATATCTTAGAACAAGAACAAGCGGAATTGAATGGAAGAACAATAGTAATTGCATTAATACTCGAGGTACAGCAGAGCTCCACACCTTAATCTATGGTGTGTAGAAACTCCACCGTTTAAAATACATAAGAACAAGAGTGATCATTGGCCTCGGCCCCAGAGAGGGAACCAGAAGAACCAAGATGAAAATACAATAGTATAATGTCCTACTTATAGAAAACTAGTAGCCTAGGGTGTACAGAGATGAGTAAATGACATAAAATTCCACTTTCGGACCCACTTGGTGTGTGCTTGGGCTGAGCAATAAAGAAATTTCGTGTAGAGACTCTTCCTGGAGTTAAACGCCAGCTTTTATGCCAGTTTGGGCGTTTAACTCCCATTTTGGTGCCAGTTCCGGCGTTTAACGCTGGGATTTCTGAGGGTGACTTTGAACGCCGGTTAGGGCCGTGAAATCTTGGGCAAAGTATGGACTATCATATATTGCTGGAAAGCCCAGGATGTCTACTTTCCAACGCCGTTGAGAGCGCGCCATTTGGGCTTCTGTAGCTCCAGAAAATCCACTTCGAGTGCAGGGAGGTCAGAATCCAACAGCATCTGCAGTCCTTTTCAGTCTCTGAATCAGATTTTTGCTCAGGTCCCTCAATTTCAGCCAGAAAATACCTGAAATCACAGAAAAACACACAAACTCATAGTAAAGTCCAGAAAAGTGAATTTTAACTAAAAACTAATAAAAATATACTAAAAACTAACTAGATCATACTGAAAACATACTGAAAACATACTAAAAAGCATATAAATTATCCGCTCATCACAACACCAAACTTAAATTGTTGCTTGTCCTCAAGCAACTGAAAATCAAATAAGATAAAAAAAAAGAGAATATGCAATGAATTCCAAAAACATCTATGAAGATCAGTATTAATTAGATGAGCGGGGCTTTTAGCTTTTTGCCTCTGAACTGTTTTGGCATCTCACTCTATCCTTTGAAATTCAGAATGGTTGGCTTCTTTAGGAACTCAGAATCCAGATAGTGTTATTGATTCTCCTAGTTAAGTATGATGATTCTTGAACATAGCCACTCATTGAGTCTTGGCCGTGGCCCAAAGCACTCTGTCTTCCAGTATTACCACCGGATACATACATGCCACAGACACATAACTGGGTGAACCTTTTCAGATTGTGACTCGCTTTGCTAGAGTCCCCAATTAGAGGTGTCCAGGGTTCTTAAGCACACTCTTTTTGCCTTGGATCACAACTTTATTTCTTTTATTTTTCTTTCTTTTTCTTTCTTTTTCTCTTCTCTTTTTTTTTCTCTTTTTTTTCTTTTTTTTTCGAAATTTTCTCTCTTTCTCTTTTTTTTTATATTCACTGCTTTTTCTTGCTTCAAGAATCATTTTTATGATTTTTCAGATCCTCAGTAACATGTCTCCTTTTTCATCATTCTTTCAAGAGCCAACATTCATGAACCACAAATTCAAAAGACATATGCACTGTTATAAGCATACATTCAGAGAACAAAAGTATTGCCA
>NC_029775.3:70156931-70157940 GCF_000817695.3 Arachis duranensis
AAAAACAGGAAAATAAAGAACAAGGAAGTTAAAGAACGGGTCCACCTTAGTGATGGCGGCTCTTTCTTCCTCTTGAAGATCCTATGGAGTGCTTGAGCTCCTCAATATCTCTTCCTTGTCTTTGTTGCTCCTCTCTCATGATTCTTTGATCTTCTCTAA
Source organism: Arachis duranensis (assembly GCF_000817695.3). Classification (NCBI taxonomy): domain Eukaryota; kingdom Viridiplantae; phylum Streptophyta; class Magnoliopsida; order Fabales; family Fabaceae; genus Arachis; species Arachis duranensis. The sequence continues at coordinate 70,157,091 of NC_029775.3, forward strand.
TTTCATGGAGGATGATGTAGTGTTCTTGATGCTCCACCCTTAGTTGTCCCATGTTGGAACTCAATTCTCCTAGGGAGGTGTTTAGTTGCTCCCAATAGTTTTGTGGAGGAAAGTGCATCCCTTGAGGTATCTCAGGGATCTCATGATGAGTGGGGTCTCTTGTGTGCTCCATCTTCTTCTTAGTGATGGGCTTGTCCTCATCAATAGGGATATCTCCCTCTATGTCAACTCCAACTGAATAACAGAGGTGACAAATGAGATGAGGGAAAGCTAACCTTGCCAAGGTGGAGGACTTGTCCGCCACCTTATAAAGCTCTTGAGCTATAACCTCATGAACTTCTATTCCTTCTCCAATCATGATGCTATGAATCATGATAGCCCGGTCTATGGTAACTTCGGACCGGTTGCTAGTGGGAATGATTGAGCGTTGGATAAACTCCAACCATCCTCTAGCCAGGGGTTTGAGGTCATGCCTTCTCAATTGAACCGGCTTCCCTCTTGAATCTCTCTTCCATTGGGCACCCTCTTCACATATGACTTTCCTCTTGAATCTCTCTTCCATTGGGCGCCCTCTTCACAAATGTCTATGAGGATTTGGTCCAACCTTTGATCAAAGTTGACCTTTCTAGTGTAGGGGTGTTCATCTCCTTGCATCCTGGGCAAGTTGAATGCCAACCTTACATTTTCCGGACTAAAATCTAAGAATTTTCCCCGAACCATTGTAAGCCAATTCTTTGGATCCGGGTTCACACTTTGATCATGGTTCTTGTTGATCCATGCATTGGCATAGAACTCTTGAACCATCAAGATTCCGACTTGTTGAATGGGGTTGGTAAGAACTTCCCAACCT
>NC_029775.3:70160030-70160359 GCF_000817695.3 Arachis duranensis
AAGGGAGTTCAGTAATTTTCTTGCTCAGCTGACCCACTTGTCCCTCCAAATTTCTAATGGAGGACCTTGTTTCAGTCATGAAACTTTGAGTGGTTTTGATCAGATCAGAGACCATGGTTGCTAAGTCAGAGTTATTCTGCTTAGAACTCTCTGTCTGTTGCTGAGAAGATGATGGAAAAGGGTTGCTATTGCTAAACCTGTTTCTTCCACCATTATTATTGTTGAAACCTTGTTGAGGTCTCTGTTGTTCCTTCCATGAGAGATTTGGATGATTTCTCCATGAAGGATTATAGGTGTTTCCATAGGATTCTCCCATGTAATTCACCTCC
>NC_029775.3:70160516-70160773 GCF_000817695.3 Arachis duranensis
TGAGCCAATATGGCATTCAGAGTGTCAATCTCAAGAACTTCTTTCTTCTGATTGGTCCCATTGTTCACAGGATTCCTTTCAGAAGTGTATATGAATTGGTTATTTGCAACCATTTCAATCAGCTCTTGAGCTTCTGTAGGCGTCTTCTTCAGATGAAGAGATCCTCCAGCAGAGCCATCCAAAGACATCTTGGATAGTTCAGAGAGACCATCATAGAAAATACCTATGATGCTCCATTCAGAAAGCATGTCAGAGGG
>NC_029775.3:70161329-70162051 GCF_000817695.3 Arachis duranensis
GAAATATGAAATCCTCTATGTCACAGTATAGAGATTCCTTGAGGTGTCAGAAGAAAAAGAAAAATGGAAGGCAGAAGTAGAAAATTTGAACTTATCAAAGAAGATGAAGTTCGAATTTTGCATTAAGGAATAGTGTTAGTCCATAAATAGAAGGATGTGAGAAGAAGGGAAGTAATTTTCGAAAATTAAGGAAAAGATTTTGAAAACATTTTTGAAAAACACTAATTGATTTTTGAAAATGAAAGTGGGAAAGAAGTAAAGTGATTTTTGAAAAAGATTTTGAAATTAGAATTCAAAAAGATTTGATTGAAAGTTATTTTGAAAAAGATGTGGTTAAGAAGATATGATTAGTTTAAAAAAAAGTGATTGAGAAGATATGATTTGAAAGACATTTTAAAAGGATTTGATTTTAAAAATTAATGACTTGGCTATCAAGAAAAGATATGATTCAGACATTAAACCTCTCTCAACAGAAAAGGCAACATACTTGAAATGTTGAATCAAATCATTAATTGATAACAAGTATTTTTTTTAAAAAAAAAATAGAAAGAAATTAATTTTGAAAACATATGATTGAAAAGATATGATTTGAAAAAGATTTGATTTTGAAAAACTTTGAAAACTTGAAAAAAAATTGCATTGAAAAACAGAATCTTCCCTCTTGTGCCATCCTGGCGTTAAACGCCCAGAATGGTGCACATTCTGGCGTTTAACGCCCAAAA
>NC_029775.3:70163765-70164960 GCF_000817695.3 Arachis duranensis
AGAACAAGCGGAATTGAATAGAAGAACAATAGTAATTGCATTAATACTCGAGGTACAGCAGAGCTCCACACCTTAATCTATGGTTTGTAGAAACTCCACCATTGAAAATACATAAGAACAAGAGTGATCATTGGCTTCGGTCCCAGAGAGGAAACCAGAAGAACCAAGATGAAAATACAATAGTATAATGTCCTACTTATAGAAAACTAGTAGCCTAGGGTGTACAGAGATGAGTAAATGACATAAAATTCCACTTTCGGACCCACTTGGTGTGTGCTTGGGCTGAGCAATGAAGCAATTTCGTGTAGAGACTCTTCCTGGAGTTAAACGCCAGCTTTTATGCCAGTTTGGGCGTTTAACTCCCATTTTGGTGCCAGTTCCGGCGTTTAACGCTAACTCCAAGTTTTATGCCAGTTTCGGCGTTTAACGCTGGAATTTCTAAGGGAGACTTTGAGCGCCGGTTAGGGCCATCAAATCTTGGGCAAAGTATGGACTATCATATATTGCTGGAAAGCCCAGGATGTCAACTTTCCAACGCCGTTGAGAGCACGCCAATTGGGCTTCTGTAGCTCCAGAAAATCCACTTCGAGTGCAGGGAGGTCAGAATCCAACAGCATCTGCAGTCCTTTTCAGTCTCTGAATAAGATTTTTGCTAAGGTCCCTCAATTTCAGCCAGAAAATACCTGAAATCATAGAAAAACACACAAACTCATAGTAAAGTCCAGAAAAGTGAATTTTAGCTAAAAACTAATAAAAATATACTAAGAACTCAACTAAAACTACCAAAAACATACTAAATCTCAGTGATTTCTTGATGATGAGCTTCCTCATGCATCTCTTGAGAACCGTGAAGGGTCTCTCTTGCTTGCTCCATCCTCTTCTTGGTGATGGGCTTATCCTCCTCAATGGAGTTGTCTCCTTCTATGATAACTCCAGTTGAGTAACATAGATAGCAAATAAGGTGAGGAAAAGCTAGCCTTGCCATGGTAGAGGGCTTTTCGGCTATTTTGTAGATTTCATTGGAGATGACTTCATGAACTTCTACTTCCTCTCCAATCATGATGCTATGAATCATGATGGCCCGATCCACAGTAACTTCAGATCGGTTGCTAGTGGGAATGATGGAGCGTTGAATGAACTCCAACCATCCTCTAGCCACAGGCTTGAGGTCCAGTCTTCTTAGTTGGACTGGCTT
>NC_029775.3:70165024-70166775 GCF_000817695.3 Arachis duranensis
CACATATGTCCATTAGGACTTGGTCCAACCTTTGATTAAAGTTGACCCTTCTAGTGTAGGGGCGTACATCTCCTTGCATCATGGGCAAGTGGAACGCCGACCTTACATTCTTCGGACTAAAATCTAAGTATTTCCCCCGAACCATTGTGAGATAATTCCTTGGACTCGGGTTCATACTTTGATCATGGTTTCTAGTGATCCATGCATTGGCATAGAACTCTTGAACCATTAAGATTCTGACTTGTTGCATGGGGTTGGTTAGGACTTCCCAACCTCTCCTTTGGATCTCATGTCGGATCTCTAGATACTCATTTTTTTTAGCTTGAAAGGGACCTCATGGATCACCTTCTTCTTTGCCACAACATCATAGAAGTGGTCTTGATGGCTTTTGGAGATGAATCTTTCCATCTCCCATGACTCGGAGGTGGAAGCTTTTGTCTTCCCTTTTCCTTCTCTTTTTTTTTTGAGGTTTCTCTGGCCTTAGGTGCCATCAATGGTTATGGAAAAACAAAATGCTATGCTTTTACCACACCAAACTTAGAAAATTGCTCGCCCTCAAGCAAGAGAAGAAAGAAAAGATGAAGAATAAGAAGAAGATATGGAGGAGATGGAGGGATGTGTGTATTCAGCTATATGGGTGGGATTGGGTAGGAAAGAGATTTTGAATTTTGAAGGTAGGTGGGGTGTGTGGGGACGAGTGGATGGATGTGAGTGGTGAATGGAAAACAGAAGGGATGACCATGAATGGAGAGAGAGAGGGCAAGGTAGGTGGGGATCCTGTGAGGTCCACAGATCCTGAGGTGATCCTGTGGGGTCTACAGATCCTGAGGTGTCAAGGATTTACATCCCTGCACTAATTAGGCATGTAAAATGCCTTTGCATACCATTCTGGCGTTTAAATGCCGAGGTGATGCACGTTCTGGGCGTTCAACGCCCATGTGTAGCATGTTTCTGGCGTTGAATGCCAGTTCCATGCTTGTTACTGGCGTTCAGCGCTAGCTTTCCTCAAGGCACATTCCTGGCATTCAAACGCCAGAATGTTGCTTGTTTCTGGCGTTCAGCGCCAGATTCATGCTCTGTTCTGGCGTTGAACGCCAGCCAGATGCTCCTTACTGGCGTTGAACGCCAGTATGTCCTCCCTCCAGCGTGTGATTTTTCTTCTGCTGTTTTTGATTCTGTTTTTAATTTTTTATATTTTTTTCGTGACTCCACATGATCATGCACCTAATAAAACACAAAATAAAAATAAAATAAAAATTAGATAAATAAAAATTGGGTTGCCTCCCAACAAGAGCTTCTTTAATGTCAATAGCTTGACAGTGGACTCCCATGGAGCCACAAAGGTGATCAGGTCAATGTTGTATAGTCCCAACACCAAACTTAGAGTTTGGATATGGGGTCTTAACACCAAACTTAGTGTTTGGTTGTGGCCTCCCAACACCAAACTTAGAGTTTGACTGTGGGGGCTCCTCTTGACTCTGAACTGAGAGAAGCTCTTTATGCTCACTCTCTTTTGTCACAGAGGGATGGCCATGTGCCTTAAACACAAGGTAGTCCCCATTCAATTGAAGGACTAATTCACCTCTGTTGACATCTATCACAGCTCCTGCTGTGGCTAGGAAAGGTCTTCCAAGGATGATGCACTCATCCTCTTCCTTCCTAGTGTCTAAGATTATGAAATCAACAGGGATGTAAAGGCCTTCAACCTTTACTAACACGTCCTCCACTATTCCATAAGCTTGTCTCAATGA
>NC_029775.3:70166824-70167292 GCF_000817695.3 Arachis duranensis
CCAAGTCTCATTACCAAACAACTTGGCATTCAGCTTCATGATAGCTCCTAAATATTGAGCAACTTGCTCTTTAGTCACATCTTCATCCTCTTCAGAGGAAGAATAGTCTTCAGAGCTCATGAATGGCAAAAGGAGATTTAATGGAATCTCTATGGTCTCTATATGAGCCTCAGATTCCTTTAGATCCTTAATAGGAAACTCCTTCTTGCTTGAGAGACGTCCCAGGAGGTCTTCCTCACTAGGATTTTCGTCCTTCTCCTCCCTTGTGCATTCGGCCATATTGATCACATCAATGGCCTTGCACTCTCCTTTTCGATTCTCTTCTGTATTGCTTGGAAGAATACTGGGAGGAGTTTCAATGACTTTCTTACTCAGCTAGCCCACTTATGCCTCCAGATTTTTGATGGAGGATCTTGTTTCACTCATGAAACTGAAAGTGGCCTTTGACAGATCAGAGACTAGATTGGC
>NC_029775.3:70167455-70191124 GCF_000817695.3 Arachis duranensis
TTCCATGAGAAATTTGGATGATTTCTCCATGATGAATTATAGGTGTTTTCATAAGGTTCACCCATGTAATTTACCTCTGCTATTGCAGGGTTCTCAGGATCATAAGCTTCTTCAGAAGCTACCTCTTTAGTACTGTTGGATGTATTTTGCCATCCATTCAGACTTTGAGAAATCATGTTGACTTGCTGAGTCAACACCTTGTTCTAAGCCAATATGGCATTCAGAGCATCAATTTCAAGAACTCCCTTCCTCTGAGGCGTCCTATTACTCACAAAATTCCTCTCAAAAGTGTACATGAACTGGTTATTTGCAACCATGTCAATAAGTTCTTGAGCTTCTGCAGGTGTTTTCTTTAGGTGAATGGATCCACCTGCAGAATGGTCCAGTGACATTTTTGAAAATTCAGATAGACCATAATAGAATATATCTAATATGGTCCATTCTGAAAACATGTCAGATGGACACCTTTTGGTCAACTGCTTGTATCTTTCCCAAGTTTCATAGAGGGATTCACCATCTTTTTGTTTGAAGGTCTAAACATTCACTCTAAGCTTGCTCAGCTTTTGAGGAGGAAAGAATTTATCCAAGAAGGCCGTGACCAGCTTCTCCCAGGAGTCCAGGCTATCCTTAGGTTGTGAATCCAACCATATTCTAGCTCTGTCTCTTACAGCAAAAGGGAAAAGTATGAGCCTGTAGACTTCAGGATCTACTCCATTCGTCTTAACAGTCTCACAGATCTGCAAGAACTCAGTTAAAAACTGATAAGGATCTTCAGATTGAAGTCCATAAAACTTGCAGTTCTGTTGCATTAAAGCAACTAGTTGAGGCTTAAGCTCAAAATTATTGGCTCCAATGGCAGGAATGGAGATGCTTCTTCCCTCCAATGGCAGGAATGGAGATGGTTCTTCCATCAAATTTAGACGTTGGTTTTGTGAAGTCACCAAGCATTCTCCTTGCATTATTGTTGTTGGGTTCGGCTGCCATCTCCTTCTCTTGTTCTAAAATTTCTGAAAGGTTACTTCTGGATTGTTGTAATTTAGCTTCTCTTAGTTTCCTCTTCATCTTAGTTTTCTCTTCAGAGTCCTTTCAAGTTCAGAATCAATTTCAACAAGAGTGCCTTTTTCCTTGTTCCTGCTCATATGAAAGAGAATAAAACAAGAAAAGAAAAGAAATCCTCTATGTCACAGTATAGAGATTCCTTTATGTTAGTAGAAGAAGAAAAGGGGGGGAAGAGTGAAGAAGAATGGGTTCGGATTTTTAGATGAAGAGAGGTGAAGAGAAGTGTTAGTAATTAAATAATTAAATAGAAGAAGAAAAGAGAGGGAGAATTTCGAAAATAATTTTGAAAAAGGGGTTAGTAATTTTTGAAAATTAAAGATAAGATAAGTTTAAAATTAAAATTTAAAACAAAAAAAGAATTTTTGAAAAAGAGATGAGATATTTTCAAAAATTAGAGAGGGAAAAGTAGTTAGGTGGTTTTGAAAAAGATAGGAAACAAACAAAAAGTCAAATAGTTAGTTGAAAAAGATATTAAAATCAAATTTGAAAAGATTAGAAGATAAGAAGTTAGATAAGATATTTTGAAATCAAATTTTAAAAAAGATAAAGTTTTTGAAAAAGATAAGATAAAAGATAAAAAGATTTAATTCAAAAATTTAAAATTACTTACTTCACAAACAAGAAACTACAAGATAAGATTCTAGAACTTAAAGATTGAACCTTTCTTAACAAAAAAGTAACAAACTTCAAATTTTTGAATCAATCACATTAATTGTTAGTGAGTTTTCGAAAATATGATATAAAGATAAGAAAAAGATTTTGAAAACAAATTGAAAAAGAATTTTTTGAATTTTTCGAAAAAGAGGAAAATTGGAAAAGATATGATTTTTGAAAAAGATTTTGAAAAGATAAGATTTTTAAATTTTTGAAAATTTGACTTGACTTGTAAGAAACAACTAATTTTGAAAATTTTTGACTAAGTCAACTCAAATTTTTGAAAATTATGAGAAAAACAAGGAAAAGATATTTTTTGATTTTTGAAATTTTAATTATGAGAAAGAAAAACACAGATATGACCCAAAACATAAAAATTTTGGATCAAAACACAAGATGCATGCAAGAACACTATGAATGTCAAGATGAACACCAAGAACACTTTGAAGATCATGATGAACATCAAGAACATATTTTTGAAAAAAATTTTTATGCAAAGAAAACATGCAAGACACCAAACTTAGAAATCTTTAATGCATGGACACTATGAACGCAAAAATGCATATGAAAAACAACAAACAACACAAAACAAGAAAACATCAAGATCAAACAAGTAGACTTGTCAAGAACAACTTGAAGAATATGAAGAACACTATGAATGCATGGAATTTTCAAAAATAATGCATAAATTTTAAAAACATGCAATTGACACCAAACTTAAAAATTGACTCAAGACTCAAACAAGAAACACAAAATATTTTTGATTTTTATGATTTTATAATTTTTTTGTATTTTTATTAATTTTTTTCGAAAATAAAGTTTGGAAAAACGAAAAAGAAAATTACCTAATCTAAGCAACAAGATGAACCGTCAGTTGTCCATACTCGAACAATCCCTGGCAACGGCGCCAAAAACTTGGTGGACGAAATTGTGATTCATATGTTATTGCATTTTGTAAAATTCATTGCTTTTTCTTTCCCTGGCAATGGCGCCAAAAACATGATGCCAATACCATGGTTTACAACTATGTGTGGTCACAACTCCGTTCAACTTAACTAGCAAGTGTATTGGGTCATCCAAGTAATACCTTACGTGAGTAAGGATCGATCCCACAAAGATTGTTGGTATGAAGCAAGATATGGTCACCTTGTAAATCTCAGTCAGGCGGATAATAATTGATTATGGATAAGTTTGAAAATAAATAATAAACAGAAAATAAAATAGTAAATAGTTACTCATATAATTCCATGGTGCGAATTTCAGATAGGCATATGTAGATGCTGTGCTCCTCTCGAATCTCTACTTTCTTATTACATTCATCCAATCCTTCTTACTCCTTTCCATGGCAAGCTGTATGTAGAGCATCACCGTTGTCAATGGCTACATCCCATCCTCTCAGTGAAAATGGTCCTATGCTCTGTCACAGCACGGCTAATCATCTGTCGGTTCTCAATCAGGTTGGAATAGAATCCCTTGATTCTTTTGCGTCTGTCACTAACGCCCAGCCTTCAGGAGTTTGAAGCTTGTCACAGTCATTCAATACCGGAATCCTACTCAGAATACCACAGACAAGGTTAGACTTTCAGGATTCCCATGAATGCCGCCATCTATCTAGCTTATACTACGAAGATTCTGTTTGGGAATCTAAGAGATATGCGCCCGGTCTAAGGTAGAACGGAAGTGGTTGTCAGTCACGCGCGTTCATAGGTGAGAATGATGATGAGTGTCACGGATCATCAGATTCATCAAGTTGAAGTGCAACGAATATCTTAGAATAGGAATAAAGAGAATTGAATAGTACAGCAGAGCTCCACACCCTTAATCTATGGTGTGTAGAAACTCCACCGTTGAAAATACATAAGTGAGAGGTCCAGGCATGGCCGAATGGCCAGCCTCCATGATCTGAGAACTAATCGTCCCAAGATGTTCCTAAGATCTAAAGTGATCAAAAGATGTCCAATACAATAGTAAATTATCCTATTTATACTAGACTAGCTACTAGGGTTTACATGAGTAAGTAATTGATGCATAAATCCACTTCTGGGGCCCACTTGGCATGTGTTTGGGCTGAGCTTGATCTATCCACGAGCTGAGGCTTCTCTTGGAGTTGAACGCCGAGTTATAGCGTGTTTCTGGCGTTCAACTCCGGGTCGTGACGTGTTTCTGGCGTTTGACTCCAGACAGCAGCATGTACTTGGCGTTGAGTGCCATTTTACGTCATCAATTCCCGAATAAAGTGTGGACTATTATATATTGCTGGAAAGCTCTGGATGTCTAATTTCCAACGCCGTTGAGAGCGCGCCATTTGGATTTTTGTAGCTCAAATAAATCCATTTTGAGTGCAGGGAGGTCAGATTCCAACAGCATCAACACTCCTTTTGTCAGCCTTTTTCAGAGTTTTGCTCAAGTCCCTCAATTTCAGCCCGAAATTTTCTGAAATTATAGAAAAATACACAAACTCATAGTAAAGTCCAAAAATGTGAATTTAACATAAAAACTAATGAAAACATCCCTAAAAGTAGCTTGAACTTACTAAAAACTACCTAAAAACAATGCCAAAAAGCGTATAAATTATCCGCTCATCACGTTCATACGGATGGATGATGATGAGTGTCACGGATCATCACATCCATCAGGTTGAAGTACGAATGGTATCTTAGAACAGGAATAAATCGAATTGAATAGAAAATAATAGTAATTGCATTAAAACTTGAGGTACAGCAGAGCTCCACACTCTTAATCTATGGTGTGTAGAAACTCCACCGTTGAAAATACATAAGTGATTAAGGTTCAGGCATGGCCGAGAGGCCAGCCCCCAAGGTCTAAGAACTAAACGTTCAAAGATCGATAATACACTAGTAAAAAGTCCTATTTATAATAAACTAGCTGCTAGGGTTTACAGAAGTAAGTAATTGATGCATAAATCCACTTCCGGGGCCCACTTGGTGTATGTTTGGGCTGAGCTTAAATGTTACACGAGCTGAGGCTTATCTTGGAGTTGAACGCCAAGTTGTAACGTGTTTTGGGCGTTCAACTTTGGTTCGTGACGTGTTTCTGGCATTTGACTCCAGAATGCAACATAGAACTGGCGTTGAGCGCCAGTTTACATCGTCTAATCTCGAACAAAGTATGGACTATTATATATTGATGGAAAGCTCTGGATGTCTACTTTCCAACGCCATTGAAAGCACGCCATTTGGAGTTCTGTAGCTCCAGAAAATATGTTTCGAGTGCAGGGAGGTCAGATTCCAACAGTATCAGCAGTCCTTTGTCAGCCTTCTTATCAGAGTTTTGCTCAGGTCCCTCAATTTCAGCCAGAAAATACCTGAAATCACAGAAAAACACACAAACTCATAGTAAAGTCCAGAAATGTGAATTTAGCATAAAAACTAATGAAAACATCCCTAAAAGTAACTAGATCATAGTAAAAACTACATAAAAACAATGACAAAAAGCGTATAAATTATCCGCTCATCAGCCGACGTGTTTTAAAAAAGAGTGTTATTGGGCCAATCATTATACAAGGCCCATTACAATTATACAAGGCCCATTACAAAACTAAATTGTAACTGACTTATGTAATTGATATTTTCAATGCTGACTGGTGTTTCTTATCATGCACTTATGATATTTGTGCTTTATAATTCGATTGCAACTATATCGTATTTGGACATTTTTAGGTAGACAATGACTTTTGTGTACAATGTAAATAATTTACTCTAAAATTGATCCAATAAAATAAAAACACACTATATCTCAAATTACTCATTTAAATCTTAATATTAAGATAATTATTTGCACATCTAGTAAATTTAATATTCAATATATTTATTGATCATATTATTTAATATTTTTATTATCTACCTATACTTTTCGATTATATTTTACATTGAGGTTACGGTAATATCAATAATTAAAAGACAAATTGTGTATGAATGAATTTGAATTCATGTCTGATACCACAATAGTAATATTATTTTGCAGTTACAATTGTACAAACTATAGTTTTATACTTATTATGCATATTACAAGGTAACGAAGGTATCTATATATACTTTTGAATCAATATCTAATTATTTGTGACCGAATTTGAAATAATTAGTTTCTTTATTCAATTTCTTTTATATATATATAGCTAATATATATAACTACTTTGTCACATATCAAGTAAATTAATAAACATCCCCCCATCAGAACAGAGTTAGGATAAAAGATCTTAGGAAACATATGTGGACATATGAATCATGCTCATAATTGCATTAAAAAATATCCGAGTCTCTATTCATAATTCACGACTTAAATTAAAACAGTTTACCGACCATAAGCATGCATACATGATGACAAAAATGTACTAGATGATAACGAAAATAAAGGGAAAATGAAATGATTTTTATAATATTACATTTACCAGTCCCTTCTAGTACATATATTATGCATATGAGAAGAAAATACAATATTCATGATTAATCAGAATTACACAAAACCGTGACTTTTGTCCTTTAATTTAACATAAAAGGAGTGGTCCAACATAATTAGCATTGTTTGAACTTACAAGTCCTTCTATGTCCTAAGGCATCCAGAAGAGTCCAGATAATTTTGTTCATAAATTAATTAAAATTATCGGTTGAACTAACAAATATTTCAATTTTCTGTTTTAACCGGCCAATGGTTTCAGATTCGTTTCTCAGATATGGAATAATCAATCCTATGAGAGTGATATTTTCTTTTAAAATACTACCCAGACAAGAAGAGAGACCTGTATGGTGCATAAAAAATAAATAAAAAAGTACTAACTCCAGTTTAAGAAAGTCATTTAAAATATGAAATTGAACACAATTATTTTAATCACCGACTAAGTGTATGTTTTGATTAAAATTTACAAATAAAAATTTATATCAAAATAATTTTATAAACTTTATTTTGATTAAAAATAAATTGATATTAAATAAATAGACTATATTATTCAAAATTTAAATAAAAATCATTAAAAAGAAATAAATTTATATTATTTGATTTTTTTTCATTATCTTTTTTATTATAATTTGTTTATGTGAAAGAACTGATATTTATGTATGGATAAATGACATATTTAAATAAAATAGATCTTGTTCGGTTCTTTGGGTTCCAGATCGGTTGGTGGAGCTCTAAGGGTGTGATGGTAGGAACCAGCCTTGGTCTTGGTCCAGAGAATGAGGGCGGAGACTTCACAGTCTCCTGAGCTGCTGCAGTGTGAGGAGGCGCCACCTGCAATGACACTCCAACGCCCAAGTCAGAGGTGGTGCAAATGGCAGTGAGAGTAATCAGATAGTGATGTACCATGGGGGAGGGATAGGACCCTCCCCATATATACTTTGTCAGTAGGGTGGGCCCCACAGGCCAGGTTCCTTTTTTGGAAGTTTCCTTTCCTAGCTGTCAGGTGGCTGGCTGTTGGAGGATAAGTGTTCGGTTTGTGGCCCGGACGTGCGACACCCGTCAAACCGTCCGCTCGGGTCGGGTGGTCTTGTGCACCGGTTCGAATGAGGCAAGGTGCCAGCTGGGCTGGGTGCCATAACAATGCCGCCAACGCACCAGCTAACGTTGTGAGCAACTTGGGTGGTGTTTCGAGGGTTACCTGAAACTATAGGTCGATCTCGGTCGAGATCTTCTGCGTTGGTCGGAGCCGATGTGTCTGGTGGGTATATAGTCGCCGGAGCTAGTGTGTCCGACTTGTAATACTGAAAGCGCTGCTGATCCTTCGTCCCCGGAGGGTGGGGGGTACCTGCAAGGGACTCCGATGCTTAAGTTAGCAAGGGTATTAAGCAGGTATTGAGTAGAATCAGAGTATGAGTTATACCTGGGTGCTCCAGTGTATTTATAATAGTGAGATGTGGCCTTCTGTGGATAAGATAAGTTAGTTATCTTATCTTATCTTTATCTTATCTCTAGGTGAGGTCATCTTTATCTTTGAGGGAACCGCCCTTCTTTCTGTAGGCTTGGGCCACCTTAGGATTTGGGGCGTGTTCCTCTATTTGGGCCCTTCTTTGGGATTTCTGGGGACTTGACCGAGCTCTTTGGGAAGAGGTCGGGTTGTCCTGACCTGAAGAGGTCGGTCGCTTTGTTTGTCGAACATCCCGGGTCGGACAGCTCGACCCAGGGTATGAACAGGTGGCGTGTTCCGTTGCTTCTGGTAGCTTCGTCGCTTGGTCCGTTCATCATTGGTTGTAGTAGGGGCGCACCCCCTACGAGCAAGTGAGGCTCGATTTTTGCGCCGAGCATTTAATGCTTTTGATGATTGATTTAAATCCTGTGTAAAAAGTCCACTTTGCTCTTGTCTTTCGCACTTCCTATGCGTTAGTTTCTATTTCCGTTTCGCTTCACCCTTTACGTTTCTAACTTTCCCCTGCCAACACGTTTCCATCATTTCCTCTCATCCATTCTGAAGTTCTTCACTTTGAGTCTGTTTCTGCGCTGCCTACTTTCCTGAGATTTTCCCACTTCTTCTTTGATCATCACTCTTTTGGTAAGTTTCCTTTCTTCTTCTCCTCTTATTTTACTTTTGCGTTTTATGTTGTTTCTCTGCATGTTATTTTTGCGCCTATACTGCTTATTTTGGGTTGCATGCTAGGATAGTTTCAATATTAGGTAGACATTAGGGGGGTAACCATTCTAGGTTTTGGCTTATAGGCTTCGTTTTGGCTATAGATTTATCCCTTGCTTGACTGTAGATATTGAATAGGCAAACTGTAGTTTCTGGTGTTAGTCCTGGTCTCCCGACCTTATAGACTGACTTTGAGTGGTGCTCCCACTGTAGGTATGGCCCAACGTTCCGTCACGAGGATTCTCGTTGCGAGAGCACCCTACAATCGATATGCTTGGGTGACTTCAGATGTGAAGGAAACCCCCAACCAGATGAGCTTAGAGGAACTTACAGAGTTCCGATAGTCCGAGTACCTTTACGGAGGAGGACCCAAGGAAGCCAACTACGAAGTGTTTATTCCTGCTAACCACCAGCGGATATTCCATCTAAACCTGCACACTCCCTGCATCACCAACTTAGGCATTCACATGCCCTTCTCCCCTTTTAAGATAGCACTACTAAACCGATTTGATGTAGCATCGTCGCAAATGCATCCGAACAGCTGGGCTTCTATCCTCTGTTTCGAGATGGTTTGTGAATATTTAGAGTTATCGGTCTCCATTGAGGTTTTCTTGTTTCTTTTTACCTTAACAAACCCTTCTAAAGAGGGGAGGTCCAAGAAAGGTTTCATGTCCTTCCGATCTACCTAAGGTCAGAGAATTTTCAGCCTGTTTAAGGATTCTTATCATGGTTTTAATGATAAGTACTTCAAGGTCTACCCCGCCAAAGGTCGGCATCCCTTCTGGTTAACCTCGGAAGGGGGATGCTGCATCCTGACTTATTGGAGTTTCAGGGCGGGTGCTAACACCTTCACAAAGGTGACATACAAGGGGTTATCTCCCGAGAATAAGAAAGTTGCCGACGTTCTATTGGCTATCATGTTAACCCGCATCTCCTCATGGGTGATCAGGATATGGCTAGGAGTTATGTAGGTGTGTAGTTGTTTGGTTGTTTGCTCGTGTTTGTTTCTTTTTCGTTGCTTGATTATCCATTTTACAGACTAACGAGCTTTCGTGCGTTGTTTCAGTGTCGATGGCTGGCGAGCAAGTCAGACTTGACACTTTGTTCAACACATTTCTTCTTGAAGGTAGCGATGATGATTCTGCCACCCATACTAACAAGGTGCCTCACTCTTCTGCTGCCGAAGCCGAGGCCCAGTCCCAGCCTATGCCAGGAGAGGTAGCTGGGACCAGCTCTGGTCTGGGCCCTCGACTAGAGGTCGAAGTAGATGGTGGAGGACCTGAAGTTATCGTCGTTGACAACCCAAGGAAGAGGAAACCGTCCTCCAGCCCTGAGGGGATCCTCACGGTGATAGAGAAGAATTTCGATGCCGGGACTTTTATTAATTCCTAGCTCCTGCCCAGCACGGAGGACTTCTTCCATAGCAGGGATCTTGCTTCTCAAGCCAAGTTGGTGTACCGTACCTTGTTATAGGCAGCCACCATAGCAAGAAAAGAGGAACCCATCTTGGCAGGGGCACGGTCATTGGAGAACAAGATTCAATCATCTGTCAAGGCTAATGAGAAGTACAAGGATTAGGTGAGGTCGCTTCAGACATAGCCAAGACCTCCGAGGAGAAGATCAAGACCTCCGATGAGTCCCTTTCGTTGGCAACCACAGCTAAGACTGAGGTAGCTGATTTTAAGAAAGAGTATAAATAGACCGTGAAGTAGGGTAAGGATGCCATCCTAGTGACCGAGGAGGCGATCATGGCTCAAGTGAAGCTGTTAGCTCCCGATTTTGATACCTCGGCCGTCAGCGTCTTTAAAACCATTAAAGATGGCAAGATCCTTGATATCTCGAAGAAGTAATGTCATCTCACATGTTGTATCTTGTTTGGATTTTGTAATTTGTGTAGAACTTTGAACACTTGAGTAGTTTTAATGGACTTGTTTACCATTTCGTCGGTACACAACAAATTGTTTGTTTGCCCTTTTAACGATTTGCTGGTTGTGTTTGCTTACTGTTTTATTGGTAATTAACTATTTGCTTGCACTTGTTTACCGCTTCATTGGTAATTAATGAAGCAAGGTCATGGCTTTTTGTTTGAGTGCTTGGAACTTGGCCTTATTTAATAGTTGTTTGTTGTAGCGCTTGCAACTTTAGAGGTTCCCACGGTGATCAGTCCCGGGATGCTGTGCCGTTATGGAATTGGTTACCTTTACTTGGCAAAGTAATTTGAATAATTTGAATAATATTGAAACAAAAAAGGGGACAATTAATGTAGCCTGAACATGATTATATCATGATGTATTGCAAATAAACAACTAATGGGGGGTAATGCAAACACAAAATGAAACGGGTCTTACTAAACCGGTACATCGCCTACCCATTGGGTGTACTTCCGCCTCTAGGAGTAGAACCTTCTTAGGTTTCCCGTGTTCCACGTTTTGGGAACTTCCTTGCCCTCCAGTCGTTACAGCTTATAGTCCCCTCTACCGACCACATCCTTTATCCTGTATAGACCTTCCCAATTTACCGTAACCTTTTTTTCCCATGGTGTCAGGAGACCCACGTCGTTGCGTTGCAAGACCAGGTCATTCGGCTCAAAATCTCTTTTTAATACTCCAACGTTGTAACGCAGGGCCATCCTTTATTTTAATGCCGTCTCCGACAAGTGGGCCATTTCCCTAGCTTCGTCTACCAAGTCCTTCTCTACGGCTTCCTCGACTCCTCCCAGAAGTAGTCGTGGGCTCGGTTCTCCAATCTCTATGGGTATTACTACGTCAACCCCATAAGTGAGTAGGAAAGGCATCTCCCCAGTAGATGACTAATGTGTTATGCGATAGGACCAGAGGACCAACGCTAGCTCATCTGCTCAATCTCCCTTCTTCTGGTAAAGTCGCTTTTTGAGACCTTGTAGGATGACATTGTTCGCCGCTTCGACTTGGCCGTTAGTTTGGGGGTGTTTGATAGACGAAAACTTCTGCTTTATCCTTAAACCAGCAAGAAACTCCCCGAACTTTTTGTCGGTGAACTATGTCTCGTTGTACAAGATGACGACCTCTGGGATTCCGAATATAGCTATTACTTGCCTCCACATGAACTTTCGGCAATTTGCCGAGGATATAGTGGCCAATGGCTCGGCCTACACCCACTTGGTTTAATAATCGATGGCGACAATTAGGTATTTGACCTGCCCAAGCCCAATCGGAAAGGGTTCTAGCAGGTCCACACCCCATTGAGAGAATGGTCGAGAGGCCATTAGCAAGCTTAGTTCAGCTACCGGTGCTTTGTGGAAGTTGGCATTTTCCTGGCACCTTCTGCACTTCTTTACGATGTCTTTGGAATACGACATCATTGAGGGCCAATAGTAACCGGCCCTGACAAGCTTTCGGGCTAAGGCCTTTCCTCCGATGTGATGGCCGCAACACCCCTCGTGGACTTTGCGTAAAATGTAGTCCGTCTGGTCGGGACGTAGGCACTTCAATAGGGGTTGGTTCAACCCTTTTTTAAATAGCTAGCCTTGTATTGTCGTGTGCTTGGCATCTCCTCTCCTTAGTGCCTTCGCCGTCTTGTCGTCATCAGGGAGCTTACCCTTTCCAAGAAATCAATGATTGGATCCACCCAGGAGGGAGGGTCGGTTGCCTGTGTTATATGCAGGGTTACCGTTGGTTCCTTCACTAAACCTTAAATCAGAGATCGGTTCCCCATTCCTAGCTTTGTACTTACCAGCTTTGATAGGAGGTCAGCTCGGGTGTTCCTATCCCTCGGAACATGTTGTACCGTGACCTCATCAAACTCCTCACTCAGCTTCTTGACCCTCTCTAAGTATTTTTGCAGCAGTGAGTCCCTGGCTTGATACATTCCATTAATCTGTGTTGTGACGACCTGCGAGTCACTACATACCCCCACTCTGGTGGCCCCGACTTTCCTTGCCAAGTGTAGGCGTGATGCACCACTATTTCGTGGTACATCTTGTGCTTAATTGAGTGGATTTTATCCACTATTCTCACATTTATTCACGGAATCCGCATGTTTTACACCTTCCTTCCTGATTTTGTGCTATGATTGAAAACATGTTTCACTAGCCTTTAATTCACTATTTTTAATCCTCTTTTATTACCATTCGATGCCTTGATATGTTTGTTAAGTGATTTTAGGGTTTATAGGGCAGGAATGGCTTAGAGGATGGAAAGGAAGCATGCAAAAGTGGAAGGAATATAAGAATTTTGATGGATTTGCTAAGTTGTCAACCCTGACCTCTTCGCACTCAATCGATCATAACTTGAGCTACAGAGGTCCAAATGAGGAGGTTCCAGTTGTGTTGGTGAGCCAACATCTGGGGCTTCGAAATGATATATAATTCGCTATAGTGGCCATATAGCTAAACGACGCACATGCGTGCATATACAAAAAATCCAGTGACCTGTACATATCAGAAATTGCCCCCAGCGATTTCTAGGATGTTTTTGACCCAGTTTTTGGCCCAGAAAACACAGATTAGAGGCTGCAGAGTGGAGAAACCAGTAGACAACTTCTCATTATTCACGATTTTAGGTTTTAGTTGTAGTTTCTAGAGAAAGAGGCTCTCTCCTCTCTCTAGGTTTTAGGATTTAAGATTTCTCTTAGTTTTAGGTTTATTTCTCCTCCAATCCAGGTTCAATGTTCCTTTAATTTAGTTTCTCTTCTACTTTTATTTATTCTATTACTTTAATTTATGAATTCTCACGTTAGATTTGATTTCTCTTATTAATGCAATTTGAGGTATTTCATGTTTATTGTTTGCTTATCCATTTGTTGTTATTGAATCTCTTGGCTTTGGTTGAGTAAATGGTGACACTTGAGTTATCAAACTCCTTTGTTGATTGATAATTGAAAGTTACTGGTTGATTTGGATTCAACTAAAGCTAGTCTTTCCTTAGGAGTTGACTAGGACTTGAGGAATCAAATTGATTGGTCCACTTGACTTTCCTTCATAATTAGAGGGTTAACTAAGTGGGAGCAGTGAACAATTCTCATTACAATTGATAAGAATAGCTAGGATAGGACTTCCAGTTCTCATACCTTGCCAAGAGATTTTCTAGTCATTTGATTTTCATTACCATTTACTATTCTTGCTTCTTATCTTAAAAAAACCCCCAAAATATACCTTTACATAACCAATAACAAGAACACTTTCCTGCAATTCCTTGAGAGACGACCCGAGGTTTAAATACTTTGGTTATCAATTTTATCAGGGGTTTGTTACTTGTGACAACCAAGTTTTTGTACGAAAGGGTTTTTGTTGGTTTAGAAGCTATACTTTCAACAAGAACTTATTTGTAAAATTCTAGACCATGCAAGAACCCGTTCGTTAAGGCCGCCAAGAAGGGTGATGACAATTCATCTTATGCGCACGCGTCGATGTGACAATATTGGTGATTGGTGCAGAGGCGTACATGATACTAGGGCGCAGAAGCGTTGTTTATCATCCACGCGCATGCAAAAAGGATGCATATGCGTGAAGAGCATTCATAGTGCGAACGCAGCGTTCAGTCAATGAACGCTGCCAAAGGATGCGCACGCATGCATGGTATGCGCAAGCATGGTTGAAGCAAAAGACAGTATCGATGCGCACGAATGTAGTACGCACACGCGTCGATGGTGCAAAATGCAAGGGACACGCACGCACGTAGGACGTGATGACAAGTCATCTTATGCTAGTTTTACTAGGATTTTTCCTTCCTTTTATTAGGTTTATTACACTTTCTTGCATGATAAGTAAGTAATTGGAGTGCAATTTCATATTTACCTTGACCCAATCAAATGTTGTTGATTTTATGCGAAATCATGAGATTTATGCACAATTTAGTTGATTATTATGAACCTTATGATTTTGGTGAGACTTTGATTGCTTGTTTGATTGATGACAGGTGAAAATATGATGAAAAGAAGAGGGCAAAGAAGCAAGGTGTAGACGAACGCTGCATTCATTTGATGAACACTAAGTTCACACGCGACGCGCACGCGTATAAGGCGCTTCCGCGTGGATGAGCAATTTGGAAATCCATGCATACGCACGCATGGCGCGCCCGCGTGGATTGAGGATTAACATTCATAAGAAATGAACGCTACGTTCACTTGGAGCGAACGCCTGCGATACTTTCAAAGTTTGAATTCGAAGATGGGCATCGACGCGCATGCGTGCATGACGCGCACGCGTCGATTTGACAAAAGTAGTGATAGGCGCAGACGTGTACATAATGCTGGATGCAGAAGTAACATTTCAGCATCCACGTGCACGCGTGAACAGCGTTCATGTCGCGAACGTAGTGTTCAATTAATGATGGCTACCAAGGACGCACGCGCATGCATGGTACACGCATGCATGGTTGAAGCTGAAGACACCAAGGACGCGCACGCACACAGTACGCGCACGCGTCGATGGGAAAACGTAAGGGACACACACGCACCAAGGGCATGCACGCATCGGTGAATGAACACAGCGTTCACTTTGAGAATGCTACGTTCTCCTGAAGCAAGCCCCAACCATACCAGCTGGGAACCCATTCTGATCCATTTCATCAAAGGCCAGAAAGCCCACTCCAAGTATTGGGATGACTAATTTAGAAAGTGTATAAATAGGAGAACATTCAATTTCATGATGGACCTTCTTTTGGATATTTTATTTTAGCTTTCTTTTAGTTGTTACTTTGAGTTTTAGATCTGAGTTTATTTTCCTTTATGTTCTTCATTTTCTTCTTCTGCAATTCATTTTTCTGTTTTGGGTACTAGAGCAATGATGAACTAAACCCCACCTTCATTAGGGGGAGGAGCTCTATTGTAATTCCCATGAATCAATGAAATTCTTCTTCTTCTCAATTGATCTTTGTAGCTATTGGGTACCTTTTGTTTTGAGTTAGAATTCTTCACTCTGGAAGGAGGTTGAATTCATGAATGCTTGTGTGAGCCTCGGAAGGGGAATCACTTGCATTAGAATTGGAGCTCTATCCTTTACTACTCTCTTGATCAATACCATTCGGGAGGAATTGAGATCTTGGGAGTTAGTGTGGCTTATGGATGAGAGATTTGCATTTAACCTCTTCTCATGACAATTAGATCAAGGAATTGGCAAGATTGATTGTGATTTAAGAGATTGGATTACCAAGGAATTGGGATCCAATCAATTTCAATCCGCCATAGATCTACTAGATGATTGAGAAAGAAGTTAAGACCTAGTTGATTCATGAAGGATTATAGTATCTCCAATCCCTGATGAATCACTTTATTTGAATTTCCTTCACTTTGATTCCTCTGCACTTGCTGCAAGTTATATTTATTAGTTCTGTTTTGATTCCCAATACCTAAATCCTTTTATTATTCATGCAATTCGAGTTTCTTTGCTATTTAATATTCCTGCAACTTTTGATTCTTGCACTTTAAGATTCAGCTATTTACTACCTTGCACTTTAAGATTCAGCACTTTTAATTTCTTACACCTTAAGTTTCAGTCAAATTTAGTTTTCTGCCATTTACTTCCTGCCAATTTACTTTCAGCAATTTTAATTCCTTGTCATTTACTTTCTGTTAAATCAATTCTACTCAATTCATCAATAATTGCTGCCTATGATGCACGAACACTGACACGGACACGGGACACGACACGACACGAGACACGCCGACACGCGAATTTTAAAATCTCACATGACATGGGAACACGCATACATATAAAATATAAATTATTTTTTAGATAAACTGTAATGATATTTTAATATTTTATAGATATTAAAATATAAATTATTTTTTTAAATTATTTTTAATGTCTTATTTTAATTATATTAAGTATTTAAAATATTTTTTGTTTTAATAAATAATAATATATACTATATCTAAATTTATTTTAAGAATATATATTAAGAATAAGACCGGACATGCTGACACGTGATGATATTTAGGTTGTCCAAGTGTGTCCGGAGAAGAATTTTTATTTTTTATTGAGACATGGTTTGGACACAGTAGACACGCGTGTCGGATGAGTGTCAGTGAGTGTCGTGTCCAAAACCCAGACACGGTAATTTAGCAAAGTGTTCGTGCTTCATAGATATTCGCTTAACTAAATTCATCACCTAACTAAAGTTGCTTAATCCTTCAACCCCTGTGGGATCGACCTCACTCTTGTGAGTTATTATTACTTTATGCGACCCGGTACACTTTTCAGTTAGATTGTGTGGAAATCCAATTTCCCCTAATCATGTTTTTGGCGCCGTTGCCGGGGATTAATTAGATTGACAATGATTAAGTAAGGTGATAATTTAGATTAAGCATTTTTTTTCTTTTATTTTTACTAAGCATACTAACTGTTTGAGATTTTGTTTAAACTAACTCACTCTAGCAGTAGAGTATTTTGTTTTAGTTTTTGGTTTGTTTGTGTTGTATGCCAGGAGGAAAAAGAGGTGCATCTACATCTTTTGATTCTGAGCTAGAGAGAACATTCTTGAGATTGAGAAGAGAAGCAAGAGGGAAGGGAGTTATTGGAGAAGAAGAATCCGAAAAGGAAGACCAAGAAATAGAGGGTAACCCCCCCAATCCACCAGAAGAGGTGGCCAACAACAATGGCCAACCTTAAAGGAGAGTTATAGCATCCTACACCTTCCCCAATCCAAGAAACTATGGGAGCAGTATACTCACTCCCAATGTTCATGCAAATAACTTTGAGTTGAAGCCTTAACTCATTACTCTGGTACAGAACAATTGTTCCTTTGGAGGAGGACCACTTGAAGATCCGAATCAGCACGTAGCTACCTTCCTGAGGATCTGTGATACTGTTAAGACAAATGGTGTGCATCCGGACATCTATAAGCTGCTGCTATTTTCATTTTCCTTGAGAGACAAGGCAACTCAGTGGTTAGAGACATTTTCCAAAGAAAGCATCAACACTTGGGATGATTTGGTGAACAAATTCTTATCCAACTTCTACCCACCTCAGAGGATCATAAGATTGAAGACATAAGTGCAAACATTCACTCAAATGGATGGAGAATCACTCTATGAAGAATGGGAAAGATACAATGTTCTAATCAGGAAATGTCCACCCAAAATATTTAGTGAATGGGACAGACTTCAGAGTTTCTATGAGGGGTCGACCTTAAGAGCTCAAGAGTCTTTAGATTACTCTGCAGGAGGTTCATTGCAACTCATGAAAATGGCAGAAGAAGCCCAGAATCTCACAGACACTGTGACCAACAATCAATACTTCTATGCTCACCAAAGGCAATGCCAACCAGTACAAAAGAAGGGTGTGTTGGAGCTAGAAGGAGTGGACACTATCTTAGCACAGAACAAGTTGATGCACCAACAAATCCAACAACAAATAGAGCTGATGACAAAGAGGATTGATGGTCTCCAAGTGGCTGGAGTTAACACAGCAAGCCAACCCTCAAATGGATGGAGCCAAAGTAATGAAGCCTCTGAGAAAAGTAACTATAAGCAGCAGCTAAAACAAGTCCAATATATGCATAACACCTCAAACTCTTCTTAGAATGAATTTCATGGAGATACATACAATCCATCATGGAAGAATCATCCCAATTTGAGGTGGGGTGATAATCAAAATTCATGGCAAAAGAATCACAATTCCAACAACTCCCGCAACACAAACAATCAACCTCATTCATCCAATAATACTAACCAATACAGAAAACCACAAAATTCTTATCAGTAACCCAACAACAACTCATAGACCCACCAAAATAACTTCTCCACACCACATTTCAATTCTCAGAACAACCATTTCAACAACCCAAACAACTTCCAGCAACAACCATCATATTCCAACATACCATCCATTGACCATCATGAAACCAGGATCTCAACTCTTGAGGCAACATTACAAGCACTTGCTCAAACCACACATAATCTAGCAAAGGGGAAAGAGAATCTAATTAAAAGTCAAGATAGATAAGAGGTCACCATGAAGAATCTCGAAAGACAAATAGGACAATTGGCCAGACAAGCTGAAAGACCAACCAATGTTCTCCCAAGTGATACCATTCCAAACCCCAAGGAAGAATGCAAAGTAATCCAACTTAAGAGTGGAAAAATCTTGGAGAATAAGAAAGGTGACAAGGCCAATAATAAAGAAGGAGTGACAGCCGAGGAGAAAGACCAGGAGAAGCTCAACAAGAAGGAAGAAGAACCACAAGCTTCAAAAAAGGGAAAACAAGTCATAGAGGAACATCCACAAGAAAAGAAGAAGGAGGTGAAGCCTTACACTCCTCCACTTCCATATCCCCAAAGGTTCAAAGGGGAGCTTAAGGATCAATAATTTCCCAAGTTCCTAGAGATTTTTAAGAAGCTGGAAATAAACATCCCACTTGATGAAGCATTAGAGCAGATGCCATTATATGCAAAATTTCTCAAAGAGCTCATCAACAAGAAGAGAAGCTGGAATGAAAAGGAAATAATGATCTTGACTCAAGAATGCAGTGCAGTAATCCAGAGAGGTTTACCACCAAAGCTCAAAGACCTTGGGAGTTTCATCATATCCTACACCATAGGAAATATAACTTTGGAGAAAGTCCTCTGTGATTTAGGTGCCAGCATCAACCTAATGCCTTTCTCATTAATGAAGAAGCTTGCAATAGAAGAAGTTAAGCTTAGAAGAATGTCACTCCAAATGGCTAATAGATCACTCAAGATATCCAATGGAGTTGTATAAAATTTGTTGGTAAAGTTGAGGAATTCATTTTCCCTGCCGACTTTGTCATTTTAGACATGGAAGAAGAGGGGTGAAATGACCCTCAGGGTGGATGATGAGTAAATGATCATCAATGTTTTTAAAGCCATGCAATACCTCCCTGAGAAAGCACAGCACATGAGAGTGAAAATGATAGAAGACCTGTTGGAGGAAGTGTTTGAAGCCAACAGTCAAGAGGAGCACGAGGAAGAGGTGGAAGCAATTCAAGATGTTTCAGAAGAACAAGTGACTGAAATCTCATCTAAAGGCAAGACAGAGGAAAAGCCAAAACAAGAATTGAAGACTCTTCCCCCACACCTTAAATATGCATTTCTTGGTGAAGAGGATAGTTTTCCAGTGATCATTAGCTCTGCCTTGAGTGAAGAAGAAGAAGGAAAGCTTCTAGTTGTACTGAAAGATCACAAAGATGCATTAGGATGGACCATTGATGACTTGAAACGCATAAGCCCTGCCATCTGCATGCACAAAATTTTGCTGGAAGAAGATTCAAGACCAGTGGTACAACCTCAGAGAAGGTTAAACCCAACCATGAAAGAGGTAGTCCAGAAGGAAGTAATGAAATTGTGGAAAGCTGGGATTATTGATGAGCGGATAATTTATACGCTTTTTGGCATTGTTTTTAGGTAGTTTTTAGTATAATCTAGCTACTTTTAGGGATGTTTTCATTAGTTTTTATGCTAACTTCACATTTCTAGATTTTACTATGAGTTTGTGTGTTTTTCTATGATTTCAGGTAATTTCTAGCTGAAATTGAGGGACCTGAGCAAAACTCTGATAAAAGGCTGACAAAGGACTGCTGATGTTGTTGGATTCTGACCTCCCTACATTCGAAATAGATTTTCTGGAGCTACAGAACTCCAAATGGCGCGCTCTCAACGGCGTTGGAAATTAGACATCCAGAGCTTTGCAGTAATATATAATAGTCTATACTTTATTCATGATTAGATGACGTAAACTGGCGCTCAATGCCAGTTCCATGCTGCATTCTGGAGTCAAACGCCAGAAACACGTCACGAACCAGAGTTGAATGCCAAAAACACGTTACAACTTGGCATTCAACTCCAAAAGAAGCCTCTGCATGTGTAAAGTTCAAGCTCAACCCAAGCACACACCAAGTGGGCCCCGGAAGTGGATTTCTGCATCAATTACTTACTTTTGTAAACCCTAGTAGCTAGTCTAGTATAAATAGGACTTTTTACTATTGTATTCAGTGTCATTGATTGTCAGGTCTTTTGACCATCTGGTCTTTTGATCATGTTTGGGGGCTGGCCATTCGGCCATGCCTGAACCTTCATCACTTATGTATTTTCAACGGTGGAGTTTCTACACACCATAGATTAAGGGTGTGAATCTCTGCTGTACCTCAAGTTTTAATGTAATTACTACTATTTTCTATTCAATTCAATTTATTCCTGTTCTAAGATACCATTCGTACTTCAACCTGATGGATGTGATGATCCGTGACACTCATCATCATCCATCCTTATGAACGCATGCCTGACAACCACTTCCGTTCTACAAGTGAAAGCTAGGATGCATATCTCTTGGATTCCTGATGTACGATGCATGGTTGCCCCTCGCCTGACAACCGAGCCTTCCATTCCGTGAGATCAGAGTCTTTGTGGTATAAGCTAGAATTGATGGCAGCATTCATGAGAATCCGGAAAGTATAAACCTTGTCTGTGGTATTTCGAGTAGGATTCTGGGATTGAATGACTGTGATGAGCTTCAAACTCACGATTGTTGGGCGTGATGACAAACACAAAAGAATCAATAGATTCTATTCCGACATGATCGAGAACCGACAGATGATTAGCCGTGCCGTGACAGAGCATTTGGACCTTTTTCACTGAGAGGATGGGATGTAGCCATTGACAACGGTGATGCCCTACATATAGCTTGCCATAGAAAGGAGTGACAAAGATTGGATAAAAGCAGTAGGAAAGCAGAGATTCAGAAGGAACACAGCACCTCCATACACTTATCTGAAATTCCCACCATTGAATTACATGAGTAACTCTATCTTTATTTTCTGTTTATTTATTATTAATATTCAAAAACTTCATAACAAATTATTATCCGCCTGAATGAGATTTACAAGATGACCATAGCTTGCTTCATACCAACAATCTTTGTGGGATCGACCCTTACTCACGTAAGGTTTATTACTTGGACGACCCAGTACACTTGTTGGTTAGTTGTGCGGAGTTGTGACAAAGTGTGATTCATGTTTGAGAGCATCAAGTCTCTGGAGCCATTGTTGATGATCATAATTTCGCCTACCAATTATCTATCTAATTTCTTATAGCTCATGGGTTAGCCTAGTTCAATTGGTGCCAAAGAAATGTGGGATGACTGTCATTGTTAATGAGAAGAATGAGCTCATTCCAACAAGAACAGTGACAGGGTGGAGGATGTGTATCGATTATAGAAGGCTGAATGATGCCACAAGAAAAGACCACTTCCCTCTCCCCTTTATTGACTAAATGCTTGAAAGGTTGGCCAGTGAAGAACTGAAGATTGATGGTTTAGAAGTTATAATAAACTCTCTTTATCAGTATAGTTACTAAACCAAGCAATCAACCTTTCTTACAAACGTTTTGGCTGTCACAAGTAACAAACCCCTAAATAAATTGATAACCGAAGTATTTAAACCTTAGGTCGTCTTCTCAAGAAATTGCAGGGAAGTATGTTACTTATTATTGGTTATGGGTTTTGTAAATTGGGGTTTTAAAGATGAGGAACAAGTAATTTAAATGGCAGGTAAAATAAATAAATAGTTGTAAAATAAACTCTTGGCAAGATATGAAAATTTGGAAGTCCTATCCTGGTTACTCCTATAAGAATGGAAGTTAATCCCACTTAGTTAACCTTTGCGTAAGCAAGGGTAAGTCAAGTGAACCAATTGGTTAGATTTCCCAAGTCCTAGCCAATTCCTAAAGAAAGACTAGAGTTAGTGGAATTCCAGTTAATTAGCCGACATAACAATCAATCATGAATAGTTGATAACTCAAGAGCTTCTAGTTAATCAATTAAAGCCAAAGGGAATAAAATCTACTTGAACGAAAATAATTTGGATAAAGCCCAAGCATCAATAACATGAATTAGAGAAAATAGTCATAAGTCTGAAATACTTCAAATTATATTAATTAAGAAAATCCCAACATGAATGGCTCATAAGTCAAATAGGCAACATATGTAATACATGCATTAAATTATCTGAGAGTAAAAGAGAAAATAAATAAAAACAAGAACATTGAACCTGATATGAAGATGAAATAATCCTGAAGTGAAAAGAAATCCTAATCCTAAAATAAATTCTAATCCTAATCCTAATCCTATTTGAGAGGAGAGAACCTCTCTCACTAAAACTACATCTAAACTATGAAAAGTAACTAATTGGTTAGCTCCCTCCTTTCGGATGCATTCTTTCACTTCATAACCTCTGGTCTATGCTTTTTTGGACTTGGATTTGGGCCAAAAAGGGCTTCAGAGATCGCTGGGATCGCTTTTTGTAATTTCTGGTGCGTGGCCTCTGTCACGCGTCCGCGTGGGTCACGTGGTCGCGTCGTCTGGAGTTTTTTGTGTCACGCGATCGCGTCAATCATGCGATCACGTCATTGCCATTTCGCTCTGGCACGCGGCCGCGTCGTCCATGCGGTCGCATCGATCCCTTTTTGTGCAAACCACGCGTCCGCGTCGTCCATGCAGACGCGTCACTGTCCGTTTCTTTAAAAACTCCATTTTATGCTTTCCTTTCATTTTTGTATGTTTTCTTTTCATCCTTTAAGTCATTCCTGCCTTAGAAGATCTGAAATTACTCAACACACGAATCACGGCATCGAATGGCAATAAAGGTTGAATAAGACACTCAAATTTAGCACAAATTATACCATCAAATATGAGTTTATCAACCTCTCCACACTTAAACAATAGCATGTCCTCATGCTAAATCCAAGATAAAGAGTAAGGTGAAGTGGTGGAATCTCATGCAATGCAATCTATTCTAAATGCATCTACCTAAATGAGTCATGCAAATCTAGTTATTATCCACTTATATATAAAACCTTACATGTAGTTAAATTAATTCACATTCTCAAGAAATCATATATGCATAGCCAACCTTAGATAATGTTAAGGCACTTTTACAATTGAGATGGGTAAATAAAATATTTTTCAAACTTGCAAGACAATTAATAATAGAAGTAGAGATATATGGTGATGAGCTATTGAACCCTTACTGGATCTTGTGTTTACTCTCTAGTCACTCAGTGTTTATTGGGTTAATCACTTTATTCTTCTTTTTATTCTTGTTTTCCATAACTTTATTATTCATCTAACCAATCAACAATTATAGAATATAGGCATACAAAAATCATGAGGTCTTTGATTAAGGTTGTAATGGGGCCAAGGTAAAGGCAAGGATATATGTATAAGGATAAGTGAGCTAATTAAGTGAATCCTTGATTAGTCTAAGATCTCACCTAACACACGTGTTTTGTACAGCAAAGCTTCTTCACCTATTTTCCCATAATTCTCCCATTTTTATATTACATGCTCATATTGTGATTTTTTTGATTTTTTTAATTAATTTATTTTGACTTCACATGAGCATGCTTCCCAAATTATTTTCACATAACTTAATTAATTTCTCTACTTTTC
>NC_029775.3:70191384-70206282 GCF_000817695.3 Arachis duranensis
TAAATTTTTTTATCAATGCACATGGTAATTTAATTATTTTGATTTCACATGAGCATGCTTCCCAAATTTTCAAATAACGTATTCAATTTAATTCCCTACTTTTTTTCTATCATCCCATGTTCCTATAAAATTTCCCATACTTAAATTATACACAATATCTATCTTCAGCTAACCAAGGATTCAACTTGGAATTTTTATTTTATTTTTCTGCTTAAGGCTAGTAATGTGGTTATAGGGAAGAAGGGGATTAAAAGGCTCAAGGGGGCTAACAAGGGTGATGTAAAAGGTAGGCTAATTTGGGAGTGGTGAGCTAGAGTCAAACAATGGCCTCAATCACTTTCTTGGTATGTATCTATATTCTATAATCGGACATATAGATTAAAACAAAGTAAAGAACACTAGAATAAATAAGAAGAGTGGAACACACAGGAATAAAATATTATGGTTTAAATATAACCATACAATTAAGCTCAAAACTCACAGGTTGTGTGTTCTCAAACTCATAAATCATATATCACTTATATATGTCATGTAAGTAGAAATCAAGAGTTCCCATTATTCTCAATGTAAAATATATTGGATGGCTGTAAAGTTTTAGTGTTCCTCCTTGATGAAAATGTTGTTAACTAACTAACATGTAATGCTATATATACAAGGGGTGTGGATTGTTTCTATTCTGTTAAAGTCTCTAGCTTACTTCCTTTTTTAATTTTCAATCAAATCAACTATCATATGCTAAAAAGGGTAAACTATACTAATGAATCCACTTAAAATATAACTAGTAAACTAAGGTGCAAATCAAGCTAAAATATCCAAGATAGTATACATATAGCTCAAAGTGCATAATGCAAAAATTACAATAAAAAGCGAAAAGAGAAAAATATGCAAAAATACAGAAAATGAACAAAATAAGAAGATAGTTTGTAGTGGTTCACCAAAATAAATATAAGCCAGAGATGGCAACCTTCCCACACTTAAATAATAGCATCGTCCTCGATGCTCAGTCAAGCAGGGTGTGACGAAGTGTCATCTCCGGAAGGATGGGCTGCTGGTGTCGCAGTTGTGGTCTGAGGATCTACAGACTGGATGAGGGTAGAAGGCTCGGTCTGCTGCAGAGGAGGGTCTGACTGGATAGGAATCTCAGGACCTGTGGCCTGTATCTGGTGTGGTGGCTCAGTGTGTGGTGCAGCCTGCTCCGGTCCTCTCTGCTCAGCTTGAGTGGGTGCCTACTCCTCATGATCGTACGCCTCCACCTCTGATGTATCAGAAGGGGTGTTAGGCTCGGAGGGAATGTCACCGCCGGATCGGATTAATAACTTGAGATGCTCATAGCGTTGCTTGTTGCGACGCTCCATACGGTCCAAGTGGGCGAACAGTTGATGCACCAAATGGTAAATAGGCTCGTGAGTAGCTGGAGGAGCAGTGGGCGAGGTAGGTGCAGCAGTGGAAGAAGAGGGGGCAGCTGAGGGTGTGGCTGTCTCATCGGAAGTACTAAGGAAGTCAGGTCTATAGCCCAAGGCCAGAAAGTTCCTGCTGTGAGGAATGATCTTCCTGCACTCTGCATCAGCGTCCTCCCAAGGTACGTCAGCCTGACGGCCTAGCTGGGTAACCAGATAAGGGAAGGGGAGGGTGCCTCGGATATGTACCCTAGCCATATAGTGCCGGATGAATCGTGGTAGGTACAGGTCCTTACCCTCCATCACACACCAGATGAGGGTGATCATGGCAGCAGGCAACTCTGTCTCATGAGTGCTCGGCATAACAAAGTTACTCAAGATCTGGTGTCAGAGCTGGGCCTCATCATTCAAGTATTTCTGCTTGATTCCTTTAGGCATGGTGGTGTTTGTACCCATGACCCATGGGACAGTAGGGTCAAGGGCTATCCTCTCCTTGACAGCATCCCAGTCAAATCTCTGAAAGCGCATGTCCTCCTCAGCCTTTTGGTAACCGTCAGGCTGATCGGACTTAGGTGGAAGGTGCAGAATATCCTCAATGACCTCTTCAGTGACCAGTATCTGTTTCCCTCTGAGGTGCACTGCATCCAGGGAAGTCTTGAAGTAATTGCAGTAAAACTCACTTACCCAGGAAGCATTTACCTCAGTCAAGTTTCGCTCTAGAAAGAACCGACCTCTCTATTTGATCTGATCGGAGGTGTACTGCTGTAGTTCTTCTGGAATTTTCAAAGTCGTCTCCAGGTACAGATTTTTTGAGGTAGCAAACATAGGAAACTTCAGCTCACAGTACCGGTTTGCAAACTTAATTAGATCATTGGCAGGGAGAAGCTGGTCAGCCTTCTCCTGCGCGGTAAAGTGCTTGTCCCTCCAGGATTCATCATGCAAAAGTTCCAGGAGAGACATAAAGGATTCTCCTCTTTTTCGTTTGCCAGTTATTGCTTTTCCTTTTCCCTTGCATTGGGTGTCAGACATCCTGAAAAATAGAAATTAAAGTAGGAAAACAGGTAGGCAAATAACAGAATAAGCACATAGTGGCAAAAGGGGTAGCAAAGTAAGGAAAATAAGTTAAAGAATGTCCATTAAGGATTGTATAAGAGTTAAAAGTCCGAGAAGAAAAATTCACAATCCAAAATGTATTAGAATTCATTTTCTAAGGAACAAGCATTCACAAATAAAAGCTACAGTGGACTCATATCCAAACAAGGAAATCAGTTTGATGAAAATTCAGATAGACATAGAAATAGCAAAAATTGGAATCTAAACATAAAAAATGCAGATTGTGAACCAGGAAAATCAAAAAGAATAAGAAAGCGTGCCCAGGTATTCATGAATGGAGTTGGTAAAAGCAAAGTAAAGCAGAGTTCAAGTGCCAAAACCAAGACATGAAAGGAAACAAAATAGTCTACAGAAAATTGGGCAGCATTCCGGCTAAAAATTGGATGTTCCCAAAAAATAAACAGCAATCAGAATAGTTCATATAAAATAGAACAAACTGCAATTAGGTATGAACAAGAAAGAACATTCGCAAAAGCAGCATGAACAGTAAGAACAACATATGAACAATACTAACATCACAGCAACAGTAGAATTGCAAAAATTATAAACAAGAAGCACGAACAGCGCAATTAATCAGGCCTAAATCCTCTATCCAAATCCTAGACTACCTAACCACCTAGAATCCACTACAAACATGCATCTCTACCTAGCCTATTTGGAATAGAAATTGAAAAATGAATGAAAGAGTCACAGGATGGATCGCCGAATGGCAGAACCTGGTGTGCAAAGAGCAAGGGATAGGACAGAGGGAAGGTAGTGGCGCTGTGGTAGTACCGGGAGGGAGGCACAGCGGCGCTGAGTGAACGGCGGTGCGGATTCAGTGATCGGAGGTGGTTGGGGGTGGCTGGCGGAGGGCGGCGAGATTGGTGGGGATTGATGAGAGGGGGCGGTTCGGGGTGGTGGTCGGTGGAGGGGGCAGTGCCGGTCGGAAGTGGGCTGCGGTGGTGGAATGGTGGCGGAAGAGAGAGAGAGAAAGAGGGAGAAGGGGAAGAGAAAGAAGAGAAGAGAGAAGAGGGGTGGTGGTTGCGGTGGTGTCTGGGTGGTTGAGGGTGGATGGCAGTGTCGCGGTGGGGGCTGGTGGTGGGATGGTGGCTGAGAGAGGGAGTTGCAGAGATTGAGAGGGAAGGGGGTTAGGGTTTGGGGCGCGACGGGGAATGGTTCGCGTGACATGGGGTTAATGATCGCGAAACCACGCGAACGCATGGGTCGCGCGATCGCGTGCTAAGGTAAAATGGTGTTGACGCGGATGCGTGGTTGACGCAGTCACGTGGGTTGGGTATGAGATTGGTGACGTGGACGCGTGAAGCACGCGACCGCGTCGCTAGAATTTGTGCTAGACGCATGATTCCAGCGTCGTTTTAGCGCAACTCTGTGTTTGATAAAAGGGGTCATAAAATCCGCGCGACGCGATCGCGTCGCTCACGCCTTCGCGTGGGATGGGGGTTGTGTAAGTGACGCGTTCGCGTTAAGGACGCGTACGCGTCGGTTGTTTTGTGCTAATCACAAACTAGCCGCACGATTCTAGCCCAACTTTCTGGGCGTTGGATCTTTACGCCGATATCCAGATCACGCATTCGCATGAATGACGTGGACGCATGGGAAGTATTCTCCGCAAATGACGCGACCGCGTGGGGCACGTGATGCCAGGGCATCTTGGCCAGTTTCACTGACCTTTTCTTTACTGTTTTTAAGGTAGTTTCATGCATTTCCTTAGGAAATAGGCTAGTTTTGGGTAGATATTCACTTACACCTTGATTCAAGCATACATTGTGAATTTTACATGATTTCATGAGGATTTTGCATGAGTTTAATAACAAAGTGTATGTTGCATTACCTATGACTTGGACTAGAACTTTGATGCACTCTATTGCTTGATTTCAGGACCAAAGGAAGCAAGGAAGAACCACTTAGCAGTCACATTAATCTAATTAACGTTACCACTAACGTGGAATGGGAGGTAACTTGCAAAGTTAATGAGAAAAGTGATTGCCAATAACGCTCTGGAAGCCATCATTGCCCACGTTAAGAGTCACGTTAACTAAGTTAACGTGAACTCTAACGTGAAGAAGGGACTTTGAGCCAACGTTAGTGACACTTAACATTATCACAAACATTGGCCAATGATCATAAGTGGCTACGTTAGATTCCACGTTAACTTAGTTAACGTGGCCTCTAACGTTAAAAGGGGGAAGGAAGCCAATGTTAGTGACACTCAACATTGTCACTAACGTTGGCCTAAGGTGCAATGTACCACGTTAACTCCCACGTTAACCTAGTTAACGTGGGAGCTAACGTAAGAGGCAAGGGTGGTCGACAACGTTAGTGACACTCAACATTGTCACTAACGTTGGAAGCAACCACAAAACCCCAAGGAGCCACGTTAACTTCAACGTTAACTTAGATAACGTGGAAGGCTAACGATGATGAGTGAAAGATGAGCCAATGTTAGTGACACTCAACATTGTCACTAACGTTGGGAATGGCTAAAGATGGCCACGTTAGAAGCCACGTTAACCTAGTTAACGTGGACTCTAACGTGAGACATAGGGGCACATTGGAACATTAGTGACAATGTTGAATGTCACTAACGTTCTCGAAGGTTGGCAAGGCCACATTAGAAGCCACGTTAACCTAGTTAACGTGGACTCTAACGTGAGACATAGGTGCACATTGGAACGTTAGTGACAATGTTGAGTGTCACCAACGTTCTCGAAGGATGGTAAGGTCACGTTAGAAGCCACGTTAACCTAGTTAACGTGGGCTCTAACGTGAGGCAAAGGGGTACATTGGAACGTTAGTGACAATGTTGAGTGTCACTAACGTTCTCGAACTCATACTTTCACTAAAACGTCAACACCCCTAACATCTTGAGCTAAAGTCTCTGCCCACTTCACACTTTCTCTCTGCAAGTAAACCCAAGCCCAAATTAAGAAGAGAACTTCTTCAAACTCAAGGCCCAAGACTTGAAGAACCAACTAGAAGCTGAGAAGAGTAGTATATATAGGAGTAGCTTTGAATTATTGGAAAAGAATGGGAAAAGATTTGGGGGAAAAGCTTTGGGGAAAAGAGCATTACTCTCTGTATTTGTACTCTGCTAGTTTCATGATGTATTCTCCATCTTTGTTTTCATTTTCTAGAGCTATGAACAACTAAACCCCTTTCATTGGGTTAGGAAGCTCTGTTGTAAATTGATGGATCAATACTAATTTTCATTATTCTTCTTCTATCTTTTCTCTTGATTTTACTTGAATGCTTTCGATCTTCATCCCATTGGGTAGTTATCTTGGAAAAGGAGCTATTCAAACTTGGATCTCTTTTGAACCTTGAAAGAGCAATGAAGAGATCAAGCTAGAAATGTTTTCTCATGCTGGACTAAATTGGGTTTGGATGGATATGTGACTATAATCCTCTCAATACTTGATTTGGGAAATGCATGTGGTATAATTAGTGACCACACTTCATCTCTTCTCATGAGCAATTGACCAAGGAATTGGCTATTGATCAAGATTTGAGAGATTGAATTGCAAGAAATTGTAATTCAATCAATTAAGATTGCCAAGGAGATCAATGAGTGCATTGATTGAGGAAGAGATGAAAATGAACTTGATCCGGAGAATTGCAACATCTCCTACGCCCAATGAACTCCCCAATTCTGATCTCACCCCTTCTCTTTAATTTCTGCATTTACTTTCATGAGCAAACACCCCATTCCCATTTACAATTCTACAATTTACTTTCAGTCATTTACTTTCAGCACTTTAATTCTAGCATTTACTTTTTCTGTTATTTACATTCCAGCCATTTTAATTTCTGCAAATCTCAACCCAAATTCTGAATTCGCTCAACTAGAACTCTTTTCTAATTAAAGTTGCTTGATCAATCAATCCCTGTGGGATTCGACCTCACTCTATTGTGAGTTTTTACTTGATGATAAATTCGGTACACTTGCCGAAGGAAATTTGTTGAGAGACAGTTTCCACCTGCATCATGTTTATGGCGCTGTTGCCGGGGATTGATTGTGCATCAATAATGATAAAATTAGGAGATCACTAGATTGAGCATTTTTGTTTTGTTGATTTAATTTTCTGTTTGAGTAATTTACTTTCTATCTTAGTTAACCTCTCCCCTTCCCCATCTACTCTTTCGTGTTCTTTGTTATTTACATTTTAGTTTACTAACCCACTAACTGTTTGATAAATTGCATCACTCACAACTAACAGTAATTCTGACAGCAATACTATCTGCACATATTGTTACTTGCTTGTACTTGTTGGTTATATGACAGGGAGAAGAAGCGGGGCTTCAACTTCCTTCGATTCTGAACCAGAGAGGACCCTCCTTAGATTAAGGAGGAAAGCAAGAGGAAAACATGCAATCGGTGCTGAAGAGAAGGCGGAACACTTTGAACTAAACATGGAAGGCAACATGGAAAACCAACATGAAGAAGAGGCTAATCACCATGGGAGAGGAGGTAGAGCAAATCATGCTGGGGAGGATAGAAGAGTGTTAGGCTCTTACATCAATCCAAACCCAGGCAACTGTGGAAGTAGCATTCAGAAGCCCACCATACATGCCAACAATTTTGAGCTAAAACCTCATCTCATCACTCTTGTGCAGAATAATTGCTCATTTGGAGGAGGTGCTCAAGAAGACCCGAATCAACACTTGACCACCTTCTTGAGGATCTGTGATACAGTGAAGTCCAATGGAGTCCACCCAAATGTCTATAGGCTGCTATTGTTCCCTTTTTCACTCAGAGAAAAGGCATTTAAATGGCTTGAATCCTTCCCAAAAGAAAGCCTGACAAATTGGGAGGAGGTAGTGAATAAGTTTTTGGCAAGGTTTTACCCCCCTCAAAGGATCAATAGGCTGAGAACTAAAGTGCAGACGTTCAGGCAGCAAGATGAGGAGACACTTTATGAAGCTTGGGAAAGGTTCAACGACCTAACAAGGAGGTGTCCACCAAATATGTTCAATGAATGGGTGCAGTTGCACATCTTCTATGAAGGCTTGTCATATGAATCAAAGAAGGCAGTAGACCATTCTTCTGGAGGATCATTGAACAAGAAGAAGACCATTGAAGAAGCCATAGATGTAATTGAGACTGTAGCTGAGAATGACTACTTCTATGCTTCTGAAAGAGGGAACACTAGAGGAGTAATAGAGCTAAACAATGTAGATGCTCTGCTGGCTCAGAACAAGCTCATTACCAAGAAGCTAGCTAACCTCACCAAGAAGATGGAGAGGAACCAAGTGGCAGCAATCACCACCTCCTCAACAACCTAAGAAGGAGTTGAAGAATAAGCAGAGGGTAACCTTGAGCAAGCCAACTACATTGGGAATTCACCTAGACAGAACCATGATCCATACTCCAAGACATACAACCCTAAATGGAGGAACCACCCAAACTTTGGGTGGGGGAATTAGCAAGATCAAAGCCAAGACCAGAGACGTTACAACTCCAACAACAATGCAGCTCATCAACAATTCACACAGAGGACATATCAACACCCCCACAACAACACTTCTCCACACCCATATCAAAACCACAACAACACCTCTCATCCTTCCACCTCTAATCCCAATCTACCATCAATTGATGACAGACTCTCTAAGCTTGAAACCTTACTTGAAGGAATATGCCAAGAGATTCAAGAAAACAAGGTGTTCAAAGAGGAGGTGTGAGCCAATATTAAGAACCAGGGAGAGATCATCAAGAAGCTGGAATTCCAAGTGGGATGCTTAGCTCAGAAGATTCCCAAACCTACTGATAGCTTCCCAAGTGACACGGAGAAAAACCCAAGAGGAGAAGCAAAGAAAGTAAGATGGGAAGATTGTAAAATGGTCACTACAAGTGATCAAGAGGCTGAAGACAAGCAAGGCAAACTCTCCAAACATCCTGAAGACAACTCAACAGAGGAGGAGGATAGAGATTACCAAGAACCAGAAATCCCACAATAAGAGTTGCTTAAGTTCTATGCACCATTTCCCCAACTGCTCAATGGTGCTGTGGGGAAGAGAATATACTCAAGGTTCCTAGACTTGTTTGCATCTCTGCATGTGAACATACCATTCATCAGGGTCATCCAACAAATGCCTGCATTCATCAAGTATATGAAAGAACTTCTTCCCAGGAAAAGCTCACTCAAAGGAGGCCAGACTATAGTGTTGAACAAGGAATGTAGTGCCCTTATTCAACCTGAGTTGCCTGCAAAAAGAAAAGATCCAGGGAGTTTTCACATCCCCTGTGCCATAGGAGAAATAATGTTCGATAGAGCACTCTGTAATTTGGGGGCAAGCATCAACTTACTGCCATTATCCTTGGTAAAGAAGCTGCAGATCAATGAGATAATGCCCACAGATGTGGTCATCAGACTAGCTGACAAGACTCAAAAGCAAGCAATAGGAGTGGTGGAGAATGTGTTGCTTAAAGTTAGGAAATACTTTCTCCCAACAGACTTTGTCATTCTGGACATGGAAGAGAGTCACACTCACCCAATCATATTGGAAAGACCATTCCTAGCTACAGCCAGAGCACTCATAGATGTGGAGAAAGGGGAGCTAATATTGAGGATCCATGATGAACAACTCAGCTTTAATGTCTTCAAAATCTCACATGAAGCACACCCAACCCATCTAGGGAAACCCATGCATGAGGAACAAGGAAATAGGCAGTTGTCACAACTCAAGGAAAAACTGGAAGAACCTAAACCACCAGAGACATGTGAAGGAAGCAACAAAACCACCTTAGAGGAAGGAGTCATCAAGAGCAAGGCATTGTCAAAAGACACAAGGAAGAAGGTACCAAGGAAGTGGAGGAACAAAAAGATCCTTACGGAAGACTTGTCTCCAGGGGATAGAGTGATCTCAGCTTACTTCCCAGATATTCCCCTAATCTCCCCACTGTACCATCTCAGTTACCTAAGGTCTTCATTATCAACAGAGTTCTCTCCCTGGAACATGTCGAGATAATTGATACAACCAATGGATACAAGTCCACAGCAAGAGGGGAAGACTTCAAGCATTACCAACCACCCTGATGAGGGAGAAACGTCAAGCTAGTGACAATAAAAGAGCGCTTTGTTGGGAGGCAACCCAACCTTAGGTAACTACTTTTTCAGCTGCATTTCAATAAAGATCACAAGTTGTTTCCCCTGCATTGCAAGGAGCTAAGTTTGGTGTTCCACACCAAAACAATTCAAGAGTGAAAGTGCGATTCTAAGTTTGGTGTTAAACCAAGGTGCATGCTAGTCTTGGGAGCTTTGAACAAAACTCTTCACCACAATGCTCCACATTAAGTTTGGTGTCACCCTATGGTGCCACCAATATGCATATAAGGACCCACAGTTAGTTAGTTACTTGGAATTCATAAATAAACAATCTAATCTTTTCTTATTTTTTTTTTAATTCTAGCCGTAAAGTTTATATTGTCATTTTGATATCTTTTCCTACTTTTCTTATTTTATCTTTATAGGGAAAAGAAAAGGAGCATTGATGAGGATTAATTGGACAATTAAATGGAGGGGGATTCGGCCACTTCATGAAGAGAAATACACACTTGTCTCAAGAAGGAACGCATGGGGAAACGCTGCCATGCAACATTGAAGAAAGGAGACCCTTGAAGACCGAACCATTCACTCTCATTAAGTGATGATCCTTGTCCTTCCTTCATGCACAACCCCAACCGTCCATCAAGCAACCATTCTTGCTCTCCACACCTTCCGTTCTCTCATGATCTCCCTATATAAGGGAACCTTAGTGCATGGTCACTCCTAACATTCAAACCCCCACTCTCACACTTCACACTTTCGGCTTGTTAAAACCCTTCATCATACTTTGTCCTAGCCAACCCACTTTTCATCTATCCGTATCCTTCAACCCCCTCCAAAAATAGCAACCCAAGTTCATGGCATCATCAAGCTCAAAGAGGCAAAAGAGGAAGGAACCCATGGAGAGTGCTCCTTTCGATGAGAAGAAATTCAAGACTGCCTTTTATGAGCGTGAATTTGAGCGGATAAGGGCCAGAAAGATATTGCCAGAGTTAATATTCCAAATCAATGCAAATGAATCACCACAGATTCGGGAGAAAATCGAACAGAGGGGATGGCAATTGCTCACAAGTCCAGAGGGGAAGATCAATGGAAACCTCATCAAAGAATTCTATGCAAATGTAGTTAGAGAATACAAAACCAAGGCCCCAACCTTCAATAGCTACGTGAGAGGCAAGGAGGTGGACTTCAGCTCAAGTGCCATAACAAGAGCTCTTCACCTGAAATCACCTCATTTTGATGAAGCCAGTTATCAGGCAAGGATAAGTAGAAGCCCTGATAATGATGAGCTCTCAGAAATAGTATCAGACATCTGTGTTATAGCAGCTGATTGGGAGAGGTACGCAGATGGGAGGCCCAAGTTCATCAAAAGGGGAGACCTTAGCCCTGAAGCCAAGGGGTGGTTTGAACTTGTAAGGAGATCCATCCTACCAGCTGCAAATAATTCAGAAGTTAACATCAATCGAGCTACTATGGTGCATTGCTTGGTACAGGGTAGGGAAATCAATGTGCATGAGCTCATCGCCGAGGGGATTCAAGATTCAGCTGAGAAGGTTGATTCAGGTGCCAGGCTTTGGTACCCCAGCACCATTCTCCGCCTGTGCAACAAGACAAGGGTGGTATTTGAGGACAGCACTCCAGACTGGGTTAACCCAGGGAGGCCAGTTACACTCGAGTGATTGGTCTATACCACACCTGCTCAGCAACAAAGAAGGCCACATATAGGAAAGCAAAAAGCTAAGGAAGGAACTCATCAGGGGAGCAGCAACAGGAGCAATACTCCCAACTCACTCAAGCCATCCACCAAGTTACTGAGAGGTAAGAGCGTCAAGATAAACGCCTTCAAGAACTCAACCAGCGGCAACTAGCTCAAATGAAATCATTCAATGAGTTCAATGTGCTGAATGAAGGAAGGCAGTTACATAGGAAAGAGTTCAACGTAAACACTCAGGCCAGGTTGAACTACATGTCCAGCAATATGCATCATCTACATTATGCCATTCCTACATATGATGAGGTTCAAAAAGCGTTTGTTGAACAAGAAGAAAGGAAGGTGAAACAGCAGAAGGACACTAAAGAAGAAGATGGAAGATGCTGGCTTCTGAAAGAAACTGCTTGGGAAAGGAAAAGGAAGTGGGAGCACAAGCACTCAAGAAAAACACCAAGAGGACAAGCAAGAAGGAGAGCATGGGCAACCACATAAGTAAAAGGTGGTGGAGCTCCTTCTTTGGTCTCTCTTTTTTCCATTCTGAAATAAGGAAGATCTTGTATGAAATAGAACATGCTTCCATGTTAGTTTGAACCTTTTCAATTATGCATTTTAAGTTTTATTGCTTAAGTCTATGATTTCTGGTTTAAGTGTTACTGCATCATGCCATTACTTATTGTATGCCTATATTTTAAATCAAATGAAAAAGAGAATGATTGTGTTTTAAATAGACCAGAGTGGAGTTCATAATATGGAAGTGCATTCATGAGTCTTTGGTGTGATCATAAGTTAGCTAAGTTGGTTCAACCATAAGGTGGGGATGGCAACTATCTGACCTGAATACTATACTTTGAATATACCCATGAGACTAATAAATAACAAGATCCTAATAAGAGAAAGGGAAAGAACACTTAAAGTGAAAAACAAAAGAAAAAAAGTAAGCAATATGGCTAGGCACCAATGGTTTTAATCTTAAGGCTTGTGTCTGTGGTATTCTTGTGTGAGTGATTTACTTGGATGAATAAGCTCTTAGGGGTGCCTTATCACTTGGTAACTTGGGTTAACTAACAAGGGATTATCAGCTGAAAGTCCACTATCAAGAGTAACCCTCACTACAGAGCATTTAGTAACCCAAAGAGGTGCTGGACACCAAGGTCTCAAGAAGGAAAATAAATGAACCAGATGCCTGTGGTGTGTATGTATAGGGGAGAGACTTGAGGGAGTAAGTCCTTAGGGGTGTCTCAACACCTAGCACCTTGAACCAACTGGTTCGGGGTGTTGGCTAAAAGCTTATCTTAAAGAGTTGCCCCCTTACAGAGCACTTAGCCTGAAGAACACAAATAAGCCCTGGAATGACAATAAAAGGATCAATAGTCTCATGGGATATAAGCAAACTCAGTGTTTTAGGACATGATAAAGGTCTGAAAGCCAGGAATGGAATGAACCTAAGTTGCTATGCATGAAACCACCATAAAATCAGTGACATGACTTCCACGAGAATGACTCATTTCTCTTGGCATTCCATTCATCATTCTCTTGTTCCAGTACATGCTTAGGGACAAGTAAGCTTTAAGTTTGGTGTTGTGATGCCAGGGCATCTTGGCCAGTTTCACTGACCTTTTCTTTAATGTTTTTAAGGTAGTTTCATGCATTTCCTTAGGAAATAAGCTAGTTTTGGGTAGATATTCACTTACACCTTGATTCAAGCATACATTGTGAATTTTACATGATTTCATGAGGATTTTGCATGAGTTTAATAACAAATTGTATGTTGCATTACCCATGACTTGGACTAGAAGTTTGATGCACTCTATTGCTTGATTTCAGGACTAAAGGAAGCAAGGAAGAACCACTTAGCAGTCACGTTAATCTAATTAACATTACCACTAACGTGGAATGGGAGGTAACTTGCAAAGTTAATGAGAAAAGTGATTGCCAATAACGCTCTGGAAGCCATCATTGCCCACGTTAAGAGTCACGTTAACTAAGTTAACGTGAACTCTAACGTGAAGAAGGGACTTTGAGCCAACGTTAGTGACACTTAACATTATCACTAACGTTGGCCAATGATCATAAGTGGCTACGTTAGATTCCACGTTAACTTAGTTAACGTGGCCTCTAACGTTAAAAGGGGGAAGGAAGCCAACGTTAGTGACACTCAACATTGTCACTAACGTTGGCCTAAGGTGCAATGTACCACGTTAACTCCCACGTTAACCTAGTTAACATGGGAGCTAACGTAAGAGGCAAGGGTGGTCGACAACGTTAGTGACACTCAACATTGTCACTAACGTTGGAAGTAACCACAAAACCCCAAGGAGCCACGTTAACTTAGTTAACGTGGAAGGCTAACGATGATGAGTGAAAGATGAGCCAACGTTAGTGACACTCAACATTGTCACTAACGTTCCAATGTGCCCCTATGTCTCACGTTAGAGTCCACGTTAACTAGGTTAACATGGCTTCTAACATGGCCTTGCCAACCTTCGAGAACGTTAGTGACACTCAACATTGTCACTAACGTTCCAATGTGCCCCTATGTCTCACGTTAGAGTCCACGTTAACTAGGTTAACGTGGCTTCTAACGTGACCTTACCATCCTTCGAGAACGTTAGTGACACTCAACGTTGTCGCTAACGTTCCAATGTGCCCCCGACAACGTTGAGTGTCACTAACGTTCTCGAAGGATGGTAAGGTCACGTTAGAAGCCACTTTAACCTAGTTAACGTGGGCTCTAACGTGAGGCAAAAGGGTACATTGGAACGTTAGTGACAATGTTGAGTGTCACTAACATTCTCGAACTCATACTTTCACTAAAACGTCAACACTCCTAACGTCCTAAGCTAAAGTCTCTGCCCACTTCACACTTTCTCTCTGCAAGTAAACCCAAGCCCAAATTAAGAAGAGAACTTCTTCAAACTCAAGGCCCAAGACTTGAAGAACCAACTAGAAGTTTAGAAGAGTAGTATATATAGGAGTAGCTTTGAATTATTGGAAAAGAAGGGGAAAAGCTTTGGGGGAAAAGCTTTGGGAAAAGGCTTTGGGGAAAAGAGCATTACTCTCTGTATTTGTACTCTGCTAGTTCCATGATGTATTCTCCATCTTTGTTTTCATTTTCTAGAGCTATGAACAACTAAACCCCTTTCATTGGGTTAGGGAGCTCTGTTGTAAGTTGATGGATCAATACTAATTTTCATTATTCTTCTATCTTTTCTCTTGATTTTACTTGAAAGCTTTCGATCTTCATCCCATTGGGTAGTTATCTTGGAAAAGGAGCTATTCAAACTTGGATCTCTTATGAACCTTGAAAGAGGAATGAAGAGATCAAGCTAGAAATGCTTTCTCATGCTGGACCAAATTGGGTTTGGATGGATATGTGACTATAATCCTCTCAATACTTGATTTGGGAAATGCATGTGGTATAATTAGTGACCACACTTCATCTCTTCTCATGAGAAATTGACCAAGGAATTGGCTATTGATAAAGATTTGAGAGATCGAATTGCAAGAAATTGTAATTCAATCAATTAAGATTGCCAAGGAGATCAATGAGTGCATTGATTGAGGAAGAGATGAAAATGAACTTGATCCGGAGAATTGCAACATCTCCTATGCCCAATGAACTCCCCAA
>NC_029775.3:70207747-70226906 GCF_000817695.3 Arachis duranensis
TCTTGGCTTGATGGATATGGACATGGTGCATAGGGGAGTGGTGGTTCTTGGGAGTAATTGGATTGGCGTTGGGGCAGATAAGGATCATATGGTGGCGAATGGTGAAAAGAAGCTTGTGAGTGTGGTGGTTCGAAGTTATGTTGAGAGGATGG
The DNA here is from genome assembly GCF_000817695.3 of Arachis duranensis. Lineage (NCBI taxonomy): Eukaryota > Viridiplantae > Streptophyta > Magnoliopsida > Fabales > Fabaceae > Arachis > Arachis duranensis. The sequence goes on from NC_029775.3 coordinate 70,207,900, forward strand.
TCTCTGAGCGTAGGGTGGGGCATGTTGGTAGCTACAAGGGGGTCCACCAAATCTATTAGTTGGGTATGCATTCTAGAATGGTCTTTGTCCATGATATCCTGAAAGGTGTTGTTGCCTAAAGGGTTGATCAGATCCTCTTGGCTCCGTCCATCTTTGATTGCTTCGACCTTGATGCATATTCCTGTTATAGCTTCCTCTTCATGCAACATAGTTGTAACCAGACTCATAGCCAAAGGGGTGAGAGTTCATAGTAATAGAAGAAAATAAAAACAAAAACTAACAAAAAGAAAATATTTTGAAAAAGATAAGATTTTGAAAAAGATATGATATGATTTTGAAAAAGATATGATTTTTGAAAAAGGATAAGATAAGATTTTGAAAAAGATATAATTTTTTTTGAAAAATATTTACAATAACCAATAATAAGGCACACGTTTGCAATTCCCCGGCAACGGCGCCATTTCGAAGAACTGAAGACTGATGGTTTAGAAGTTATAATAAACTCTCGTTGTCAGTATAGTTACTAAACCAAGCAATCAACCTTTCTTACAAACGTTTTGGTTGTCACAAGTAACAAACCCCTAAATAAATTGATAACCGAAGTATTTAAATCTCGGGTCATCTTCTCAAGGAATTGCAGGGAAGTATGTTCTTATTATTGGTTATGGGTTTTGTAAATTGGGGTTTTAAAGACGAGGAACAAGTAATTTAAGTGGCAGGTAAAATAAATAAATAGCTGTAAAATAAACTCTTGGCAAGATATGAAAATTCGGAAGTCCTATCCTGGTTACTCCTATAAGAATGGAAGTTAATCCCACTTAGTTAACCTTGTTAATTAGCCGACATAACAATCAATCCTGAATAGTTGATAACTCAAGAGCTTCCAGTTAATCAATTAAAGCCAAAGGGAATAAAATCTACTTGAATAAAAATAATTTGGATAAATCCCAAGCGTCAATAACATGAATTAGAGAAAATAGTCATAAGTCTGAAATACTTCAAATTATATTAATTAAGAAAATTCCAACATGAATGTCTCATAAGTCAAATAGGCAACATATGTAATACAAGCATTCAATTATCTGAGAGTAAAAGAGAAAATAAATAAAAACAAGAACATTGAACCTGATATGAAGATGAAATATTCCTGAAGTGAAAAGAAATCCTAATCCTAAAATAAATTCTAATCCTAATCCTAATCCTAAGAGAGAGGAGAGAACATCTCTCACTAAAACTACATCTAAACTATGAAAAGTAACTAATTGGCTAGCTCCCTCCTTTCGGATGCATTCTTTCACTTCATAACCTCTGGTCTATGCTTTCTGGACTTGGATTTGGGCCAAAAAGGGCTTCAGAGATCGCTGGGATCGCTTTCTATAATTTCTGGTGCGTGGCCTCTGTCACGCGTCCGCGTGGGTCACGTGGTCGCGTCGTCTGGAGTTTTCCGTGTCACACAATCGCGTCAATCATTCGATCACGTCATTTCCATTTCGCGCTGGCACGCGGCCGCGTCGTCCATGCGGTTGCGTCGATCCCTTTTTGTGCAATCCACGTGTCCGCGTCGTCCATGCGGACGCGTCACTGTCTGTTTCTTCAAAAAATCCATTTTATGCTTTCCTTCCATTTTTGTATGTTTCCTTTTCATCCTTTAAGTCATTCCCGCCTTAGAATATCTGAAATTACTCAACACACGAATCACGGCATCGAATCACGGCCATGCTTATTACTACTTCCTGAATGGATATTCTAGTTACAATCAAATAGTGGTTGACCCCATGGATCAAGAGAAAACTTCATTCACCTATCCCTTTAGAGTCTTCGCATATAGAAGAATGCCATTCGGGTTATGTATTGCTCCAGCCACCTTTCAGAGATGCATGTTATTAATCTTCTCAGATATGGTAGAAAAATTTATTGAAGTCTTTATGGACGATTTCTCTGTTTTTGGTAATACTTTCAATGCTTGCTTGCATCATTTTACCCTAGTTTTAAAAAGGTGCCAACAAACCAATTTGGTTTTAAACTGGGAGAAATGCCATTTCATGGTAACCGAAGGAATTGTTCTTGGTCACAAAGTTTCAAAAAGGGGTATAGAGGTTGATAAGGCAAAAAGTGGAAATCATACAGAAACTTCCTTTACCAACTAATGTGAGAGCTGTTATGAGTTTCCTAGGACATGCTAGATTCTATAGAAGATTTATTAAAGATTTTTCCAAAATAGCTAAACCACTAAGCAATTTGCTGGTTGTTGATATACCTTTTGTTTTTTATGAAAGCTGTAAGCATGCCTTTGAAACTTGAAAAACCAAACTCACAACAACACCAATCATCACACCCCTAGATTGGGAATTACCTTTTGAACTCATGTGTGATGCAAGTGACCTTGCAATTGGTGCTGTGTTGGGACAAAGGAAGGACAACCTCCACCATGTCATCTACTATGCAAGCAAGGTATTAAATGAAGCACAAAAAAATTATACCACAATAGAGAAGGAATTATTGGCTGTTGTTTATGCATTTGATAAGTTTAGACCATACTTGATTGGATCTAAAATTCTAGTCTACACTGATCATGGTGCCCTTAAGTATTTGATGTCAAAACAGGATGCCAAACCAAGGCTCATTAGATTGATATTACTTCTGCAAGAGTTTGACATTGAGATAAAGGATAGAAAATAGAGTGAAAATCAAGTTGCTGATCATCTATCAAGGCTGTCACAAGGAACTAATCAAGAAGCTACTCAACCAGTGAATGAAAGCTTCCCAGACAAACACCTATTGCAAATTCGACAAGCCCCTTGGTTTGCTGATATTGCAAACAACAAGGTTGGAAGGAAAATTCCCCAAGGGTTCACCAAACAATAAGAGAAGAAGCTGCTTAATAATGTTAGAAAATTCTTGTGGGATGAACCATTTTTGTTTAGAAGGTGTCCAAATGGGATGATTAGAAGGTGCATCCCTAAGAATGAGATGAAAGACATATTGTGGCACTGTCATGGTTTAGCTTATGGTGGACATTTTGGGCCAGAGAGAACATCAACTAAAGTACTTCAAAGTAGATTTTATTGGCCAACAATATTCAAAGATGCTAGAGACTTTGTGCACCAATGCAATGAATATCAAAGAGCTGGAGGATTAACAAGGAGGAATGAAATGCCTCAAAACTACATTCTGGAAGTAGAACTCTTTGACCTCTGGAGAATAGATTTTATGGGCCCTTTTCCCCTATCGTACTCTTTTAAATACATACTGGTAGCAGTAGAATATGTCTCAAAATAGGTGTAGGCTATAGCTAAAACCACCTGTGATGCATCAATCGTTCTTTAATTACTCAAAAGGTACATATTCACAAGATATGGAGTACCTAAGGGTCTTATTAGTGATGGTGGTGGCCATTTTTGCAATAGACAAATGGAGAAATTGCTTCACAAATATGGGGTAATTCAAAAGGTAGCAACACCCTATCACCTCCAGACCAATGGCCAAGCTGAGTTGGCTAATAGAGAGCTGAAGAGGATTTTAGAAAAGACAGTGGGAACCACAAGAAAGGATTGAGCCAGAAAGCTAGAAGATGCTTTCTGGGCATACAAGACAGCATTCAAAACTCCTATTAGGAGATCACCTTTCCAGATGCTGTATGGCAAATGCTGTCACCTCCCTGTGGAGCTAGAACACAAAGCATAATGGGCCACTAGGCTCCTTAACCTTGATTCTCAGGCAGCGGGAGAGAAGAGACTACTGCAATTGAATGAGTTGGATGAGTTCAGGATGAAGGCCTATGAGAATGCCAAGATATACAAGGAAACGGCCAAGAGATGGCATGACAAAAGAATCTCAAAAAAGGAGTTCAAACCAGGACAGTAAGTACTTGTGTATAACTCTAGACTCAAGGTTTTCCGTGCCAAACTCAAGTCTAAATGGACCGGCCCCTACTTGGTAACAAAAGTTCTCCCTTATAGAAGCCTAGGACTTCGGAATGAAGCCACAAAAGATATCTTCACAGTAAATGGTCACAGAGCAAAGCATTATCTAGGAGGCCCTTGGAACAAAGAGGAAAGCATCTATGAGCTGGGATAAACAAGAATGAAAGATGTCAAGCTAATGACATTAAAAGAGCGCTTGTTGGGAGGCAACCCAACCGGAGGTAGTTTTCTTTTCGCATCTATTTAAATAAAGAGTGAAGTAGATTTCTCTGCATTGCAAGGAGCTAAGTTTGGTGTTGCACACCAAAAAAAATTTAAGAGTGAATGTGTAGTTTTAAGTTTGGTCTTCCACCAAAGAGTTCATTAAGAACACACTACACTATTCTGCAAGATTGGTCACTGTTCCGAGGGTTACCTGAAACTGTAGGTCGGTCTTAGATGAGATCTTTTGTGCTGGTCGGAGCCGATTTATCCGGCGGGTGTGTAGCGGCCGGAGCTGGTGTGTCCGACTTGTGGAACTGAGAATGCTATTGATCCTTCATCCTCGGAGGGTGGGGGTACCTGCAAGGGACTCCGATGCTTAAGTTAGCAAGAGTATTAAATAGGTATTGAGTAGAATCAGAGTATGAATTATACCTGGGTGCTCCAGTGTATTTATAATGGTGAGATGTGACCTTCTGTGGATTAGATAAGTTAGTTATCTTATCTTATCTTTAGGTGAGGTCATTTTATCTTCAAGGAAACCACCCTTCTCCCTGTAGGCTTGGGCTGCCCTTGGATTTGGGACGTGTTCCTCTATTTGGGCCCTTTGTTTGGGCTTTCCTGTGACTTGGCCGAGCTATTTGAGAAGAGGTCGGGTTGTCTTGACCTAAAGAGGTCGGTCGCTTTGTCTGTCGAACATCCCGGGTCGGACAGCTCGACCCAAGGTATGAACAATGCCCCTGCCTGAGCTCGGACTTCTTTGAGGTCGAGTCTTTGACTTCGGTCCTTCTTTGGTGAAGCCGAACTCAAGCATTTTGTTGATTCCTTTGTAGCAGCTTTTGAATGTAGAATGTTTTCCTCTAAAAGTGCGCGTCTTTATATCAGCGCCTTTTTGGGGACGCGAGAGGGTTTTAATATCTGCATTTAATTGACATTAATTGCCCCGTTTTCTCTTGGTCTTTTATTTTGAATTTCTCAATCAAAAAACGGTTTCTCTTCTTCACTCCTTCTTCGTAACTTCTCCCTTTACTCTCTCATTTTCTGTTTCTTTCGTAGTTTCTTCCATCTGTTCTGTCGCTGCTTTCTGTGGAAGAGGGGTGACTTCTAGGTTTTTTCCTCTGTAGTTTTTCGCTTTTGAGGGGTGGCTTTGTGGCTTCTGTTCTTTTGGCTTTCGAGGTTTTCTTCTACCTTTTTTCAGGTTTGTTTTTTCTTTCTTCTATTTCCTTATACGTGGGAAGTTTGCATTTCATTTAGAGGAAGTTTGGGTCTTTCTGCTTTTATCATGCCCGATTGTTGCATGCTCTGGAATTTCTTTGTTTATGGTGCGAATCTTTTTTCTTGTTGCTTGGATCTTTTTTTTTACGTTGTTGTCGTTTCTGCTTGTGCCTTCGTTGATGATTTTTGCTTGATTCCAGAAAAGTTTGCGCCTTTGCAGTTTTTCTGCTTGGCATTTTTGGTGTTTTTGACAATGAACTGTAGAAGAGTGGCTGGTGCACGAAATTGCAATCACACTTTTGCAATCCCGCACAACTAACCAGCAAGTGCACTGGGTCGTCCAAGTAATACCTTACGTGAGTAAGGGTCGATCCCACGGAGATTGTCGGCTTGAAGCAAGCTAGGTTATCTTATAACTCTTAGTCAGGATATCAATAATTCTCAGGTTTAATTGTGAAAAGTAGAAGAACATGAAATAAATACTTGTTTTGCAATAATGGAGAACAGGTTGAGGTTTTGGAGATGCTCTATCTTCTGAATCTCTGCTTTCCTATTGTCTTCTTCTTCATACATGCAAGGTTCCTTCCATGGTAAGCTGTATGTAGGGTTTCACCGTTGTCAATGGCTACCTCCCATCCTCTCAGTGAAAATGTTCAACGCGCTCTGTCACAGCACGGCTATTCATCTGTCGGTTCTCGATCATGTCGGAATAGAATCCAGTGATTCTTTTGCGTCTGTTACTAACGCCCCACAATTGCGAGTTTGAAGCTCGTCACAATCATTCAATCCCTGAATCCTACTCAGAATACCACAGACAAGGTTTAGACCTTCCGGATTCTCAAGAGTGGCCGCCAATATATTCTAGCTTATACCACGAAGATTCTGGCTAAAGAATCCAAGAGATATCCACTCAATCTAAAGTAGAACGGAGGTGGTTGTCAAGCACACGTTCATAGGTGAGAATGATGATGGGTGTCACGGATCATCACATTCATCAAGTTGAGGAGCAAGTGATATCTTAGAATGGAAACAAGCGTTTTTGAATGAAAAACAGTAGTAATTGCATTAATCCATCATGACACAGCAGAGCTCCTCACCCCCAACCATGGGGTTTAGAGACTCATGCTATAGAAGGTACAATATGAAACGTGTAAAGTGTCATGATGTCCAAATACAACGTCAAAAGATCCTATTTATAGTGAACTAGTAGCCTAGGATATACAGAAATGGGTAAATGACATAAAAATCCACTTCCGGGGTCCACTTGGTGTGTGCTTGGGCTGAGCATTGAAGCTTTCATGTGTAGAGACTTTTCCTGGAGTTAAACGCCAGCTTTTGTGCCAGTTTGGGCGTTTAACTCCAACTTTTGTGCCAGTTCCGGCGTTAAACGCCGGGAATTCTGAAGCTGATTTGCAACGCCGGTTTGGGCCATCAAATCTCGGGCAAAGTATGGACTATTATACATTGCTAGAAAGCCCAGGATGTATAATTTTCAACGCAATTGAGAGCGTGTCAATTGGGCTTCTGTAGCTCCAGAGAATCCACTTTGAGTACAGGGAGGTCAGAATCCAACAGCATCTGCAGTCCTTTTTCAGCTTCTGAATCAGATTTTTGCTCAGGTCCCTCAATTTCAGCCAAAAATTACCTGAAATCACAGAAAAATACACAAACTCATAGTAAAACCCAGAAAAGTGAATTTTAAATAAAAACTCATAAAAACACACTAAAAACTAACTAAAATGTACTAAAAACCTACTAAAAACAGTGCCAAAAAGCGTATAAATTATCCGCTCATTAGTGGCGTCTTTTTTACTTTCTTTGTATCCTTTGAGACTTTATTTTCTTTTTGATGAGTGTCATGACGTGAGCTGTAGAGATTTCCTAAAAAACCTTGCTTTGTTACTGCCTCCAAGGGATGCCCCAGGACTTTTGGCTTGAGTCTTGGGGTTTCCTTCTCTGTTTGTCCGTTCGTCGAGTTGTTTTGCCCCTCATCCGAGATGTTTTTTAAAGTAATCCGCTCTTCTTTTCTTTTTGTAGGATTTTAGTTGGCCTCATGTCTTCCCGAAACAACGTTGTAGAGATGCCTTCCCAGGTCCCTGAGGGCATGGCCAATTGGGTGGACTCGATGGTTCTTATGTGTGTCTCTCTGGTTGATTCTGAGTGTTGCGCGCAGCTTAGGCAGTTCCATAGTGTCTGTAGCAATCTTGGTGATGAGAAGAACTACGAACTTGTCCCTCCCTCTTCTGACGAGAGAGTCTGCTTCTCTACTCGGGTTGTTGACAATCGCCCTTTCTTCTATGTTTATGACTTTTTCTTTGGTCAGCTAGGTATTTTATGTTTCCTTTTTTATCTGTTCTATACTACTCGTAACTGTCTTTTCCAACTTGTAGCTTAATTTCTGTTTTATTTGCAGAGGCGGTGAAGAATAATGAATCCATGAAAGCTTTTAAAAGAGCACAGAGGGCGACTGCTGCCAAAAATATCTCTGCCAAGGCGGATGGGGAAGGATCCTCCCAAGTGCACATGAAGCCATCTGTGCCGAGTTCCCTCTAGGGTGAAGAAGGTGATCCTTACTCCCCGAGTTTGTCTGGTGGATCCTCACCCTACTTCTGCTGCTCCTTCTGTTGCTCCTCCCAATAATAAACAAAAAACAGCAGAGCCTTTCGACCTCAATGCTCCCGATTTTAATGCCATTGAATTTGTGGATCATCAAATCGGTCCCTATGGTACCCTCTCCATGGACGATGTGTCCATCCTCCATCATTTGGAATTTATGGCCTGAAATCATGTACAGATGGCGTATATGGCGGCTGCTATATACCGGACTACTCAGAATCTTCCTCTCCATGCTACCAAAGCATTTATGGAGGAGGTAAAGTAGGAGTTTGACTGGATGAAGGGGCTGAAGGAGGAACTTGAATTAAAGGTGACAAAGTTGGAGAAGGATCTAGAGAATGAGAAGGCTAGTTCCCTTTCACTGGCAGCTTCTTTGAGGTTGGCCGAGGACACAGCCCTGATGCATAAGGAGAGTTATGTTACGACTTATCGGGTGGTGATGCGTCTGAGGGGGGAGTTGGACAATGCCCGGGAAGATTATTCTGAGCTCCAAGGTCATATTGTTGGCAGCGTGACTGCTGCTTACGAGAACTTGAAAGAGCAAGTTCGGGTCATTGCTCCCGAGGCCGATCTCGCCCTTTTCAGCCTGGACAACGTTCTCAGGGATGGCAACATTGTCCCTGATGACGAGGTTGATGATGATGCTGATCCTCCCCCTATGTCCTCTGCCAAAGTGTCGACCTCTTTTGTTCCTCCGGTTGCACCTGATTCGGATTGCCAAGTTCTGAACCGGGAGGATGGAATTATAGATGCTGTGCCTATTCAGACTTGCCCTCCTTCTCCTTGTCCTGATGCTGCCAAGAAGGCTCTTGATGCTTGCTGATCTTTTTCTAGATATTTATGTAGTTGGCCCAGCTTGTGGGCTCTTTAAAACTTTGTTTATTTTGCTGACGATTTCTAGTTGCTTGTTTTAGCAACTTTTTATTTTGAAAAACAAAGAGTAGCTCGCTATCTTTGGTAGGTGTTGATGGCCGCCGAGGCATTTATGATTATATCAAGGTTTTTGACTTGTTTTCTCTTCTGCTTTCTGAGAATGCTGGAACTTTGCAGCTCGACTTCTTGGGATTGCTTTGTGCGTTTTGTTTAGGGCTTGGATCCTTTGAGTTTGTGTCTATGTGGGTCCCACTTGTTTCTCGATTTTCTCGCTTTCGTATGCCTTTTTGTCGCTCCGTAACTGATTCTTTTGCGTCGGTCCCCTTCTAAGTTATTTCTGTAATCCCTTTTCTAGGAACTTTATTAGGTTTCCTTTGGGGATTACTTTTATAACTTGTAGGAGATTGACTTCGTTAGGTCGATCTCTTTCTAAGTTATTTTTTGTAATCCTCTTTTTTGGACCTTTGTCAGGTCTCTTTTAGGGATTACTTTTATAACTTTTGTTTTGTAGGAAACCAACTTCGTTAGGTCGATCTCTTCTTAAGTTATTTTTATAATCCTCTTTCTTGTATCTTTGTTAGGTCTCTTTCAGGGAATACTTTTATAACTTCGTTTTGTAGGAAACCGACTTCGTTAGGTCGATCTCTTCTTAGGTTATTTTTGTAATCCTCTTTTTTGGACCTTTGTCAGGTCTCTTTCAGGGAATACTTTTATAACTTCGTTTTGTAGGAAACCGACTTCGTTAGGTCGATCTCTTCTTAAGTTATTTTTGTAATCCTCTTTCTTGGATCTTTGTCAGGTCTCTTTCAGGGAATACTTTTATAACTTCGTTTTGTAGGAAATCGACTTCGTTAGGTCGATCTCTTCTTAAGTTAAAGTAATCCTCTTTAATAGGGTTGGCCAGACCTCTTTCCAGGGTTTACTTATAACTTGGGTTAACTTGGTCCGACTTCTGAACATCGGCCAGTCTTTAAGTTATTATTTTAGCTATCTGTAAGACCTCGTCAGGTTCTTTTTTGGATTGCTTTTGATAACTTCTTACATTATTCTGTGTTCATCTTTGCCGATTTGTAGAAAGCGGTTGGCACCTTTAGATCGTCTTTTGGGTGAATCGCGTTTTTACCTTTATCGGACAGTTATCTTTATTGTGATCGTGCAGTGAAATTGTTTTTCACTTTCTGCCGATCTGTTACTTTATAATCGGACGATGAATACTTTAGATTAATGCGTCTTGAAATCTTGTAGAACATCTAAATAAATTTTATTCAAAGTAAAGTGCGAAATATATATATGTGGGAATTTTTTCATCCCTTTTTAGTCGGATAGTGTCTAGGTCTCAACCTGGTGCCTCATTAAAAAACCTTTTCAGGAAAAAGAGTGCATCCAATAATGAGATCCTTTACCTTTTCTAACTGTAGTACCTTCTTAGGTTGCAGGCGTGCCATGATCTGGGAAGCTCTCGTCCATCGAGTTTGGACAGTCTGTAGTAGCCCTTCCCAAGTACTTCTATAACTCGGTAGGGTCTTTTCCAGTTTGCTGCCAGCTTTCCTTCTCCTGATCGAGTTGTTCCAATATCATTTCGGATTAGGATAAGATCATTCTTTGCAAAACTTCTCGGTACTACCTTTGATTATATATGGAAGCCATTCGGCGCTTTAGAGCTTCCTCCCTGATCTGAGCTCTTTCTTGGATTTCAGGTAGTAGGTCGAGCTCTTCCCTCTGAAGTTGGGAGTTTGCTCCCTCATTGTAATGAACTACTCTAGGCAATCTTTCCTCAATCTCTACTGGAATCATTGCCTCTATTTCGTATGCTAACCGGAAAGGGGATTCCTTTGTGGTGGAATGTGGCGTCGTTTGATATGCCCATAGGACCTGTGGAAGCTCTTCTGCCCAGGCTCCCTTTGCATCTTGTAATCTCCGTTTTAACCCGGCCAATATGACTTTGTTGGCGGCTTCGGCCTGTCCATTGGCCTGTGGATGTTCGACGGAGGTGTACTGGTGCTTTATATTCAACTCGGCCACTAGTTTTCTGAAGCCTGCATCTATGAATTGAGTGCCATTGTCTGTGGTTATTGAATATGGGACTCCGAACCTTGTGATAATGTTTCTATACAGGAATTTCTAACTTCTTTGGGCGGTAGCGTTGGCTAGGGGTTCTGCCTCGATCCACTTTGTAAAGTAATCTACCCCTACTATGAGGAATTTAACTTGTCCTGATCCCTGGGGAAAGGGGCCGAGAAGATCGAGTCCCCATTTTGAAAACGGCCAAGGGCGAAGTTACGCTGATGAGCTCTTCTGGTGGGGCGATGTGAAAGTTGGCATGTTTCTGACATGGTGGACATGTCTTTACAACTTCCGTGGCTTCTTTCTATAATGTTGGCCAATAGAACCCTGCCCGAAGTACTTTTTTGGCGAGGGCCCGTGCTCCAAGATGATTGCCACAAATGCCGCTGTGTACTTCTTCTAACACTTCCTTTGTGTGGGAGGTCGGTACGCATTTTAATAATGGTGCTGAGATCCTTCTTTTGTACAGGATGTTGTTTATGATGGTGTAGTACTGTGCCTCCCTTTTTAGCCTCTTTGCCTCCTTTTCTTCTGTGGGGAGTGTTCCTATTTTGAGGTAGTTGATTATGGGGGTCATCCATCCTTGGTCCTGGTTTACTATGGCTAGGACTTCTTCTTCTTCCGATATTGACGGGTTCTCTAACATTTCCTGGATGAGGCTTCTATTGTTGCCGCCTGGTTTGGTGCTGGCTAGTTTTGAGAGTGCGTCAGCTCGGGCATTTTGTTCACCGGGGATGTGGCAGATTTTATATTCCCCGATTTGTCCGAGCTGTTCCTTCGTCTTATCCAAATACTTTTTCATGGTGGGATCTTTGGCTTGGTAGCTCCTTGTTATTTGTGATGTGACCACTTGTGAATCGCTGTAAATGTTGAGTTTTTAAGCTCCCACCTCTTCAGCCAGCTTCAAACTAGCTAACAATGCTTCATATTCTGCCTGGTTGTTTGAGGCCGGGAACCCGAACTTGAGAGAGAGCTCGACATGGGTTCCTTGGTTGCTTTCTATTATTACGCATGTGCCACTTCCAGTTTAATTTGAAGAACCGTCCACATAGAGGTTCCATTCTGTGACGATTTCCAGGACATCTGTGAATTCTGTGATAAAGTCGGCCAGATACTGTGATTTGATGACCGTCCGAGCTTCATATTGGAGGTCGAATTCTGATAGCTCGACTGCCCATTGTAGAATTTTGCCTGCTAAATCTGTTTTCTGCAATATTCCTTTTTGGGGCTGGTTAGTTTGAACCTTAATGGTGTGAGCCTGGAAGTAAGGGCGGAGTCGTCGGGATGTTAAAATGAGAGTATAGCTGAATTTTTCTATTTTCTGGTAGTTCAGCTCGGATCCCTGTAGTGCTTTGCTGATGAAGTATACGGGTTGTTATCCATTCTCGTCTTCTCTGACTAGTGCTGAGGCTATTGCCCGGCTTCCTATTGCGAGATATAATATGAGTGGTTCTCCTTTTCGTGGTTGAGATATGATAGGTGGCCGTCCTAAGAACTTCTTAAAGTCTTGGAAGGCTTGCTCATATTCTGTTGTCCATTCGAACTATTTTCCCTTTCTTAAAGTAGCATAGAAGGGGAGAGATCTTATCGCAGCTCCTGCTAGGAATCGGGATAAGGCGGCCAATCTCCCATTAAGTTGCTGTACTTCTTTGACACAGGTTGGGCTCTTCATGTTGAGTATGGCCTGACACTTGTCTGGATTTACTTCAATGCCTCTTTGTGTGAGCATGAAACCTAAGAATTTGCCCGCCTCTACTGCAAAGGTGCATTTCACGGGATTGAGTTGCATGTCATGCTTTCTTATGGTGTCAAACACTTGGGCCAGGTCGGACAATAATGTCTCTTCGCTTTGTGTTTTTATTAGCATGTTGTCCACGTAGACTTCCATGACCTGTCCGATGTGATTCGAGAAGACTTTATTCATTAGCCTTTGATAAGTAGCTCCTGCGTTTTTGAGACCGAAAGGCGTCACAATGTAGCAGTAGTTTGCTTTCGGTGTTAAGAACAAGGTCTTTTCTTGATCTGGTGGGTACATGGGGATTTGGTTGTACCCCGAGTAAGCGTCTATAAATGAGAGATATCTATATCTGGAGGAAGCATCTACCAGAGCGTCAATACTTGGGAGTGGATATGGATCTTTTGGACAAGCTTTGTTGAGATCGGTGTAATCGGTGCACATTCGCCACTTCCCATTTGATTTTTTTCACTAAGACGACGTTGGCTAGCCATAGTGGGTATTTGACTTCTCTTATGAATCCTGCTATACCGGCCGAGATCCTGGATAGACCGCCAACTTATGGCTCATTAGCTTAGGGTCTATTCCTGGCATGTCTGCGGCTTTCCACGCGAAGAGATCAACATTATCTCGTAAGAATTGTATTAGTAATTCTTTTAAGTCTTCTCTTAGGATTGTGCCGATATTGATTGTTTTTTCCGAAGTATCCCCGATCTGAATCTTCTCTATCGCACCTTCTGGTTGTGGACGAAGCTCTTCTCGTCGTTAGGCTCCGCCCAGCTCGATTGTGTGGAACTCTTCTCCCCTGCCTCTGAGGTTTAGGCTTTTGTTATAACAGCGACGTGCCATTTTTTGATCTGCTTTTATCGTGGCTATTCCTTTCGTAGTGGGGAATTTCATACATAGATGTGAGGTCGAGACTATCGCACCAAATTGGATGAGTGTTGTCCGACCTATGAGAGCATTGTAAGCTGAACTACATCGACCACAATGTAGTCTATTCTGAGGGTCCTGGATTGGTTCCCTTTTCTGAAGGTTGTATGTAGTGGTATGTATCCCAGTGGTTGAACCGGGGTATCTTCTAGTTCGAATAGACTATTTGGATATGCTTTAAGTTCTTTTTCTTCTAAGCCGAGTTTATCGAAGGCTGTTTTGAATAAGATATCGGCAGAACTCCCTTGGTCTATTAAGGTGCGGTGTAGATTGGCGTTTGCCAATATGATGGTGATGACCATGGGATCGTCGTGTCCTGAGATGATGCCGGAGGCGTCCTCTTTAGTGAATGTTATTGCCGGGATGTTGAGTGCTTCCTCCTTTCCCTCGACATGATATACTTCTTTGAGATATCTTTTGCGAGATGATTTGGAGATCCCACTTCCTGCAAATCCGCCATGTATCATATGGACATGTCTCTCTGGTGTCCGGGGTGATCGTTCAGTTCGCTCGGTATCTTCATCCCTTCGTCTCTTTCTTTGATCATCATCTCGGGTGGCCAGAAATCGATCTAATTTTCCTTCTCTCACCAATTTTTCTATGATATTTTTTAATTCGAAGCATTCGTTTGTGGAGTGTCCACGGACTCGATGGTATTCACAATATTCCTTCCGGTTTCCTCCTCCCTTTTTTCCTTTGAGTGGCCGTGCTGGGAGGATTTTTTCTGTATGGCAGACTTCTTTGTATATCTCGACCAGGGATGCCCTGAGAGGAGTGTAATTGTGGTTTTTTTGATTTTCTCCCCTTGTCGATCTTCTTTTCTCTTGGATTTCTTGTCTTTATCTCGATAGGAGGTCCCCGATTTTGAGGTCTCTCTTAACCGAGCATTTTCTTCCATGTTGATATATTTTTCTGCTCGTTCCTGTACTTTATCTAAGGAGGTCGGGTACTTCTTTGATATAGATTGGCTAAAAGATCCTTCTTGCAGGCCGTTGATGAGTCCCATGATGGCGGCTTCTGTTGGTAAACTTTGTATGTCCATGCACATTTTGTTGAATCTTTCCATGTAGTTGCAGAGGCTCTCCCGATCTCCTTGTTTGATCCCTAGTAAGCTGAGGCCATGCTTGGCCTTATCTTTCTGAATGGAGAATCTGGCTAGGAAATTTTTAGCTAGGTCATCAAAGCTTGAGATGGACTTTGGGGGTAGGTTGTCGAACCATCGGATTGCTGTTTTTGTGAGAGTTGTTGGAAAGGCTTTACAGCGAATAGCATCTGGGGTGTCGGTAAGGTACATTCTGCTTCTGAAGTTGCTGAGGTGGTGGTTGGGGTCCGTGGTGCCATTGTATAGGGTTATATCTGGGAGTTTGAAGTCTTTTAGAATTTTGGTTTTCATGATTTCCCTGGTGAACGGGTCTTGCTCTTTGCGTGAATTTTCTTCAGGATTGGCCCGGGGGACTTTTAATTTAAGATCGGCTTCTAATTGCTGTAGTTTTTCTTTCAATTCTTGACGTCGCCGCACCTCTCTTTGTAGATCTTTTTCGATTTCTCGTTGTTGTTGGGTTTCTTTTTCAAGTTGTTTTAGGCGATCTAGGAGTGCTTCTATTGCCCCAGAATTTGGTGAGTCTTTGTCCTTGTTGGTTTTAGGGGTATCTTGTAGCGTGACATCCACGTTCTTGTGGGTGTTCTATCTTCCAGACCTGAATCGTGATCATTGTCATGGTCGTCCGCCATGGTGATGGGATGACTTCCAGGTTCCCCGGCAACAGCGCCAATGTTCCAAGGGTTACCTGAAATTGTAGGTCAGTCTCAAATGAGATCTTTTGTGCTGGTCGGAGCCGACTTATCCGGCGGGTGTGTAGCGGCCGGAGCTGGTGTGTCTGACTTGTGGAACTGAGAATGCTACTGATCTTTCGTCCCCGGAGGGTGGGGGGTACCTGCAAGGGATTCTGATGCTTAAGTTAGCAAGGGTATTAAACAGATATTGAGTAGAATCAGAGTATGAATTATACCTGGGTGCTCCAGTGTTTTTATAATGGTGAGATGTGACCTTCTGTGGATAAGATAAGTTAGTTATCTTATCTTATCTTTAGGTGAGGTCATCTTATCTTCAAGGGAACCGCCCTTCTCCATGTAGGCTTGGGCTGCCCTTGGATTTGGGACGTGTTCCTCTATTTGGGCCCTTTGTTTGGGCTTTCCTGTGACTTGGCCTTGCTCTTTGAAAAGAGGTCGGGTTGTCTTGACCTGAAGAGGTCGGTCGCTTTGTCTGTCGAACATCCCAGGTCGGACAGCTCGACCCAGGGTATGAACAGTCACTGTTTCGAGGGTTACCTGAAACTGTAGGTCGATCTCGAACGAGATCTTCTATACCGGTCGGAACTGTCATGTCCGACTTGTTGAACGGAGTGATGGTGCTGATCCTTCGTTACTGGAGGGTGGTGGTACCTGCATGGGACTCCGATGCTTAAGTTAGCAAGGGTATTAAGCAGGTTTTTATAACGGTGTGGAGTGACCTTTCTGGGGATAAGATAGTTATCTTATCTTATCTTTGAGTGAAGTCATCTTATCTTTAAGGGAATCGCCTTTATCTCTATAGGCTTGGGCTGCCCTTGGATTCGGGTCGTGTTCCTCTATTTGAGCCCTTTATTGGGCTTTCCTGGTAGTTTGGCTGAGCTCTTTGAGAAGAGGTCGGATTGTCCTGACCTGAAGAGGTCGGTCGCTTTGTCGGTAGATCATCCCGGTTCGAACAGCTCGACCTAGGGTATGAACAGTGCCCCTGCTTGAGCTCGGTTTTTGAGGTCAAGTCTTTTAGTCTTAGGACTTCGATCCTTCTCTAGTGAATCCGAACTCGAGTATTTTGTCAATTTCTTCTTGGTGGAGTTCTCCTTTGAATGCGGAACGTTTGTTTTATTTTAAAGCGCGCGCTTTTACATTAGCGCTTTTGGCCTTGGGAACAAGCGAGGGTTTAATCCCCTCATTAATTGTTTTTTAATTGTGCCGTTTCTCTTTAATCTTTCCCTTTTAAATTTTGATTCTTCAGAGAAAATGGTTTCTCTTCTCCGTAACTTCCCTTTTCTTTCTCTCTTTCTGTTTTTGCTTGAAAGAAAATAATACCTTAGAATTGAATCAAACATATATTAAATAGAAGAATAATAATCTTAATATATAGAAATAAACATAGCTCTTAACCTTAACCTGGAGGTTTAGTTGCTTATAACTTACAGAGAAAATAGTATTCTGAAAAGTGCGGCTGGAAGAAGATCCTAAACCTAAGTGATCTTTTTTTTAAAATACTAACCTATTAATAAATGCTAGACCTAAAAGATATTATCTTATAAATGAAAATTACAAAAAGAAAATAAAAAATAAACTAAGAAATGCTAAATCCACTTGAAGGCCAATTGAGTGTGATTCAGGTTGCTGCTGGCATTTTACTTCACAATTCTAATTGATTCTTGAACACAGCTTTTTTCTTTCTTTCCACTGGTGCTTTGCACCTTGTGCCTAGCCGTGACTCTAAGTGTTTTATTTTTAAGCTTAACTTGAAATAAGAACACCACAAGCACTTAACTGGGGGAACCTGTTGGGTTCGAATTTCTCTTTCTTTTTCTCCAAGACAATGGTGCTCAGAGCCTTAGGCATACTCTGTAATAGCAATGGTTAATTGACACTTTCACACCACAAGCATATGATTAAGGAAAACCATTCTTTGAGCTTTGGATCAGTTTTGACCCTCCTAATCATTGATGCTCAAAGTCTTAGACATTTTCTTTTGATTTTTCTTTTCTTTTTCTTTTGCTTCAAGAATCAATTTTTTCCTTATTTTAGAGAGTCAATAATATTTCTCTAAGTTCCTATTCCTCAAGAACTGATATACTCAACGCCAATATCACATATGCACTGTTAATTCATACATTCAGAAATAGAGATAAGGCCACCACATCAGAGCAACTAGAATAACTCATAATATAACTCAAGATCTCATGAATTTTACTACTTCTTTTTCAATAAATGTTTCTTTTTAAGCTTGATGCATAATTCATACGACATTTTGAAAAATTTTTAGAAATAAACTACTAAACTAGAAAGTAAAGAAATCCTAAGAGTGATCATGCAAACTCAGACAAGAAAACAAAAAATAGGACAAAATACTCAAAACAAACACAACATAAAGGAAAAAGAGAATGTAATTCAAACACCTCAGTGATGGTGGCTGCTGCTCCCTCCGAAGAATCCTTTGGAGCTTTTAGGCTCCTCAATATCACACCACTGCCTCCTTTGTTCCTCCATCATCCTCCTTTGTTCCTCCATCATCTGATGCTCTAGCCTCAGCTTATCAATTGATGACGTTAGCTCCCCTAAAGATGTGGTCAATTGACCCCAGTAATCACGATGAGGAAAGTACATTCCATGAGGCATCTCCGAAATATCCTGTGGAGGTGGTGGTACTGGTTCCTGCTGTGGTCCCTGTACAGGCTAGCCAGCATGCTCCATACCTTTCTTTGTGATCTACCTCTCCTCGTTGATCGGGGTATCTCCCTCAATGTGAGCTCCAGCTGCTGCACATAAGCGGTAGATGAGATGAGGAAATGCCAACCTCGCAGTGGTGGAGGATTTTTCAGCCACTCTATAAAACTCATGTGGGATCATGTCATGCACCTCCACTTCATTCCCGAGCATAATGCAGTGAATCATCATTGCTCGCTCGACTGTAACCATAGAGCGATTACTCGTATGGTTGATAGAATGTTGGATGAACTCCAACCATCCTCTAGCTACTTGCCTAAGGTCAAGCCTACCCAGGTTGTAAGGCCAACCTTGCGCATCCCTCCTTCACTGAGCTCCAGGTACACAGATGTCAGCAAGAACTTGATCTAACCATTGGTTAGTGTTGACCCTGCGAGTGTATAAATGAGGGTCCTCTCATGGCTCTGGCTACTATAATGCCACCCTCACACTCTCCGAGTTGAAATCCATGATATGTCCTCTGACCATGGTGCGCCAATTCTTTCACTTCAGGTTCACGCTTCTATCATGCTTGCTCATTGATGAGCGGATAATTTATACACTTTTTGGCATTGTTTTTAGTATGTTTTTAGTATCTTTTAGTTAGTTTTTATTATATTTTTATTAGTTTTTAGTTAAAATTCACTTTTCTGGACTTTACTATGAGTTTGTGTGTTTTTCTGTGATTTCAGGTATTTTCTGGCTGAAATTGAGGGATCTGAGCAAAAATCCGATCCAGAGACTCAAAAGGACTGCAGATGCTGTTGGATTCTGACCTCCCTGCACTCGAAGTGGATTTTCTGGAGCTACAGAAGCCCAATTGGCGCGCTTTCAACGGCGTTGGAAAGTAGACATCCTGGGCTTTCCAGCAATATATGATAGTCCATACTTTGCCCAAGATTTGATGGCCCAAACCGGCGTTCAAAGTCACCCTCAGAAATTCC
>NC_029775.3:70227137-70227963 GCF_000817695.3 Arachis duranensis
GTTCTACCTTAGATTGGGTGGATATCTCTTGGATTCTTTAACCGGAATCTTTGTGGTATAAGCTAGAACTGATGGCGGCATTCAAGAGAATCCGGAAGGTCTAACCTTTTCTGTTGTATTCTGAGTAGGATTCGATGATTGAATGACTGTGATGAGCTTCAAACTCCTGAGGCGGGGCGTTAGTGACAGACGCAAAAGAATCACTGGATTCTATTCCGGCCTGATTGAGAACCGACAGATGAATTCCGCTATGCTGTGACAGAGCATATGCAATCGCTTTCACTGAGAGGATGGGAGGTAGCCATTGACAACGGTGAAACCCTACACAAGCTTGCCATGGAAAGGAGTAAGAAGGATTGGATGAAGACAGTAGGAAAGCAGAGAGACGGAAGGGACCCAGCATCTTCATACGCTTATCTGAAATTCCCACCAATGAAATACATAAGTATCTCTATCTTTGTCTTTATGTTTTATTCATCATTCATATCCTTTTGAGTTTTCCTGACTAAAATTTACAAGGTGACCATAGCTTGCTTCATACCAACAATCTCCGTGGGATCGACCCTTACTCACGTAAGGTATTACTTGGACGACCCAGTGCACTTGCTGGTTAGTTGTGTGAAGTTGTAGTGATCACAATTTTGTGCACCAAGTTTTTGGCGCCGTTGCCGGGGATTGTTTGTGTATGGACAACTGACGGTTCATCTTGTTGCTTAGATTAGGTATTTTTCTTCAGAGTTCTTAAGAATGAATTCTAGTGTTTCAAGGTGATGTTCTTATCATCACCAAAGCTGATTGATCTTCATCAATTTAGCTCTTGAATGCA
>NC_029775.3:70229856-70230858 GCF_000817695.3 Arachis duranensis
TTATGATCCTGAGAATCCTTCAATGGAAGAGGTGAATTACATGGGAGAACCCTATGGAAACACCTATAATCCTTCATGGAGAAATCATCCAAATCTCTCATGGAAGGATTAACAGATACCTCAACAAGGTTTCAACAATAATAATGGTGGGAGAAACAGGTTTATCAATGGCAAGCCTTTTCCATCATCTTCTCAGCAACAGGCAGAGAGTTCTAAGCAGAACACCTCTGACTTAGCAACCATGTTTTCTGATCTAATCAAAACCACTCAAAGTTTCATGACTGAAACAAGATCCTCCATTAGAAATTTGGAGGCACAAGTGGGTCAGCTGAGCAAGAAAATTACTGAACTCCCTCCTAGTACTCTCCCAAGCAATACAGAAGAAAATCCAAAAAGAGAGTGCAAAGCCATAACCATGGCCGAATTTGGAGAGGAAAGAGAGGAGGTGGACGCCACTGAGGAAAGCCTCAATGGGCGTGCACTGACCTCCATAGAGTTCCCCAATGAGGAACCATGGGAATCTGAGGCTCAAAATGAGACCATAGAGATTCCATTGGACTTACTTCTGCCTTTCATGAGCTCTGATGAGTATTCTTCCTCTGAAGAGGATGAGTATGTCACTGAAGAGCAAGTTGCTAAATACCTTGGAGCAATCATGAAGCTAAATGACAAGTTATTTGGAAATGAGACTTGGGCGGATGAACCTCCTTTGCTCACCAAAGAACTGAATAACTTGTCTAGGCAGAGACTGCCTCAAAAGAGGCAGGATCCTGGGAAGTTTTCTATACCTTGTACCATAGGCACCATGACCTTCAAGAAGGCCTTGTGTGACTTAGGGTCAAGTGTAAACCTCATGCCCCTCTCTGTAATGGAGAAGCTGGGGATCTTTGAGGTGCAAGCTTCAAAAATCTCACTAGAGATGGCAGACAATTCACGAAAACAAGCCTATGGACTTGTAAAGGATGTTCTGGTAAAAGTTGAAGACCATTACATCCCTACTGA
>NC_029775.3:70232387-70232992 GCF_000817695.3 Arachis duranensis
GGAAGAGATATTGAGGAGCTCAAGCACTCCATAGGATCTTCAAGAGGAAGAAAGAGCCGCCATCACTAAGGTGGATCTGTTCTTTGATTTCCTTGTTCTTTATTCTTCTGTTTTTCGAATTTTATGATTATGTTTGTCCATGTTTGTGTCTTATGATCATTAGTGTCTTAGTGTCAATGCCTTAAAGTTATGAATGTCCTATGAATCCATCACCTTTCTTAAAAGAAAACTGTTTTTATCACAAAAGAACAAGAAGTACAGGACTTCGAATTCATCTTTAAAACTAGCTTAATTAGTTTGATGTGGTGACAATACTTTTTGTTTTCTGAATGTATGCTTAAACAGTGCATATGTCTTTTGAATTTGTTGTTCATGAATGTTAGATGCTTAAACAGTGCATATGTATCTTGAATTTGTGGTTCATGAATGTTGGTTCTTGAAAGAATGATGAAAAAGGAGACATGTTACTGAGGATCTGAAAAATCATAAAAATGATTCTTGAAGCAAGAAAAAGCAATGAATGCAAAAAAAAGGGAGAAAGAAAAAGAAAAAGAAAAAGAAAGAAATAAAGTTGTGATCCAAGGCAAAAAGAGTGTGCTTAAGAA
>NC_029775.3:70234153-70243470 GCF_000817695.3 Arachis duranensis
TCTTCGTGGTATAGGCGAGAACTGATGGCAGCATTCAAGAGAATCCGGAAGGTCTAACCTTGTCTGTGGTATTCTGAGTAGGATTCAATGATTGAATGACTGTGACGTGCTTCAAACTCCTGAGGGCGGGGCGTTAGTGACAGACGCAAAAGAATCACTGGATTCTATTCCGGCCTGATTGAGAACCGACAGATGAATTCCGCTATGCTGTGACAGAGCATATGCAATCGCTTTCACTGAGAGGATGGGAGGTAGCCACTGACAACGGTGAAACCCTTGCTTAAGCTTGCCATGGAAAGGAGTAAGAAGGATTGGATGAAGACAGTAGGAAAGCAGAGAGACAGAAGGGAAGGCATCTTCATGCGCTTATCTGAAGTTCCTACCAATGAATTACATAAGTATCTCTATCTTTATCTTTTATGTTATTTTCGTTCATCACCATATCCATTTGAGTCTGCCTGACTAAAATTTACAAGGTGACCATAGCTTGCTTCATACCAACAATCTCCGTGGGATCGACCCTTACTCACGTAAGGTATTACTTGGACGACCCAGTGCACTTGCTGGTTAGTTGTGTGAAGTTGTAGTGATCATAATTTCGCGCACCACTCATCACTCAAGTGATGGCATAGAACTCTCACACTATCAACACTCCAACCTCGGACACGGAGTTGGCCAGAATTTTCCAACCCTATCTTAGAATCTGATGTAGGATCTCTGGGTACTCATCATCCTTCAGCTTGAAGGCAATCTCGGGAATCACCTTCTACTTCCTCACCACATCATAAAAATGATCTTGATGGGTCTTGGAAAGTGATGATTGGAAATTTGAACAACACAAATTCCCCCGGCAAGTGTACCAAATCGCCAAGTAATAAGTTACTATTGAGTGAGGTCGATCCCACAGAGATTGATGGATTAAGTAATTTTAGTTAGGTGATTTATCTAGTCAAGCAAATATTTGATGATTTTGTGTAATTGAATGAACAGAATGTAATTGACAAAGACAGTAAATATGCTGAAGTCAAATTGCTGAATAGTAAAGAGCTTAAAGTAAATTATGTAATAGTAAAGAGCGAAAACTTAAATGACAAGAAATTATAGAACTGAAACTTAAATGGCAAGAAAGTAAGAGCAGGAATGTAAATGGAAATAAAATGTAAATTGCATGAACTGTAAAGGGGTTTTTGGTGTTGGGAGTCAAAGGAATAAGGAGATTTAAATTAAAGTAATTGAAATGAAGAACAACAATGGGTGAGATTCATTAGGGATTGGAGATATTATAATCATTCATGAATCAATGGGTCTCAACTTCATTCTCAATCATATGAAGTAGATCTATGGTGGATTATAAATAATTGGGTTCTGATTCCTGGCAACCCAATTTCTCTTGACACAATCAATTGCCAATTCCCTTATCAAATTATTCATAAGGAGAGGTTAAGTTCAAATTTCTAATCCACAAGCCACAACCCTTAGGATCTCAATTCAAAGAGGTTATATGTCACGTACCAACTAAGAATGTGCTGACCAAAAAGAGTTATGAGGGAGAAGCTTCAAAATGAATCCTATGATCCCCTTTTTCAAGGCTCACAAAGAGATTCAAGTAGATCCAACACCCTTCCAGTAGTGAATGGATCTATGAAGCACAAAAGCTTTCCCTTAGCTACAACAAACAGATTGAGAAAAAAAAGAAGAATTGCATTAATTCATTTGAATTACAATAGATCTCCTTCCCCTAATGATGTGAGGTTTAGTTGATCATCGCTCTCAAAAACTCAGAAAGAAAAATAAAGTACATGAAAAATAAAACTAAGTACAAAGAAGAAAGAAAAGTAGTCAGAGTTTCCCAATTCGGATCTCATTTCTAAGTTCGAAACTCATCCTATATATACTACTATTCTGATCTTCAATTCAGTCTTCAAGTACTTGGATGTGGGCCCTTGGCCTTAGTTGAAGCAAGTTAGGAGTTACCCAGGCCCTTTCTGATGTTAACGCTGGCGTTTGTGGGGTAACGTTAGTTCACTAACGCCTTTATACTTTGCATAAGAGCCCTTGGAACTAGCGTTGGTACTGGCGTTAGCAGCATTGATAACGCAACAATTCTCTTCCAAGCTAGCGTTAATACTGGCGTTAGCGTGCTAACGCTACCACTAACGCTAGTATTCTTCTTTTGGCTCACATTATCACTAGCGTTAGCGTGCTAACACTACCACTAACGCCACCATTCTTGCCTTGATCCAGTGATATCGCTGGTGTTAGTGTGCTAACGCTACCACTAATGCCAGCATCCTCCTTGGTGTAGCGTTAACACTGGCATTAGTGGGCTAACTTTGCCACTAGCGCTGCCTTCCTCTTGAGTAACGTTAGCACTGGTGTTAGTGTGCTAACTTTGCTACTAACGCCAGTTTCTTCATTGGGTAGCGTTGGCACTGGCGTTAGTCGGCTAACTTTGCCACTAACGCCAGCACCTTCTTTATTGAGCACGTTGACACTGGCGTTATTGGGCTAACTTTGCCACTAATGCCAGAACCTTCTTGCCTTCCTCTACTTCTTCTTTGCCTGTCATCAATCAAAAAAGTGTATCAAAGCTTTGCCATAACCACAAGATATTGCACTACTTATTGCAT
The DNA here is from genome assembly GCF_000817695.3 of Arachis duranensis. NCBI lineage: Eukaryota > Viridiplantae > Streptophyta > Magnoliopsida > Fabales > Fabaceae > Arachis > Arachis duranensis. The sequence continues at coordinate 70,236,784 of NC_029775.3, forward strand.
TACGTAGTTCTTGCATAAATCTCATTAAAATTATTATAATTCACTAATGTTTGATGAACCAAGGCATGCATAAATAACTCATCCAAATGCTTACTTATTGATGAAGATAATGCATGAAACTAACCTAAAACATACTAAAAATGGCTTGTAAAACTAGCCAAGATGCCATGGCATCAGAAAAGAATCTTGTGAAATCCCATGGCATCAGAAAAGAATCTTGTAAAACTAACCTTTCTTTTTCTTGAGGATTCTCTGCTCTTAAGTGCCATAGAGGAAAGAATAATAAAGCAAAAATTAGAGTAAAATGAAGAAAAGGAATGTGTATGGTAAAGAGAAAGGAAGAAGGGAAGAGTAGTGTGATGTGTGGTGAAAGTGGAAAAGTGAAGGATATTTATAGGTGGAGGTGGGGTGGGTTTCGTTCATGGGTGGGTGGAGTGAAAGGTGCGTTGAGAGAATCAAGAAAACTGATGGGTGATGGGATGGATGAATGTGGATGGAATAGTGGGTGAGAGAGGAGAGAGAATGGATAAGATTGAGTGGTGAAGTGGCTGGTGGTTAGGGTTTATCCATTGGCCAAAGAAGCTTCTTGGAATTCAAAATCGGTATTACTCCTCCCCCCGCTGGCGTTTAGCGCCACCAAGAGGTCATCCCCATATTTTTTTACTACTGCCGTTTAATGCTAGAAGTAGGTGTGGAATGCCCTAGGTGGATCAAAAATTGGCTTGGAACTGCTCCCCTTTGGACGTCAAACATCCAACCTCTGCTCGCCCCTAGGCGCTGAATGCCGGGCTGGAGTTTGGCACCACAAAGGTGGTATCCTCCAAGGTGTGTTGTTTTTCCTTCTATGCTTTTCTATTTTTGTTCTAAGTGCTATACATGATCACAAATATTTGAAAAATGAGAAAAACTTTGAAAATTGATATAAACTAAATGAATGTGAAATCAAACTCAAATAAACTAAAATAAAATAAAATAAAATAAAGTAAAAGTAAACTATAGGATACGTATAGTTGGGTTGCCTCCCAACAAGCGCTTCTTTACCAGTATTAGCTTAACGAATAGCTCCTCTACGGAGGGTTATAGGGGCTCAGATCTTCACCCCTCTTTGTGAACTTCCTTCCTGTGCTCTTATGAATTAATTCCACATGCTCTAGAGATAGGATTCTGTTCACAATGTGTGGTATGATTGGACTTCTTGTGAAGACTACTCTCAGGTGACAAGTCCTTAGTAGGAATCTTCTTAGTCCTCCAACCTTTGGGTACTTTCTCTTTGGGGCCTCTTCCATCAATGATGGGTGGTAAATGCCCAACACTAAACTTCAGTTTGATGTCAGGGGGCACTATATGACTATCCACCGAATGAGAAGGCTTGAGCACTGGGCTCTGCATGCTAGTACCACCTTTGTCCGAGAGAGGTTGAGGTTTAAAAATTTATAACAGCAAATAGTCCTCATGCATCCTCAAATATAACTCCCCTCACTCTACATCGATCAAGGCTCTCCCAGTGGCTAGAAATGGCCTTCCTAGGATGATGGAGTCATCTTTCTTCTCTCCTATGTCAAGTATTACGAAGTTTGTAGGGAGGTAAAGGTCTTCAACCTTTATTAGAACGTTCTCCACCAACCCATATGCCCACTTTAGGGACTTATCCGCAATCTCTAGTGAGATCCTTGTGGGTTGCGCCTCTTGGATTCCCAGCATTTTTATCATAAAGAGAGGCATCAGATTTATGCTTGATCCTAGGTTGAATAGTACCTTCTCAAATGTGATGTTTCCTATAGTACAGGGAATCAGAAAGCTTCTAGGATCTGGCAATTTCTGAGGCAGCTTTTTTTACACTAGTGCACTGCACTCCTTGGTCAGCACCACAAGTTAATCTCCCCTCATGGCCTTCTTCTTAGAGAATATGCTTTTCAAATAGGCCATATAGGGGGCTTTTTCTCCAACACCTCAACAAAAGGAATATTGATTTGTAACTTTTTAAAGACTGCCAAGAATTGAACAAGTTGCTCATCCTTGGTCTCCTCTTGCATGTTTTGAAGGTGTCATACTTTAGGCTCTTTCATCCCCACTGGGATGTGTATGAGTGTACTGTTGGTCTCTTCTTGAGCTTTTTTCTCCTTTAAATCCTTAGCATCATGCGCCTATTTAGGCACGCCTCCTTGCCCATGGGGATGGCCATGCACTCTTCCCTTAGATTCACCTTTGTGTTACATGGAAGAGTGTTGGGAGGTCTCTCAGGTATTCTGTTGCTCAACTGACCTACCAGTACTTTCAAGTTCCGAATTGAAGACCAAGTCTCTTGCCTAAAGCTATGAATGGTCTTGGAAAGGTTAGAGACTATTGTGGCTAAGTCAAAGAGGTTATGTTTTGAAGTCTCCATCTACTATTGAGAGGGTTAGAACTGCCTGTTGTTGAACCTATTCTGATTGGTTTCACCCTGATTATTGTTGAAGCTCTATTGAGGCTTTTGCTGCTCCCTCTACCCAAAGTTAGGGTTGTTCCTCCATCCCTGATTAAAATTATTTGTATAGAGATCATTATTGGGATTTTTAGAGGAATTGTCCATGTAATTTACTTTCTCTATGGTGGGCTAAGCAATGTCACAACCATCCCCTTGAGTGTAGCTCCTAGTCATGCCAGAAGATGCATCTTGAATGCTGATGGTTGAAACCTGCATCCCGGTTAAGAGCTGAGAGATCATGCTTATCTGTTGGGACATGAGCTTGTTTTGAGCTAAAATAGCAACTAGTGTGTCCACCTCTATGACTCCTCTCTTTTGAGTAGTGATAAACCCCAATTTTGTAGTTTATCTTATGTTAAATTTAGGGGATTTTATCAACTTATCCCATATTTATTTACTAAAATAGCATGGTTTCATGAATTTCTCTTAATTGTGCTTAATGGTTAAAAACATGCTTTCTAGGCCTTTAATTAGTCAATTTTAATTCACTTTTGATTCCACTTAATGCCTTGATATGTTCGTTAGTGATTTCAGGATTAAAAGGGCAAGGAATAGATCCAGAAAGTGAAGAAGAAACCATGCAAGATGGAGAGTTCATGGAAAATAAGGATTTGAAAGATTTAAGGCGACGTGTACGCATGACCGGCGCGTATGCGCAAAGAAGAAACTCTTCAAGGCGACGCGTACGCATGACTGATGCGTACGCGTGATAAGGAAAGTTGCCAAGTGACGTGTACGCGTGACCCATTCGTATGCATGACAAGTGGCACGTGACCTCATTAAAGGCATCACGCCGGGGTGATTTCTAAGCTGAAGGAGGCCTAAATCCAACTCAATTCTGAAGTATTTGAGGCCAAACTCAAGAAGGAACAAGTGGGGAGCAATTAGACAGTGTAGGAAACATGCCTTAAGTTAGTTCTAGAGAGAGAATCTCCCTCTTCTCTCTAGAAATAAGGGTTCTGAGGAGCGGATATTTTATATGCTTTTTGGCATCATTTTCATATAGTTTTTAGTATGTTTTGTTTAAGTTTTATTATGTTTTCATAGGTTTTAGTGTAAAATTCACATTTTTGGATTCTACTATGAGTTTGTGTATTTTTATGCAATTTCAGGTATTTTCTGGCTAAAATTGAGGAGTTGGGGCAAAAGTCTGATTCAGAGGCAGAGAAAGCACTATAGATGCTGTCTGGATTTGACCTCCTTGTACTCGAAAGAGCTTTTCTGGAGCTACAGACATCCAACTGGACCATTCTCAACGGTGATAGAACTCTAACATCCATGGTTTTCCATAAATATATAATAGTCCATACTTTTCTTCAATATTGAAGGCCCAAACCTAGCGTTCAATGCCAGACTCCTGCCCTATTCTGGCACCCAATGGCAAAAGGAGAAGAAACCAGCGTTCAACGCCATAAAAGGACCCCCTAGCCAGTGTTCAACACCCTATAGGCCTCTTAGCACATGGATATCAATCAAGCTCAACCCAAACACTCACCAACTGGGCCTCAGAAGTGGATTTTCACACTAAATTACTATTTTACCCTTCTTATGTAATCCTTAGTTATTAGTCATTGATGTGTGGAAAATGATCCAACACAAAACTCACCGGCAAGTGTACCGGGTCGCATCAAGTAATAATAACTCACTTGAGTGAGGTCGATCCCACAGGGATTGAAGGATTGAGCAATTTTAGTTAGGTGGTTGATTTAGTCAAGCAAACAAGTGTTAATTTGAGTGTATTGTGTCAAACAGAAGCTAAATTGCATGAAATTTAAAAGGGAGAGGGGAAATTGCCAAGAATTTAAAGTGCAGAAGAATTAAAAAGCTGAATCTTAAAGAACAAGTAAAGTAAATGACAGAAACTTAGATTGCAAGAAATGTAAAGAGCTAAAACTTAGAGTGCAAGAAATGTAAAATGGCAGAAATAATAAAGAGCTCAAGGAGCTAAGATCTCAGAATCACACAAGATCAAGCAAAGAGCAATCAATCTTGGAAACAGAAAATGAAATAAGTTGCATCAGACCTCAATCAAAAAAGTAAAATTGTTTGAAGAAATAAACAGCAAATGAATTAAACTTAAACTGCAGAATCTCAACGAAAGAGTGAAGATCTCAGGGGTTAAAGAGACTAGAAAACAAGTCTAGATCTCAATTCCTTCCTTGATCTAATCAGAAAACAATTGCAGAAGAAGTGAAAATGAAAGTAGTAGGGAAAAATAGATCCAAATCTTAATTTCTTAGAATTATGCAGAAGAGTAAATAGAGAAAGATCTCAAGGTGAAATTGAAACAGAATTCCTTCAATTCTCAACCCAAGATTCAAAACAAAGAGGAAAAATGTAGAAAGAAAATTCCAGAGGAAGAGAATTCAATTCTCTATCCTAATTCCCTAATTCAAAGCTAAGAGTCTGAAAATTCAAAAATCAAAATAAAAGTGAGCTAAAAGTAAAAGAAAAGTCCTCTCTAACTCAAACTAGCTTCTATTTATACACTTCCTTTTTTTATTTTAGAATTTGGAGTGGGCTTTTTAATTTGGTGAAAAATTGAATTAAAATGGAATTTTAGTTGAATTTTGTCCCATGGGTGTTGCTCCCAGTGCAAGGATTGGTTCATGGGGAGAGCGCAGCATTGGTGCTTGTTTCCTTAGCCCTTTTGGTGCGTGACAAGGCTTGGCAAGACAAGGGGGGAGTGGCGCATCATAGCACTCGGTTGCCCACAAGAGCACATCATCCCCTTTGTCTCTAGTGTGCACTCCTAGTTCGAATCCTGGTGGGAACATTGATGGCCAATTTCTTTGCAAGGAGCGCTTCTCTCCTTCCCTTAACACATGGGAATGCAGTTTAGCCAATTTTGGCTCATTTCCTTGCAAGGGTAGCACTCCACTCTTCCCTAGGCACATGGGTTCGAAACTTGTGGCCTCCTTTAGCAAGCTTTTATCCTTGAATTTATTTTGGAGGCTGCTCGATAAAGTTGATGACAAGTCATCATATACCCATTTTTCAAGCTAATTTCACTTGTTTTGTTAGCATTTATGCACTTTCTTGCATCCTAAGTAAGTGATTTGGAGTGAAAATGCATAACTTCTCTAAATCAAGCAACCACCATGAAATTAATGTTAAATCATGAGGATTAAGCTAATTTTAATTGAATTTTAATTGATTTATAAGCCTCTTGAATTTAGTGATACTTGGAGTGGTTGTTTTGGTTTATTATAGGTGAAGAAAAGAAAAGAAAAGGAAAAGCGTGGCCTAAGAAGTGTAGCCTAAGGAAAGGAAAGTGTGGTCAAAGCAAGAGGAAGTGTGCCGCATGCAAAGGGGGAGGCAAACATTGCCCTCCACAAGGGCACACTGCCCTCTAGGAGGGCAACATAAGGAAACCAAACAAGGAAGACAACTCTGCCCTGCCCACTACAAGGGCAGAACACAAAATGGTGCCTTGGGACCAAGAGAAAACAAACTCTGCCCTGCCCTTGGGGAGGGCAGAATCGGGCTCTACAAGGAAGAAATTCAACAAAAAAATTCACCCATGCATGCCACAAGGTTCGAACAAAGAACCATGAGGAAGCCAAGCTCTAGGACCCTTTTACCTTCTTTTGAATTTTTACCTTCTGACTTACTCTTGTCTTAGCTTTTGAATTTCATTTTTCTTTGAGCTTTCTTGAGAGACTTGTCCGAGCACTAAGAGGATCAAGGGAGAATTGATTGATCTCCTTCCTCATTTCCCTTGGGCAATTCTACTCTTCTGTTTCTGAGTTTTGGGTGTGTGAAATTGGGGAAATTCTGTCCCAATTCCCATTCAAACTCTTTGCCCTTTGTTTTCTGCATAATTCAATTTCAATTCTGTTCTTCTATTACTTCTTCATTAATTTTCTGTCAATTGCTTAGTTAATTCAGATCTGGGAAGGAAATTGGGTTTTAGGCTCTGCTACCTAAGCCCTTGGGATCCTGAGATCATAATTCACTCTTGGTTCTTCTGTGAACCTTTGCTGCATTTTATTTTCTTTCTGTTTGAATGCTATTTGCTTCTGATTTAAATTCTGCTCAATCAATTGCTGCAATTTACTTCTTCTTTGTTTAGATCTTGCAATCCCATTCCTCAATTCCCTTTTATATTCAAGCCATTTATCTTTCTTGCTATTTAAGTTACTGCAATTTAAGTTTCTTGCACTTTAAGTTTCAGTCATTTACTTTCTTGCTCTTTAAGATTCTGCAAATTTACAATTCTG
>NC_029775.3:70243678-70261361 GCF_000817695.3 Arachis duranensis
CCTCCGCAAGGGCAGGGCAGCCTCCTGGAAGCAAATTGTTTTGGGCTAAAAATTGAATTAAAAATCCAATTTAATTCATTTCTTCACCAAATCAAAAGCCCATCCAAATCCCAAAATCCAAGAATAGAAAGTGTATAAATAGGAGCTAGTTTGATGTAATTAGGAACTTTTTGACTTATCTTTGGCTTAGCTTTGAATTTGGCATTTTCCTTGAGCTTTGAATTTCTTACAATTGTTCTTGAGAGACTTGACCGAGAGCTCAGAGGATTAAGGGAGAATTGACTGATCTCCTTCCTCATTTCTACTCGGGCAATTCCGCTCTTCTCTTTCTGAGTTTTGGGTGTGTGAAATTGAGGAAATTCTGTCTCAATTCCCATCTAAAATCTCTTTAAATCCTTTTATGCACAATTGAATTTCATTTTCTGTTCCTCTACTGCTTCTTCTTTAATTTTCTTGCCAATTGCTTTGTGAACTTGGATCTGGGAAGGCAAATAGAGATATAGGCTCTGCTACCTAGTCTCTTGAGACCTGAGACCACGATTTACTTTTGGTTCTTCTGTGAACCTCTGCTGCACTTTATTTCCTTTCTGTTTGAATGCTTATTGCTTCTGATTCAATTTTTGCTCTCTTAATTGTTGCAATTTACTTTCTCTCTGTTTAGATTCTGCAATCCCAGTCCTCAAATCCCTTTTACATTCAAGCAATTTACATTTCTTGCCATTTAAGTTACAGAAATTTACATTTCTTGCACTTTAAGTTTCAGTCATTTAATTTCTTGTTCTTTTAAGATTCAGTCTATTTTACTTTCCTGTTCTTTAATTTCCTGCAATTTCCCCTCTCCCTTTACATTTCAAGCAATTTATCTTCTGTTAAATACAACCCACTCAACCAAAACTTGATTCGCTTGACTAAATCACCCACTAAACTAAAATTGCTCAATCCTTCAATCCCTGTGGGATCGACCTCACTCATGTGAGTTATTATTACTTGATGCGACCCGGTACACTTGCCGGTGAGTTTTGTGTTGGATCGTTTTCCACACATCAAAAGTCATTGGCGTTAACCGAGCGCTATGCAATTTTGCCTTGTTTCCTTAGATTCTTATAGTGCTCGGTCATCCCCAAGAGCGCAGCTTTCCTTCCTTGGCCTTGGTCCTTTGTTGCGCGCTAATGTGTGAGGAATGTGGGGGAAGTAGCGCTCGTATGGAGAGCGCTATGGCTTGTTCCTTGGTGCACCACGCTTTCCTTCTCATCTAGGCAACACTCTTCTTCTTCCTTAGGCCACGTTTTCTTTGTTTCTTTGTTTTCTTCACCTACAAGTAATCAAAACAACCATTCAAAGTATCACTAAATTCACAAGGTTTACAATTCATTCAAAAACCAATCAATTTTAACTTAAACCTCATGATTTTGTTTCAATTAAAGGGTGGTAGAGTGATTCAATAAAACCATGCAATTCCACTCCAAATTACTTACTTATACTGCAAGAAAGTGCATAAAACCTAATGAAACAAGTGAAAAATGCTTGCAAAGCTAGCATATGATGACTTCTCATCAGTCATTACTTTTAATATTAAACTAATGACTAAGGATTACATAAAAAAGGGTAAAACAATCTTTTAGTGCAAAAATATACTTCTGGGCTCACTTGGTGCATGTTTGGGTTGAGCTTTGATGAGATTCACGAGCTGGGAGACTCCTTGGGCATTGAACGCCTACTTGGGGGTCCTTCTTGGGCATTTGAACACTAGCCACACCCTTGTGGGCGATGGATGCTCGGACTACGGTAGAGGGTTGGCGTTGAACGCCCGTTTTGGACCTTCTATTCTGAAGAAAAGTATAGACTATTATATATTTCTGGAAAGCTCTAGATGTCAGCTTTGCATAGCCATTGATAACGCTCCATTTGAACTTCTGTAGCTCAAGAAACGCTCTTTTGAGTGTAAGGAGGTCAGACCTTGACAAGATCTGTAGCACTTTCTCTGTCTCTAAATCAGACTTTTGCTCCAGCTCCTCAATCTCAGCCAGAAAATACCTGAAATTGCATAAAAGTACAAAAAATCATAGTAGAATCCATAAATTAACAATGCCAAAAAGCGTATAAAATATCATCTCATCACGTTGCCTTTTGCTTTCCATTACCACTTATGGCACCCATGGTTGGAGAATCCTCTTGGAAAGAATCTTGAGAGATAGAGAGATTCATCACCAAAGCCCACCAAGACCACTTCTATGAAGTAGTGGCAGAGAAGAAGGTGATCTTTGAGGTCCCTTTTAGGCTTAAAAAGAATGAGTATCTGGAAATCCGAAGAGAGATCCGGAGAAGAGGTTGGGGAGTCCTAACCAACACCATCCAAAAGCTTCGGATCTTAATGGTGCAATAGTTCTATACTAATGCATGGGTCACGAAAAATCATGACATTAGTGTGAACCCAAATCTTAAGAATTGGAGCACATGGTCCGATGGAGAATCTTAAATTTTAACCCAGAAAGTGTGAGGTTGGTGTTCAACTTGCCTTTGATGCAAGTAAATCCACATCCTTACACTAAAAGAATCAACTTTGATAAAATACTGGATCAAGTGCTCTTAGACATTCGTGTGGAAGGAGCATAGTGGAAAAGGGATTCTCAAGGCAAGGTTAGCTTTCCCTCATCTTATATGTCACCTATGTAATTTAGCTGGAATTGTCATAGAAGGCGACTTTCCTATTGAGGAGGACAAGCCCATCACTAAAAGTGTGATGGAGCATACTAGAGAGCCGGCACATGAGATTCCTGAGATGCCTCAAGGGATGTATTTTCCTCCTCAAAGCTGTTGGGATCAATGGCATACTTCTCTTGGAGAACTAAACACTAACATGGATTAGTTGAGGATGGAACATCAGGATCATTCCACCACCCTCCATCAAATAAGAGAAGATCAAAGAGTCATGAGGGAAGAACAAAGAGTTATGAGGGAAGAACAACAAAGATAAGGGCGTGACATTGAAGATATCAACCGCACCATTGGGTTCTCTAGAGGAACCGGTTGCTGCCATTACTAAGGTGGTCCCATTTCATCACCTTGCTTATTTTAATTTTTCTATTTTATGTTATGTTTTATTGTCTGTTCTCTTATTCTTATTGCATGATCATTTTCATTTATGTCTTTAAGTTATAAAATATTCCATATATCTCTCTCTTGACTTAAAAGAAAATTTTATTTGAAAAGAATTGAGAGATACATGAATTTCGAGTTTTATAATAAGAAAAGTCAATTATTTTGATGTGGTGGCATTACTTTTATTTTTTGAATATATGAATAAATAGTGCATATTTAAAATTGGAATTAAGAATGTTGGCTCTTGAAAGAATAATGATAAAAGTGAAGTATTATTGGTGATCTGAAAAATCTAAAAAATTGATTCTTAAAGCAAGAAAATGCAGCAAAAAAAAAAAGAAAAAAATGCTTGTTGCAATAAAAAAATAATAATATGCATGCCAATGGTAAAAGGATCCAAGGCTTTGAGCATCAATGGTTAGGAGGGCCTAAAGGAAATAAAATCCTGGCCTAAGCTGATCAACCAAGCTGTCCCTAACCATGTGCTTGTGGTGTGAAGGTGTCAAGTGAAAAGCTTGAGACAGAACAATTAAAGCCGTGATCCAAAGAAAAAAGAGTGTGCCTAAAAACTCTGGACACCTCTATCTGGAAATTCTAGCTAAGCTGAATTACAATCTAAAAGGGTTCACCCATTTAAGTGTCTGTGGCATTTATGTATTCGGTAGTAATATGGGAAAACAAAGTGCTTACGGCCACGACCAAGACACTAAAAGATGTGTTCAATAATAAAAAAGAACTGAACTAGGAGAGTCAATAATATCATCTGAATTTTATGTTCCTAAAGAGGCCAATATTTCTAAGTTTCAATGGATAATGAGATGCCAAAACTATTCAGAAAAAAAGTTACTAAGTCCCGCTCATCTAATTGAAACTGAGCTTCATTGAAAACTCTGAGATTTAGTGTATCTTACTCTTCTTTTTATCCTACTTTGTTTTTAGTTGCTTGGGGACAAGCAAAAGTTTAAGTTTGGTGTTTTGATGAGCGGATATTTTATACACTTTTTGGCATCATTTTCATATAGTTTTTAGTATGTTTTGTTTAAATTTTGTTAAGTTTTCATAGGTTTTAGTGTAAAATTCACATTTTTGGATTCCACTATGAGTTTGTGTGTTTTTATGCAATTTCAAGAATTTTCTAGCTGAAATTGAAGAGCTGGAGCAAAAGTCTGATTCAGAGGCAGAGAAAGCACTGCAGATGCTGTCCGAATCTGACCTCCTTGCACTCGAAAGAGCTTTTCTGGAGCTACAGAAGTCTCAATGGAGCGTTCTTAATAGCTATGGAAAGCTAACATCCAGAGCTTTCCAGCAATGTATAATAATTCATACTTTATTTCAGAATTGAAGGCCCAAAACGGGCGCTCAACACCAGTCTTCTGCCCTATTATGGCGCCCAACGCCCAAAGGAGAAGAGACCAGCGTCCAACACCCAAAAAGGACCCCCTAGCTAGCATTCAACGCCCTAGAGGCCTCCTATCATGTGGATTTCAATCAAGCTCAGCCCAAACACTCATCAAGTAGGCCCCAGAAGTGGATTTTCACACTAAATGACTTTTTTTACCCTTCTTACGTAATCCTTAGTTTTTAGATTAGTACTTAAAGGAGATTATCACCCTTATTTAAGGAATTTTAGATCTTCTACCACTTTTACACGTTTATGATTGTATTTTTTGTCAGTGTGAGTTTCTAAATTTCCTAAATTTAGGGGAGGAGCTCTAATGGGTTTTATGGATTAATAAACTACTACTGTTCTTTCTCAATTTGTGTTTGATTCATTCTAAGATATATCTTCGTTCTTCATCATTATGAATGCGTTGAACTGGCATAAGGTTATCTCATTCTACATGGGTTCAGAGTGAGTCTTTCATCGGACAATGATGAACCACTAGCTTGATTATACATCTCTTAGACAACTAATCCACAACCTCTTTGGGGACTTCTCGAGACAGTAGTTCAGTCGAGGTTTGGGGAGATCAGAGTCTTTGTGGTAAAGGCTAGAACCAAAGGTGCAGCATTCTCTAATCTGGAAGACTCGACCTTGTCTGTGGCATTTTGAGTAGGATCACTAAGGAGAATGAACTACAGGAGCTTCACCCTCAATCAGAATCCTAAGGTTTAGATCTGGGGGAGCATTGGTGACCTCTCAACTGGTGTTGATCATATACAGCCTGCCATAGAAGAAATCACTCACAGTTGAAGAAGATAGTAAGACCGGATTAATCTAGAAGAACAAAGCATCTACATGCCTTAACCATCTTCTTATCACTAGTTATAATCAAACATAGTAATTCCATCTTACTTTCCTTTCATGCGTTTAAACAAATCTAACAACTCTTCTATCCACCTGACTAAGATCTACAAGATAACCATAGCTTGCTTCAAATCACAATCCTCGTAGGATCGACCCTAACCCTCCTCAGGTATTACCTGGACAACCCAGTGCACTTGCTGGTCAGTTGTATGAAGTGTGGGAATTTGTGGACCAGGTTCTTAGTTTATTTTTCTTTTAGATTTAGGTTTAATTGCTTGTTTTGATTTAGTTTCCTTTACTTTTCCTTGTTGATTTGCTTCAATCTTCTTCGTTTCTCTTATGAATTTCTCTTTTGAGCAACTTTTATGTTTATGAACTCTTGTTACTTTTAAATTCATTTAATGCAATTTGATGTTTTATGTTCTTTTCTTACTTGCTGATGAGCGGATAATTTATATGCTTTATGGTATTATTTTTAGGTAGTTTTTAGTATGATTTGGTTAGTTTTTAGTATATAATTATTAGTTTTTATGCAAAAATCACATTTCTGGACTTTACTATAAGTTTGTGTATTATTCTATGATTTCAGGTATTTTCTGGCTGAAATTGAGGGACCTGAGCAAGAATCTGATTCAGAGGCTGAAAAAGGACTACAGATGCTTTTGGATTCTAACCTCCTTACACTCGAAATGGATTTTCTGGAGCTACAAAAGCCTAATTGGTGCGCTCTTAATTGTGTTGGAAAGTAGACATCTTGGATTTTCTAGCAATGTATAATAGTTCATACTTTGCCCGAGATTTGATGGCCTAAATTGGTGTCAAAACGCCGGTCAGAGAACCTTTTCGGGCGTTAAACGCCAGAACTGGCATAAAAGCTAGAGTTAAATGCCCAAATTGGCACCAGAGTTGACGTTTAACTCCAAGAAAAGCCTATGCACGTGAAAGCTTCAATGCTCAGCCCAAGCACACACCATGTGGGCCCCAAAAGTGGATTTTTGCATCATTTATTTATTTCAAAAAACCCTAGGTTACTAGTTCATTATAAATAGGACCTTTTACTATTGTATTTTCATCTTTTTGATCATCTTTGATCTTGGGATCAGGTCTTTTGAACCCTTTTTTCGATTGTTTCATGTTATTTGGGAGGTATGGCCGAATCTTGTTCTTATGTATTTCCAACGGTGGAGTTTCTACACATCATAGATTAAGGTGTGGAGCTCTGCTGTTCCTCATGAATTAATGCAAAGTACTATTGTTCTTCTATTCAATTCACGCTTATTCTTGTTCTAAGATGTTCACTCATACTTCAACCTGATGGATGTGATGATCTGTGACACTCATCATCATCCTTCCTTATGAATGCGTGCCTGACAACCACTTCCATTCTATCCGTGAGGGCTTGAGTGTGTATCTCTTGGCCTCCTGGTTCATGATGCATGGTTGTCTCTCCTGACAACAGAGCCTTCCATTCCGTGCGATTAGAGTCTTCGTGGTATAAGCTAGAATCAGTTGGCAGCATTGTTGAGATCCAAAAAGTCTAAACCTTGTCTGTGGTATTCCGAGTAGGATCTGGGATGGGATGACTGTGACGCGCTTCAAACTCGTGACTGTGGGGTGCAGTGACAGTGCGCAAAAGGATCAATGGATCTTATTCTGACACGATCGGGAACCGACAGCTGATTAGCCATGCGGGAAACCATAGAGGACCATTTTCACTGAGAGGATGGATGGTAGCCATTGACAACGGTGATCCACCAACATACAGCTTGCCATGGAAGGGAGTACGCATGACTAGATGAAGGCAGTAGGAAAGCAGAGATTCAGAAGGAACAAAGCATCTCCATATGCTTATCTGAAATTCCCGCCAATGAATTACATAAGTATTTCTATCTTATTTTATGTCTTATTTGTCTTTTAGTTACCAAAACCCCATAACCATTTGAACCTGCCTGATAGAGATTTATAAGATGATCATAGCTTGCTTCAAGCCGACAATCTCTATGGGATCGACCCTTACTCACGTAAGGTATTACTTGGACGACCCAGTGCACTTGCTGGTCAGCTGCACAGAGTTGTGAAGAGAGTGTGTGAGATCACGATTCTGTGTACCAAGTTTTTGGCACTGTTGCCGGGGATTGTTCGATTTTGAACAACTGACGGTTCATCTTGTTGCTTAGATTAGGTATTTTTCTTTTTATTTTGTTTTTCAGAATTTTTAAGAAGGAATTCTAGAGTTTCAGATGATGTTTTTTATCATCACAGGAGCTAGTTGATTCCCATCAATTTGGCTGTTGTATGTAATGTCTTGCTGAAGCTTGGTTAGCCATGTCTAATCTTTTTAGACTGAAGTTTTAGACTAACATTGCATGTTTCCTGGAATTCTTATTAAAAATTTTGAGTTTCTTATTTTCTTTTTCAAAATAATTTTCGAAAAAATACAAAAAAATTATAAAATCATAAAAATTAAAAATATTTTGTGTTTCTTGTTTGAGTCTAGTGTAAATTTTTAAGTTTAGTGTCAATTGCATGTTTTTATTTTTTGCAAATTTTCAAAAACTCATGCTTGGTGTTCTTCATGATCTTCAAGTTGTTCTTGATGATTTTCTTTGTCTGATCTTTAAATTCTCTTGTTTTTGTGTCTTTTGTTGTTTCTCATGTGCATTCTCAATTTGTTAGTGTCTATAGTATGAAAATTTCTAAGTTTTGTGTCTTGCATGTCTTTCTTTTCTTAATTCAAAAAATATGTTCTTGATGTTCTTCTTGACATTCAAAGTGTTCTTGCATGCATTGTCTATTTGATCTTAGTTTTTCATGATTAGTTTCATTTTGTTGCTTTTCTCTCTCATCATTAAAAATTCAAAAAAATTTTGAAAATTATGTCTTTTCAAGTCAATAATACAGAGAATTGAAGATTCAGAACATACAGCAGAGGAATCACAGAGAAAAAGCTGGGCATTCAAAATGCCCAGTGAAGAAGGAATTCTGGCGTTTAAATGCCAGCCAGGGTACCTGGCTGGGTGTTTAACGCCCAAGGAGGTAGACAAGTGGGCGTTAAACGCCCAGAATGGTATCCATTCTGGGCGTTTAACGCCAAGATAGCACTAAGGAGGTAGTTTTGTTTTCAATTCAAATCTTTTTCAATTTTTCAAGTTTTAAAACTAATTTTTCAAAATTTTATCTTTTTCATATCCTCTCTTATCAATCATATCTTTTTCATTTTTCTTTTAATATTTTCGAAAATCCTTGCTAACAATTAATATTGTGATTCAAAAATTTCATGTTTGTTACTTTCTTATTAAGAAAGGTTCAATATTTGAATTTAGAATCATATCTTTTAATTTCTTGTTAGTCAAGTCATCAATTTTAAAAATTAAATCTTTTTTTAAATTGTTTTTCAATCATATCTTTTCAATCATGTCTTTTTAAATCATATCTTTTTCAAATCACATCTTTTTAAATTTTAATTTCAAAATCTTTTTCTAACTTCTTATCTTTTTCAAAACCACTTAACTATTTTTCTCTCTCTAATTTTTGAAAAACCACTAACAATTTTTTCAAAAGTCTTTTTGATCAACTAATTGTTTTAAAATCTAAATTTATTTTATCTAAAAATTTTTGAAAATTCTCTCTCCCACCTCCTTCTATTTAAAGACTAACACTTCTCCTTAATTAGCAATTCAGACTCTATCCTTCTTTATAAGTTTGAATTCCTCTCACTACATCATCCTTCTATTCTTCTTTTCCTCTGACACATCAAGTAATCTCTATACTGTGACATAGAAGATTTCATAATTTCTTTGTTTTCTTCTCTTTCATATAAGTAAGAACAAAGATAAAGGCATTCTTGTTGAAGATAATCCTGAACCTGAAAGGACTCTGAAGAGGAAGCTAAGAGAAGCTAAAGCACAACTCTCTGGAGAAGACCTGACAGAAATTTTTAAAAAAGAAGAAGACATGGCAGCCAAAAATAACAACAATGCCAATAATACAAGGAAGGTGCTTGGTGACTTCACTGCACCAACTCCCGACTTCTATGGGAGAAGCATCTCTATCCCTGCCATTGGAGCAAACAACTTTGAGCTTAAGCCTCAATTAGTTTATCTGATACAACAAAATTGCAAGTTTCATGGACTTCCATTGGAAGATCCTCATCAGTTCTTGGCTGAATTTTTACAAATCTGTGACACTGTTAAGACCATTGGAGTTGATCCTGAGGTCTACAGATTTATGCTTTTCCCTTTTGTTGTAAGAGATAGAGCTAGTATATGGTTGAACTCACAACCTAGAGACAGCCTAAACTTTTGGGAAAAGCTGGTCAATGCCTTCTTAGCTAAATTCTTTCCACCTCAAAAGATGAGTAAGCTTAAAGTGGAAGTTCAAACCTTCAAACAGAAGAAAAGTAAATCCCTCTATGAAGCTTGGGAAAGATATAAGTAATTGATTAGAAGGTGTCCTTCTGACATGTTTTCAGAATGGAGCATCATAGGTATCTTCTATGATGGTCTGTCTGAGTTATCCAAGATGTCATTGGACCATTCTGCAGGAGGATCTATTCATCTGAAGAAAATGCCTGCAGAAGCCCAGGAACTCATTGAAATGGTTGCAAATAATCAGTTCATGTACACTTCAGAAAGAAATCCTGTGAACAATGGGACAACTCAAAAGAAAGGAGTTCTTGAGATTGATACTCTGAATTCCATATTAGCTCAGAACAAAATATTGACTCAGCAAGTCAATATGATTTCTCAGAATCTGATTGGATTGCAAGCTGCATCTGGCAGTGCTAAAGAAGCCTCCTCTGAAGGAGAAGCTTATGACCCTAAGAATCCTGCAATGGAAGAGGTGAATTACATGGGAGAACCCTATAGAAACACCTATAATTCTTCATGGAGGAATCACCCAAATTTCTCATGGAAGGATCAACAGAAGCCTCAACAAGGCTTCAATAATAATAATGGTTGGAGAAACAGGTTTGGCAATAGCAAATCTTTTCCATCATCTTCTTAGCAACAGACAGAGAATTTTGAGCAGAGCCTTTCTGGCTTAGCAACCATAGTCTCTGATCCATCTAATACCACACTAAGTTTCATGAATGAAACAAGATCTTCTATTAGAAATTTGGAGGCACAAGTGGGTTAGCTGAGTAAAAGAGTTACTGAAACTCCTCCTAGCACTCTCCCAAGTAATACAGAAGAAAATCCAAAAAGAGAGTGCAAGGCCATAACCATGACCAACATGGCCGAACTTGTAGAGGAGGGAAAGGCAGTGATTCCCAGTGAGGAATACCTCATGGGACGTCCACTAACCACTAGGGAGTTCCCACCTGAGGAACCAAAGGAATCTGAGGCTCATCTAGAGACCATAGAGATTCCACTGAACATCCTATTACCATTCATGAGCTCTGAAGAATATTCTTCTTCTGAAGAAGATGAAGTTACTACTGAAGAGCAAATTGCTCAGTATCTAGGAGCAATCATGAAGCTGAATGCCAAATTATTTGGTAATAAGACTTGGGAGAATGAACCTCTGTTGCTCATTAATGAACTAAGCGCCTTGGCTCAGCTGAAGATATCTCAAAAAAAACTGGATCCCAGAAGGTTCTTAATACCTTGCACCATTGGCACCATGACCTTTGAAAAGGCTCTGTGTGACCTAGGGTTAAGTGTAAACCTTATGCCATTCTCTGTAATGGAGAAACTAAGGATCTTTGAGGTACAAGCTGTAAGAATCTCACTGGAGATTGCAGACAATTCAAGGAAACAGGCTTATGGACTTGTAGAGGATGTCTTAATGAAGGTTGAGGGCATTTACATCCATGCTGACTTCATAATCCTAGACACTGGGAAGGATGAGGATGAATTCATCATCCTTGGCAGACCCTTCCTAGCTACAGCAAAAGCTGTGATTAATGTTGACAGAGGAGAATTGGTCCTTCAAGTGAATGAGGACTACCTTGTGTTAAGGCTCAAGGATCTCCTTCTGTACACATGGAGAAGAAGCATGAAAAGCTTCTCTCAATACAGAGTCAAACAGAGCCCCCACATTTAAATTCTAAGTTTAATGTTTAGAGGCCCCAACCATGCTCTGCACATCTGTGAAGCTCCATGAGACCTCACTGTCAAGCTATTAACATTAAAGAAGCGCTAATTGGGAGGCAACCCAATTTTTATTTATCTATGTTAAATTTCTATTTTCCATTTTTATTTTATGTTTTCTTTAGGTTGATGATCATGTGGAGTCACAAAAATAACTTCAAAAATCAAAGCAAACTCAAAAATAGCATTAAAAATAGCACACACTGGAGGAGAAGCTTACTGGCATTTAAATGCCTATAAGGGTAGCAGAATGGGTGTTAAACGCCCAGTCTGGCACCATTTTGGGTGTTTAATGCCAGAAAAGGGCACCAGACTGGCGTTTAACGCCAGAAAAGGGAACCAAGTTGGTGTTCAACGCCAGAAAGGGAAGAAAAGCTGGCGTTAAACGCCAGAAATAGGTAGCAACCAGGCGTTTAACACCAGGATTAGCACTCAGAGGGTGTTTACATGCCATAATGGTGCAGGGATGAGAAATCCTTGACACCTCAGGATCTGTGGACCCCACAGGATCCCCACCTACCTCAACTCACTTTCTCTCTTCTTCACACATTTCAATAACATCCTTCCCCAAATACCCTTCACCAATCACCTCCATCCACTCTTCCCTAAAAACCCCACCTACCTCAACATTCAAATTCACATCCTTTCCCTCCCAAACCCAACCCCAATACACAAACCCTACCCATCTCTCCACTTCTATATAAACCCATCATTCCTCCTTTATTTTCACACATCATAAACACTTCTTCTCCACCATGGCCAAATCACTCGCACCTCTCTCCCTCCTCTATTTCTTCTTCTTCTCCGTCCTTCTTTCTACTTTTGCTCGAGGATGAGCAAACCCTTTAAGTTTGGTGTGGAAAAAGTATTTCTTTTTGTGTTTCCATAACCATTTATGGCACCTAAGGCCGGAGAAACCTCTAGAAAGAGGAAAGGAAAGGCAAAAGCTTCCACTTCCGAGTCATAGGAGATGGAGAGATTCATCTCAAAGCTCCATCAAGACCACTTCTATGAAGTTGTGGCCAAGAAGAAAGTGATCTCTGAGGTCCCTTTCATGCTCAAAAGGAATGAGTATCCGGAGATCCGACATGAGATTCAAAAAAGAGGTTGGGAAGTTCTCACCAACCACATTTAACAAGTCGGAATCTTAATGGTTCAAGAGTTCTATGTTAATGCATGGATCACCAAGAACCATGGTCAAAGTATGAACCCGAACCCAAAGAATTGGCTTACAATGGTTCGGGGGAAATACTTAGATTTCAGTCCGAAAAATGTAAGGTTGGCATTCAACTTGCCAATGATGCAAGGAGATGCACGCCCCTACACTAGAAGGGTCAACTTTGATCAAAGGTTGGACCAAGTCCTCACGAACATATGTGTGGAAGGAGCTCAGTGGAAAAGAGACTCCAAAGGCAAGCCGTATCAATTGAGAAGGTATGACCTTAAACCCGTGGCTAGAGGATGGTTGGAATTCATCCAACGCTCCATCATTCCTACTAGCAACCGATCCGAAGTGACTGTAGATCGGGCTATCATGATCCATAGCATCATGATTAGAGAGGAAGTAGAAGTTCATGAGGTCATATCTCTAGAACTCTACAAAGTGGCTGACAAAGCCTCCATTTTAGCAAGGTTAGCCTTCCCTCATCTCATCTGTCACCTATGCAATTTAGCTAGAATTGTCAAAGAAGGAGACATCCTCATTGAAGAGGACAGGCCCATTACTAAAAAGAGGATGGAGAAAATAAGAGAGTCCACTCATGGACCTTAACAAGAGCACGAGGAAGTCCCTCATCAAGAAATTCCTAAGATGCCTCAAAGGATGCATTTTCCTCCACACAACTATTGGGAACAACTCAACACCTCTTTGGGAGATTTGAGTTCCAATATGGAACAACTAATGATAGAGCACCAAGAGCACTCTGTTATCCTCCATGAAATTAGAAAGGATTAAATAGACATGAGGGAAGAGCAACAAAGGCAAGGAAGAGACATAGAGGAGCTCAAGCGTTCCATTGGATCTTCAAGAGGAAGAACTAGCTGCTATCTCTAAGGTGGACCCGTTCTTTGATTTCCTTGTTCTTATTTTTTTGTTTTTCAATTTTTATGCTTTATGTGTTATACATGTTTGTGTCATCATTGCATGATCATTAGTGTCTAGTGTCTATGTCTTAAAGCTATGAATAATTCTATGAATCCTTCACCTTTCTTAAATTAAAAATGTTCCTAATTACAAAAGAACAAGAAGTACATGAATTTCAAAATTTATCTTGAAATTAGTTTAATTATTTTGATGTGGTGACAATACTTTTTGTTTTTCTGAATGAATGCTTAAACAGTGAATATTTTTTATAGTGAAGTTTATGAATGTTAAAATTGTTGGCTTTTGAAAGAATGATGAACAAAGAGAAATGTTATTGATAATCTGAAAAATCATGAAATTGATTCTTGAAGCAAGAAAAAGCAGTGAATAACAAAGCTTGCGAAAAAAAGAAAAAGAAAAAGAAAAAACCATTAGTCCTTTAAATCAAAAGGCAAGGGTAAAAGGGATCCAAGGCTTTGAGCATTAATGGATAGGAGGGCCCAAGGGAATAAAAACCTGGCCTAAGCGGCTAAATCAAGTTGTCCCTAACCATGTGCTTGTGTCATGAAGGTCCAAGTGAAAAGCTTGAGACTGAGTGGTTAAAGTCGTGATCCAAAGCAAAAAGAGTGTGCTTAAGACCAAAACTGTTCAGAAGAAAAAAGCTACTAGCCCTGCTCATCAAATTGGGACTAAGTTCATTGATATTGTGAGATTCATTGTATATTCTCTTCTTTTTATCCTATTTTGTTTTCAGTTGCTTGGGGACAAGCAACAATATTAATTTGGTGTTGTGATGAGCGGATAATTTATACGCTTTTTGGCATTATTTTTAGTTAGTTTTTAGTATGATTTGGTTAGTTTTTAGTATATAATTATTAGTTTTTATGTAAAAATCACATTTTTGGACTTTACTATGAGTTTGTGTGTTTTTCTGTGATTTCAGGTATTTTTTCGCTGAAATTGAGGGACCTGAGCAAAAATCTGATTTAGAGGCTGAAAAAGGACTGCAGATGCTATTGGATTCTGACCTCCCTGCACTCGAAATGGATTTTCTGGAGCTATAGAGGCCCAATTGCTGCGCTCTCAATTGCGTTGGAAAGTAGACATCTTGGGCTTTCCAGCAATGTACAATAGTCTATACTTTGCCCGAGATTTGATGGCCCAAATTGGCGTCAAAATTCCTGTCAAAGACCTTTTCTGGAGTTAAACACCAAAACTGTCATAAAAGCTGGAGTTAAACGCCTAAACTGGAACTAGAGTTGGTGTTTAACTCCAAGAAAAGCCTATGCACGTGAAAGCTTCAATGCTCAGCCCAAGCACACACCAAGTGGGCCCCGAAAGTAGATTTCTGCATCATTTATTTATTTTTGTAAACCCTAGGTTACTAGTTCATTATAAATAGGACCTTTTACTATTGTATTTTCATCTTTTTGATCATCTTTGATCTTGGGATCAGGTCTTTTGAACCCTTTTTTCAATTGTTTCATGTTATTTGGGAGGCATGGCCCTTGTTCTTATGTATTTTCAATGGTGGAATTTCTACACATCATAGATTAAGGTGTGAAGCTCTGCTGTTCCTTATGAATTAATGCAAAGTACTATTGTTCTTCTATTCAATTCGCGCTTATTCTTATTCTAAGATGTTCACTCATACTTCATCCTCCCTTATGAATGCGTGCTTGACAACTACTTCCGTTCTATCTGCGAGAGCTTAAGTGTGTATCTCTTGGCCTCCTGGTTCACGGCGCATGGTTGCCTCTCCTGACAACAGAGCTTTCCTTTTCGTGCAATTAGAGTCTTCGTGGTATAAGCTAGAATCAATTGGCAACATTCTTGAGATCCGGAAAGTCTAAACCTTATCTGTGGAATTCCGAGTAGGATCTGGGATGGGATGACTGTGACGTGCTTCAAACTCGCGACTGTGGGGCGCAGTGACAGTGCACAAAAGGATCAATGGATCTTATTCCGACACGATTGAGAACCGACAGCTGATTAGCCATGCGGGAAACCGTAGAGGACCATTTTTATAGAGAAGATAGATGGTAGCCATTGACAACGGTGATCCACCAACATACAGCTTGCCATGGAAGGGAGTATGCATGACTGGATGAAGGCAGTAGGAAAGCAGAGATTCAGAAGGAACAAAGCATCTCCATATGCTTATCTGAAATTCCCACCAATGAATTACATAAGTATTTCTATCCTATTTTATGTCTTATTTGTCTTTTAGTTATCAAAACCGCATAACCATTTAAACCTGCTTGAATGAGATTTACAAGATGACCATAGCTTGCTTCAAGCCGACAATCTCCGTGGGATCGACCCTTACTCACGTAAGGTATTACTTGGATGACCCAGTGCACTTGCTGGTCAGTGGTGCACGAAATTGTGATCATCAATGGCGCCATCAACATGGTACGCTCAATTACAATCTCAACTATTTATCACAACTTCGCACAACTAACCAGCAAGTGTACTGGGTCGTCCAAGTAATAAACCTTACGCGAGGAAGGGTCAATCCCACGGAGATTGTTGGTATGAAGCATGGTCACCTTGTAAATCTTAGTCAGGCAGATTCAAATGGTTATGGATGATATATGAATAAAGCATAAAATAAAGATAGAGATACTTATGTAATTCATTGGTGAGAACTTCAGATAAGCGTATGGAGATGCTTTGTCCCTTCCGTCTCTCTGCTTTCCTACCGTCTTCATCCAATCCTTCTTACTCCTTTCCATGGCAAGTTGTATGTTGGGCATCACCGTTGTCAGTGGCTACAATCCCGTCCTCTCAGTGAAAATGTTCAACGCACCCTGTCACGGCACGGCTAATCATCTGTCGGTTCTCAATCAGGTTGGAATAGAATCCGTTGATTCTTTTGCGTCTGTCACTAATGCCCCACAATCGTGAGTTTGAAGCTCGTCACAGTCATTCAATCATTGAATCCTACTCAGAATACCACAAACAAGGTTTAGACCTTCCAGATTCTCTTGAATGCCGCCATCAATTCTAGCTTATACCACGAAGATTCTGATCAAGGGATCCAAGAGATAAACATTCAAGCCTTGTTTGCTTGTAGAACGGAAGTGGTTGTCAGGCACGCGTTCATAAGTGAGAATGATGATGAGCGTCAGATAATCATCACATTCATCATGTTCTTGGGTGCAAATGAATATCTTAGAACAAGAATAAGCTAAATTGAATAGAAGAACAATAGTAATTGCATTAATACTCGAGGTACAGCAGAGCTCCACACCTTAATCTATGATGTGTAGAAACTCCACCGTTGAAAATACATAAGAACAAGGTCTAGGCATGGCCGAGAGGCCAGCCCCCCATAGAGGGTTCAATCATAAAAACATGATCAAAATATTCAAGTTTGAAAGATGAAAATACAATAGCAAAAGGTCCTATTTGTAGAGAACTAGTAGCCTAGGGTTTACATAGATGAGTAAATGACATAAAAATCCACTTCCGGGCCCACTTGGTGTGTGCCTGGGCTGAGCATTGAAGCTTTCATGTGTAGAGACTTTTCTTGGAGTTAAACGCCAGCTTTTGTGCTAGTTTGGGCGTTTAACTCCGATTCTTGTGCCAGTTCCGGCGTTTAACGCCGGGCAGTTTTGAGCTGATTTGGAACGCCAGTTTGGGCCATCAAATCTCGGGCAAAGTATGGACTATTATACATTGCTGGAAAGCCCAGGATGTTTACTTTCCAACGCCGTTGAGAGCGCGCCAATGGGGCTTCTGTAGCTCCAGAAAATCTACTTCAAGTGCAGGGAGGTCAGAATCCAATAGCATCTGCAGTCCTTTTCAGCCTCTGAATCAGATTTTTGCTCAGGTCCCTCAATTTCAGCCAGAAAATACCTGAAATCACAGAAAAACACACAAACTCATAGTAAAGTCCAGAAAAGTGAATTTAAAAACATCTATGAAGATCAGTATTAATTAGATGAGCGGGGCTTTTAGCTTTTTGCCTCTGAACAGTTTTGGCATCTCACTTTATCTTTTGAAATTCCGAATGATTGGCTTCACTAGGAACTCAGAATCCAGATAGTTTTATTGATTCTCCTAGTTAAGTATGATTCTTGAACATAGCTACTTTATGAGTCTTGGCCGTGGCCCAAAGCACTCTGTCTTCCAGTATTACCACCGGATACA
>NC_029775.3:70261995-70267565 GCF_000817695.3 Arachis duranensis
GATTCTTTGATCTTCTCTAATTTCATGGAGGAGAATGGAATGTTCTTGGTGCTCCACCCTTAGTTGTCCCATGTTGGAACTCAATTCTCCTAGGGAGGTGTTGATTTGCTCCCAATAATTTTGAGGAGGAAAGTGCATCACTTGAGACATCTCAGGGATTTCGTGATGAGTGGGGTCTCTTGTTTGCTCCATCCTTTTCTTAGTGATGGGCTTGTGTTCATCAATAAGGATGTCTCCCTCTATGTCAACTCCAACTGAATAACAGAGGTGACAAATGAGATGAGGGAAGGCTAACCTTGCCAAGGTAGAGGACTTGTCCGCCACCTTATAAAGTTCTTGGAATATAACCTCATGAACTTCTACTTCCTCTCCAATCATGATGCTATGAATCATGATACCCCGGTCTATAGTAACTTTGGACCGGTTGCTAGTGGGAATGATTGAGCGTTGGATAAATTCCAACCATCCCCTAGCCACGGGCTTGAGGTCATGCCTTCTCAGTTGAACCGGCTTTCCTCTTGAATCTCTCTTCCATTGAGCACCCTCTTCACAAATGTCTATGAGGACTTGGTCCAACCTTTGATCAAAGTTGACCCTTAAGGGTGTTCATCTCCTTGCATCATGGGCAAGTTGAATGCCAACCTTACATTTTCCGGACTAAAATCTAAGCATTTCCCCTGAACCATTGTAAGCCAATTCTTTGGGTCCAGGTTCACACTTTGATCATGGTTCTTGGTGATCCATGCATTGGCATAGAACTCTTGAACCATTAAGATTCCGACTTGTTGAATGGGGTTGGTAAGAACTTCCCAACCTCTTCTTCGGATCTCATGTCGAATCTCCGGATATTCACTCTTTTTGAGTTTAAAAGGGACCTCGGGGATCACCTTCTTCAAGGCCACAACTTCATAGAAGTGGTCTTGATGCACCCTTGAGATGAATCTCTCCATCTCCCATGACTCGGAGGTGGAAGCTTTTGCCTTCCCTTTCCTCTTTCTAGAGCTTTCTCCGGCCTTAGATGCCATAAATGGTTATGGAAAAACAAAAAGCAATGCTTTTACCACACCAAACTTAGAAGGTTTGCTCGTCCTTGAGCAAAAGAAGAAAGAAGAGAGTAGAAGAAGAAGAAATAGAGGAGATGGAGGTGGCTTTGTGGTTTGGCCAAGGGGGAGAAGTAGTGTTTAAGTTGTGTGAAAATGAAGGAGTGAAGATGGGTTTATATAGGAGTGGAGAGGGGCTGTATGGTTCGGTCATGTGAGGGTGGGTTTGGGTGGGAAAGTAGTTTGAATTTGAATGGTGAGGTAGGTGGGGTTTTATGAAGGATGGATGTGAGTGGTGAAGAGAATAGTGAGATTTGATAGGTGAGGGGTTTTTGGGGAAGAGGTGTTGGTGATTGGTGAATGAGTGAAGAAGAGAGAGAGTGGTGGGGTAGGTGGGGATCCTGTGGGGTCCACAGATCCTGAGGTGTCAAGAAAAATTCATCCCTGCACCAAGTGGCGAGCAAAAATGCTCTTGATGCCAATTCTGGCGTTAAACGCTGGGCTGGTGCCCATTTCTGGCGTTTAACGCCAACTTCTTGCCCCTTCTTGGCGTTTAACGCCAGTCTGGTGCTCATTTCTGGTGTTAAACGCCCAGAATGGTGCTAGACTGGGCGTTAAACGCCCATTTGCTGCCCTTACTGGCGTTTAAACGCCAGCAAGGTTTCCCTCCCGGGTGTGCTATTTTTCTTTCTATTTTTCATTCTATTTTTGCTTTTTCAATTGATTTTGTGACTTTCCATGATCATCAACCTACAGAAAACATAAAATAACAAAGGAAATATAGATAAATATAACATTGAGTTGCCTCCCAACAAGCGCTTTTTTAATGTCAAAAGCTTGACAGTGGGCTCTCATGGAGCCTCACAGATACTCAGAGCGATGTTGGAACCTCCCAACACCAAACTTAGAGTTTGAATGTGGGGGTTCAACACCAAACTTAGAAGTTGGTTGGGGACTCCCAACACCAAACTTAGAGTTTGACTGTGGGGGCTCTGTTTGGCTCTGTTTTGAGAGAAGCTCTTCATGCTTCCTCTCCATGGTTATAGAGGAATATCCTTGAGCCTTAGACACAAAGGATTCTTCATTCACTTGAATGATCAATTCTCCTCTGTCAACATCAATCACAGCCTTTGTTGTGGCTAGGAAGGGTCTGCCAAGGATGATGGATTCATCCTTGCACTTCCCAGTCTCTAGGACTATGAAATCAGCAGGGATGTAATGGTCTTCAATCTTTACTAGAACATCCTCTACAAGTCCATAAGCTTGTTTTCTTGAATTATCCGCCATCTCTAGTGAGATTCTTGCAGCTTGTACCTCAAAGATCCCTAGCTTCTCCATTACAGAGAGAGGCATGAGGTTTATGCTTGACCCTAGGTCACACAAAGCCTTCTTGAAGGTCATGGTGCCTAATGTACATGGTATTGAGAACTTCCCACGGTCCTGTCTCTTTTGAGGTAATCTCTGCCTAGTCAAGTCATCCAGTTTTTTGGTGAGCAAAAGGGTTCATCCTCTAAAGTCTCATTACCAAATAACTTGTCATTTAGCTTCATGATTGCTCCAAGGCACTTAGCAACTTGCTCTTCAGTGACATCTTCATCCTCTTCAGAGGAAGAATACTCATTAGAGCTCACGAATGGCAGAAGTAAATCCAATGGAATCTCTATGGTCTCAGTGTGAGCCTCAGATTCCCATGGTTCCTCATTAGGGAACTCATTGGAGGCCAGTGGACGTCCATTGAGGTCTCCCTCAGTGGCGCTCACTGCCTCTTCCTCCCCTCCAAGTTCGGTCATGTGGGTCATGTTAATGGCCTTGCATTCTCCTTTTGGATTCTCTTCTGTATTGCTTGGAAGAGTACTAGGAGGGAGTTCAGTAATTTTCTTACTCAGTTGTCCCACTTGTGCCTCCAAATTCCTAATGGAGGACCTTGTTTCAGTCATGAAACTTTGAGTGGTTTTGATTAGATCAGAGACCATGGTTGCTAAGTCAGAGAGGCTCTGCTTAGAATTCTCTGTCTGTTGCTGAGAAGATGATGGAAAAGGCTTGCCATTGCTAAACCTATTTCTTCCACCATTATTATTGTTGAAACCTTGTTGAGGTCTCTATTGATCCTTCCATGAGAGATTTGGATGATTTCTCCATGAAGGATTATAGGTGTTTCCATAGGGTTCTCCCATGTAATTCACCTCTTCCATTGAAGGGTTCTCAAGATCATAAGCTTCTTCTTTAGATGAAGCATCCTTAGTACTGCCTGGTGCAGCTTGCATTCTAGACAGACTTTGAGAAATCATATTGACTTGCTGAGTCAATATTTTGTTCTGAGCCAATATGGCATTCAGAGTATTAATCTCAAGAACTCCTTTCTTCTGATTTGTCCCATTGTTCACAGGATTTCTTTCAGAAGTGTACATGAATTGGTTATTTACAACCATTTCAATGAGTTCTTGAGCTTCAGTAGGCGTCTTCTTCAGATGAAGAGATCCTCCAGCAGAGCTATCCAATGACATCTTGGACAGTTCAGACAGACCATCATAGAAGATATATGATGCTCCATTCAGAAAGCATGTCAAAAGGACATTTTCTGATCAATTGTTTGTATCTTTCCCAAGCTTCATAGAGGGATTCACCTTCCTTCTGTCTGAAGGTTTGGACTTCCACTCTAAGCTTACTCAATTTTTGAGGTGGAAAGAACTCTGCCAAGAAGGCATTGACTAGCTTTTCCCAAGAGTTCAGGCTTTCATTAGGTTGTGAGTCCAACCATATCCTAGCTCTGTCTCTTACAGCAAAAGGGAATAGCATAAGTCTGTAGACCTCATGGTCAATCCCATTGGTCTTGACAATGTCACAGATTTGCAAGAATTCAGCTAAAAACTGATGAGGATCTTCCAATAGAAGTCCATGGAACTTGCAATTCTGTTGCATTAGAGAAACTAATTGAGGCTTAAGCTCAAATTTGTTTGCTCCGATGGCAGAGATAGAGATGCTTCTCCCATAGAAGTCGGGAGTAGGTGCAGTAAAGTCACCCAGCGGCATTGTTGTTGTTTTCGGCTACCATGTCTTCTTCTTTGAATATTTCTGTTAGATCCTCTACAGAGAGTTGTGCCTTAGCTTCTCTTAGCTTTCGCTTCAAGGTCCTTTCAGGTTCAGGATCAGCCTCAACAAGAATTCTTTTGTCTTTGCTCCTGCTCATATGAAAGAGAAGAGAACAAGAAAATATGGAATCCTCTATGTCACAGTATAGAGATTCCTTGAGGTGTCAGAGGAAAAGAAAAATAGCAAAAAGAGGTAGAAGAATTCGAACTTAGAAAGATAGAGTTTGAATTGTACATGTTAGTCCATAAATAGAAGGATGTGAGAAGATGGGAAGAAATTTTCGAAAATAAATTTAAAAAGATTTTAAAAACATTTTGAAAAATTGAAGAATGATTTTCGAAAACTAAGATTGAGAAAGAAGTAAAGTGATTTTTGAAAAAGATTTTGAAATTAGAAATCAAAGAGATATGATTGAAAACTATTTTGAAAAAGATGTGATTAAAAAGATATGATTGAAAATATATAGTTTTAAAAAAGATATGATTGAGAAGATATGATTGAAAAACAATTTAAAAAGATTTGATTTTTAAAATCAATGACTTGGCTAACAAGAAAAGATATGATTCAAACATTAAACCATTCTCAACAGAAAAGGCAACATACTTGAAATGTTGAACCAAATCATTAATTGTTAGCAAGTATTTTTGAAATTGGAAAGAAATTGATTTTGAAAATATATGATTGAAAAGATATGATTTGAAAAAGATTTGATTTTGAAAAATTTTGAAAACTTGAAAAAAATTTGAGTTAAAAACAGAATCTTCCCTCTTGTGCCATCCTGGCGTTAAACGCCCAGAATGGTATCCATTCTGGGCGTTTAACGCCCAAAACACTACCCTTTTGGGCGTTAAATGCCTAGCCAGGCACCCTGGCTGGCGTTTAAACGCCAGTTTTCCTTCCTCACTGGGCGTTTTGAACGCCCAGCTTTTTTCTGTGTAATTCCTCTGCTGTATGTTCTGAATCTTCAATTCTCTGTATTATTGACTTGAAAAGCCACAAATTAAAATTTTTTTTGGATTTTTAGTAATGAGGAATAACCAAAATGCAACAAAAATCAAATAAACAATTCATGCAAGAGACCAAACTTAGAAGTTTGTATACTACTGACACTAATAAATTGAGAATGCATATGAGAAACAACAAAACACACAAAACAAGAGAATTTAAAGATCAGAGCAAGTAAATCATCAAGAACAACTTGAAGATCAATGAAGACACATGATAAATGCAAGAAGAACAGAAACATGCAGTTGACACCAAACTTAAAATGAGACACTAGACTCAAACAAGAAATAATTTTGGTTTTTATGATTTTGTAATTTTTTTTGTTTTTTTTTCGAAAATTATATGGAGAAGAAAATAAAGAGATTCAAAATTTTTAATAAGAATTCCAGGAATCATGCAATGTTAGTCTAAAGCTTTAGTCTAAAGGAATTAGAC
>NC_029775.3:70267766-70268548 GCF_000817695.3 Arachis duranensis
CCAAACTCAAACAATCCTCGGCAACGGCGCCAAAAACTTGGTGCACTAAATTGTGATCATCAATGGTGCCATCAACATGGTACGCTCAATTGCAATCTCAACTATTTATCACAACATCGCACAACTAACCAGCAAGTGTACTGGGTCATCCAAGTAATAAACCTTACGCGGGTAAGGGTCGATCCCACGAAGATTGTTGGTATGAAGCAAGCTATAGTCACCTTGTAAATCATAGTCAGGCAGATTCAAATGGTTATGGATGATATATGAATAAAGCATAAAATAAAAATAGAGATACTTATGTAATTCATTGGTGAGAACTTCAGATAAGCGTATGGAGATGCTTTGTCCCTTCCGTCTCTCTGCTTTCCTACTGTCTTCATCCAATCCTTCTTACTCCTTTCCATGGCAAGCTGTATGTTGGGCATCACCGTTGTCAGTGGCTACAATCCCGTCCTCTCAGTGAAAATGTTCAACGCACCCTATCACAGCACGGCTAATCATCTGTCGGTTCTCAATCAGGTTGGAATAGAATCCATTGATTCTTTTGCGTCTGTCACTAACGCCCAGCCTTCAGGAGTTTGAAGCTCGTCATAGTCATTCAATCATTGAATCCTACTCAGAATACCACAGACAAGGTTTAGACCTTCCGAATTCTCTTGAATGCCGCCATCAATTCTAGCTTATACCACGAAGATTCCGATCAAGGGATCCAAGAGATAAACATTCAAGCCTTGTTTGCTTGTAGAACGGAAGTGGTTGTCAGGCACGCGTTCATAAGT
>NC_029775.3:70268673-70272685 GCF_000817695.3 Arachis duranensis
AAGCTGAATTGAATAGAAGAACAGTAGTAATTGCATTAATACTCGAGGTACAGCAGAGCTTCACACCTTAATCTATGGTGTGTAGAAACTCCACCGTTGAAAATACATAAGAACAAGTTCTAGGCATGGCCGAGAGGCCAGCCCCCCCATAGAGGGTTCAATCATAAAAACATGATCGAAAGATTCAAGTTTGAAAGATGAAAATACAATAGCAAAAGGTCCTATTTGTAGAGAACTAGTAGCCTAGGGTTTACAAAGATGAGTAAATGACATAAAAATCCACTTTCGGGCCTACTTGGTGTGTGCTTGGGCTGAGCATTGAAGCTTTCATGTGTAGAGACTTTTCTTGGAGTTAAACGCCAGCTTTTGTGCCAGTTTGGGCGTTTAACTCCCATTCTTGTGCCAGTTCCGGCGTTTAACGCCGGGCAGTTTTGAGCTGATTTGGATTGCCAGTTTGGGCCATCCAATCTCGGGCAAAGTATGGACTATTATATATTGCTGGAAAGCCCAGGATGTCTACTTTCCAACACCGTTGAGAGCGTGCCAATGGGGCTTCTGTGGCTCCAGAAAATCCACTTCGAGTGCAGGGAGGTCAGAATCCAATAGCATCTGCAGTCCTTTTCAGCCTCTGAATCAGATTTTTGCTCAGGTCCCTCAATTTCAGCCAGAAAATACCTGAAATCACAGAAAAACACACAAACTCATAGTAAAGTCCAGAAATGTGAATTTTAACTAAAAACTAATAAAAATATAATAAAAGCTAACTAAAACATACTAAAAACATACTAAAAACAATGCCAAAAAGCGTATAAATTATCCGCTCATCAGTTAGCTGCACGGAGTTGTGAAGAGAGTGTGAGATCATGATTCCGTGTACCATTTTCTTGAGCCATCATTGTGATTTTCTTGCATTCGGTAGTTGTAGAATTTACTATTTCTTGCAATTTACCATGCTTTTCTTTTATGACAAAATGCTTGGTTGGGCTTAAGAGTAGATTTTGAGCATTCTTGGCTTGGAAAGAGAAATTGGGAAATCTTGAGTCATTAATACCCAATTTAGATTGGTGATCTAGAGTGATTAGTTAGTCTTGTATCCATTAACATTACTTATGGATTGGGATTAACTAGGCTTATTTGACTTTCTCCTGATGTTGGAGATGACGAAATAGGACTAGCTCTTGTGAATTGGTGCATGAAACTGGTTCTGCACGTTTCGCACAAATAGACTGGCAATTATACCGGGTCGTCCAAGTAATACCTCAGGTGAGTGAGGGTCGATCCCACAGAGATTGTTGGTTTGAGCAAGCAATGGTTACCTTGCAGATCTTAGCCAGGCAAATAGAAAATATAGTTGTCACGAGAAAATGCATAAAGTAGATGAATAAATAAAATGTTACTAGATAGGTGTGAAATCAATAGTATGAGAACGGTTGAGGCTTCAGAGATGCTTCTTCCTTCTGGATCAACTTTTCTCGCCATCTACTCCAACTTCTATTTGATTCATTCCATGGCAGGCTATAAATGATTAACGCCGGGACACCGGTTATTAATCTCCTCTATTTTAGATCAAACACCGGGTCAGCGGTTATCCAATCTGAACCGGGGTGAAGCTCTAGCCATCCATTCCCTTGGTGATCCTACTCAAAATGCCACAAACAAGTTTGGATCTTTCAGATCAAAGAATGCTGCTCCTTGGGTTCTAGCCTATACTACAAAGGCCCTAATCGCCCCGCACCTCGGTTGAACTGATGTCTCGAGAAGTTCCCAACGAAGCCATGGATTAGCCGTCTAAGAGATGTATAATCAAACTTGTGGTTCAGCACTATCCCATCAAGGACTCGCAAGAGCCCATATGAATAGGGATGACGGTCAAGTTACACTCCCAATTCATTAGGATGAAGAACGAGGATACATCTTCGAATGGAATCAAGCATAGATTGAAATAGAATAGTGATATTATTAATTCATAAGAATCAACAAAGCTCCTAACCTTAACCCAAGAGGTTAGTGACTCATACTGTACAAAGAAATAATGAAAAAAGTGTAAAGTGGGCAAGAGCTCCTAACAAGGGTGAACTCTTATCTATATATACTAATCTAATAACATGAATTATAGAAATAAGATAAACTAGTCTTATAGTGCGAAAATCCAATTTTCGGGCCCACTTGGTGAGTGTTTGGGCTGAGCTTGGGGTGTCTCCATGAGCTAATACTCCTTAGGGGCGTTGAACGCTGGCTTAGGACTCCTTTTTAGGCGTTGGACACTAGCTGCTCCCTTTTGGGCGTCCAACGCCAGGAATAGGGTAGGTGGCTGGCATTGAATGCCAGTTTTAGACCATCATTTCCAAAGCAAAGTATAAGCTATTATATATTTCTGGAAAGCCCTAAATGTTATTATTTAATAGCCGTTGAGAGCACTCCATTTGGATTTCTGTAGCTCTAGAAATAGTTTTTCGAGTGCACAGAGTTCAGATTCTAACAGCATCTGTAGTCCTTTCTCTGTCTCTGAATCAGACTTTGCCAAACTCCTTAATTTTAGTCAAAATTTACCTGAAATCATATGAAAATACTCAAACTTCAAAGTAGAAACCAAAAATGTGAATTTAGCACTAAAACCTATGAAAATAGAATAAAACTTAAACAAAACATAATGAAAACTATATGAAAATGATGCCAAAAAGCATATAAATTATCTGTTCATCATTAATTATTGGATTTGGATCCTCTAAAGTTTGAATTTTACTTTGGAGAGCAAAGTGTGATCTTTTATCCTTGAATAATTTCTCTTTCCTATTTATTCTTGGTTCTACCTATAAAATAAATGGTGAGAGATCATAATTTACTCTCTAAAGTAAAATTCAAACTTTAGAAGATCTAAATCCTTAATTATTGTATGATAATTAATGACTCGGAGGTGGAAGCTTTTGCCTTCCCTTTCCTCTTTCTAGAGGTTTCTCCGGCCTTGGATGCCATAAATGGTTATGGAAAAACAAAAAGCAATGCTTTTACCACACCAAACTTAAAAGGTTTGCTCGTCCTCGAGCAAAAGAAGAAAGAAGAGAGTAGAAGAAGAAGAAATAGAGGAGATGGAGATGGCTTTGTGGTTCGGCCAAAGGGAGAGAAGTAGTGTTTAGGTTGTGTGAAAATGAAGGAGTGAAGATGGGTTTATATAGGAGTGGGGAGAGGGGTAGGGTTCGGTCATGTATGGGTGGGTTTGGGTGGGAAAGTGGTTTGAATTTGATGGTGAGGTAGGTGGGGTTTTATGAAGGATGGATGTGAGTGGTGAAGAGAAGGATGGGATTTGATAGGTGAAGGGTTTTTTGGGGAAGAGGTGTTGAGGTGATTGGTGAATGGGTGAAGAAGAGAGAGAGTGGTGGGGTAGGTGGGGATCCTGTGGGGTCCACAGATCCTGAGGTGTCAAGGAAAAAGTCATCCCTGCACCAAGTGGCGAGCAAAATTGCTCTTCATGGCAATTCTGGCGTTAAACGCCGGGCTGGTGCCCATTTCTGGCGTTTAACGCCAAGTTCTTGCCCTTTACTGGCGTTTAATGCCAGTCTGGTGCCCCTTTCTGGTGTTAAATGCCCAGAATGGTGCCAGACTGGGCGTTAAACGCCCATCTGCTAGCCTTACTAGCGTTTAAACGCCAGCAGGATCTTCCTCCAGGGTGTGCTATTTTTCTTTCTGTTTTTCATTCTGTTTTTGCTTTTTCAATTGATTTTGTAACTTCTTATGATCATCAACCTACAGAAAACATAAAATAACAAAAGAAAAATGGATAAAATATAACATTGGGTTGCCTCCCAACAAGCGCTTCTTTAATGTCAGCAGCTTGACAGAGGGCTCTCATGGAGCCTCACAGATGCTCAGAGCAATATTGGAACCTCCCAACACCAAACTTAGAGTTTGAATGTGGGGGTTCAACACCAAACTTAGAAGTTGGTTGTGGCCTCCCAACACCAAACTTAGAGTTTGACTGTGGGGGCTCTGTTTGGCTCTGTTTTGAGAGAAGCTC
>NC_029775.3:70272941-70273873 GCF_000817695.3 Arachis duranensis
ACCTCTACAAGTCCATAAGCTTGTTTTCTTGAGTTGTCTGCCATCTCTAGTGAGATTTTTGCAGCTTGCACCGCAAAAATCCCTAGCTTCTCCATTACAAAGAGAGGCATGAGGTTTACACTTGACCCTAGGTCACATAAGGCCTTCTTGAAGGTCATGGTGCCTATGGTACAAGGTATTGAAAACTTCCCAGGATCCTGTCTCTTTTGAGGTAGTTTCTGCCTAGACAAGTCATCCAGTTCTTTGGTGAGCAGAGGGGGTTCATCCTCCCAAGTCTCATTTCCAAATAACTTGTCATTTAGCTTCATGATTGCTCCAAGGTATTTAGCAACTTGCTCTTCAGTGACATACTCATCCTCTTCAGAGGAAGAGTACTCATCAGAGCTCCTGAATGGCAGAAGTAAGTCCAATGGAATCTCTATGGTCTCATTTTGAGCCTCAGATTCCCAAAGTTCCTCATTGGGGAACTCATTAGAGGCCAGTGGACGTCCATTGAGGTCTTCCTCAGTGGCGTTCACTGCCTCTTCCTCCTCTCCTAATTCGGCCATGTTGATGGCTTTGCACTCTCCTTTTGGATTTTCTTCTGTATTGCTTGGAAGAGTACTAGGAGGGAGTTCAGTAATTTTCTTGCTCAGCTGACCCAGTTGTCCCTCCAAGTTTCTAATGGAGGACCTTGTTTCAGTCATGAAACTTTGAGTGGCTTTGATTAGATCAGAGACCATGGTTGCTAAGTCAGAGTTGTTTTGCTTAGAACTCTCTGTCTGTTGCTGAGAAGATGATGGAAAAGGCTTGCCATTGCTAAACCTGTTTCTTCCACCATTATTGTTGTTGAAACCTTGTTGAGGTATCTGTTGATCCTTCCATGAGAGATTTGGATGATTTCTCCATGAAAGATTATAGGTGTTTCCATAGGGTTCTCCCATGTAATTCAC
>NC_029775.3:70274002-70276011 GCF_000817695.3 Arachis duranensis
AACTTTGAGAAATCATATTGACTTGCTGAGTCAATATTTTGTTCTGAGCCAATATGGCATTCAGAGTGTCAATCTCAAGAACTCCTTTCTTCTGATTTGTCCCATTGTTCACAGGATTTCTTTCAGAAGTGTACATGAATTGGTTATTTGCAACCATTTCAATTAGTTCTTGAGCTTTTGTAGGCGTCTTCTTCAGATGAAGAGATCCTCCAGCAGAGCTATCCAAAGACATCTTGGACAATTCAGACAGACCATCATAGAAAATACCTATGATGCTCCATTCAGAAATACAGATTTGCAAGAACTCAGCTAAAAACTGATGAGGATCTTCCAATGGAAGTCCATGGGACTTGCAATTCTGTTGCATTAGAGAAACTAATTGAGGCTTAAGCACAAAGTTGTTTGCTCTAATGGCAGGGATAGAGATGCTTCTCCCATAGAAGTCGGGAGTAGGTGCAGTAAAGACACCCAGCACCTTCCTTGCATTGTTGGCATTGTTGTTGTTTTCGGCTGCCATGTCTTCTTCTTTGAATATTTCTGTTAGGTCCTCTACAGAGAGTTGTGCCTTAGCTTCTCTTAGCTTTCGCTTCAAGGTCCTTTTAGGTTCAGGGTCAGCCTCAACAAGTATGCTTTTGTCCTTGCTCCTGCTCATATGAAAGAAAAGAGAACAAGAAAATATGGAATCCTCTATGTCACAGTATACAGATTCCTTGGGGTGTCAGAGGAAAAGAAAAATAGAAGGCAGAAGTAGAAAATTCGAACTTATCAAAGAAGATGGAGTTCGAATTGTGCATTAAGGAATAGTGTTAGTCCATAAATAGAAGGATGTGAGAAGAGGGGAAGAAATTTTCGAAAATATTAAAAAGACTTAAAAAAAACATTTTGAAAAATACTAATTGATTTTCGAAAACCAAGAGTGGAAAAGAAATCAAGTGACTTTTGAAAAAGATTTTGAAATTAGAAATTAGAAAGATATGATTGAAAACTATTTTGAAAAAGATCTGATTAAAAAGATATGATTGGTTTTAAAAAGATGTGATTGAGAAGATATGATTTGAAAAACATTTTAAAAAAATTTGATTTTAAAAAATAATGACTTGGCTAGCAAGAAAAGATATGATTCAAACATTTAAACCTTTCTCAACAGAAAAGGCAACATACTTGAAATGTCGAATCAAATCATTAATTGATAGCAAGTATCCTTGAAAATGGAAATAAATTGATTTTGAAATCATATGATTGAAAAGATATGATTTGAAAAAGATTTGATTTTGAAAAGATTTTGAAAACTAAAAAAAAATTTGATTTGAAAACAAAATCTTCCCTCTTGTGCCATCCTGGCGTTAATCGCCCAGAATGGTGCACATTCTGGCGTTTAACGCCCAAACTACTACCCTTTTGGGCGTTAAACGCCCAGCCAGGCACCCTGGCTGGCGTTTAAACGCCAGTCTGTCTTCCTCACTGGGCGTTTTGAACGCCCAGCTTTTTCTGTGTAATTCCTCTGCAGTATGTTCGGAATCTTCAATTCTCTGTATTATTGACTTGAAAAGACACAAATTAAAAATATTTTTGGATTTTTAATAATAAGGAATAATCAAAATGCAACTAAAATCAAATAACAATGCATGCAAGACACCAAACTTAGCAGTTTGTATACTACTGACATTAACAAAATGAGAATGCATATGATAAACAACAAAACACTCAAGTCAAGATAATTTAAAGATCAAAACAAGGAAATCATCAAGAATAACTTAAAGATTGATGAAGATACATGCATGAGTTCGAAAAATGCGAGAAGAATATAAACATGCAATTGACACCAAACTTAAAATGAGACTCTAGACTCAAACAAGAAATTTTTGGATTTTATGATTTTGTAATTTTTTTGTGCTTTTTCGAAAATTAAGTGGAGAAGAAAACAAAGATATCAAAATTCTTAAAGAGAATTCCAGGAATCATGCAATGTTAGTCTAAAGCTTCAGTCTAAAGGAATTAGACATGGCTAG
>NC_029775.3:70276251-70356066 GCF_000817695.3 Arachis duranensis
AGCACGAAATTGTGATCAATACTTTTCACAACTCAAATAATCCCCGGTGATGAACCCAAAAACTTGGTGTTCAATACCATGGCATAAACACAACTTCGCACAACTAACCAGCAAGTGTACTGGGTCGTCCAAATAAAATCATGAGTTTGAAGCTCGTCACAGTCATCTCATCCAGATCCTACTCGGAATACCACAGACAAGGTTTAGACTTTCTGGGTCTCAAGAATGCTGCCAATTGATTCTAGCTTATACCAAGAAGGTTCTAACATCACAGATTCAAATGCTCTGTTGTCAGGAAAGGTGATTCAGATCCGTGGGTCAGAGACAAAAGAGAGTATACTCCAATTGTCATCCAATGACTACGTTGAACATCATGTAGACCGCTTTGTGGTTGTCAGGCACGCGGATCTTGGTTAAGCGAGTAACGAAGATTGGGTGATTGTCACGGGTCACCCCTTCATTCTGACTTAACTAAATTAAGTACAAGATTATATCTTGGAGGAGAAGTAGGCGTGAATTGAATAGAAAAATAATAATACTTGCATTAATACTCGAGGAACAGTAGAGCTCCTCACTTTAATCTATGAGGTGTAGAAACACCACCGTTGAAAATACATAAGAACAAAAGTGATCATTGGCTTCGGCCCCAGAGAGGGAACCAGAAGAACCAAGATGAAAATTAGTAGCCTAGGGTGTACAGAGATGAATAAATGACATAAAAATTCACTTCCGGGCCCACTTGGTGTGTGCTTGGGCTGAGCATTGAAGCTTTTTCGTGTAGAGACTCTTCTTGGAGTTAAACGCCAGCTTTTATGCCAGTTTGGGCGTTTAACTCCCATCCTTGTGCCAGTTCCGGCGTTTAACGCTGGGAATTCTGAGGGTGACTTTGAACGCCGTTTTGGGCCGTCAAATCTATGGCAAAGTATGGACTATCATATAATGCTGGAAAGCCCAGGATGTCTACTTTCCAACGCCGTTGAGAGCGCGCCAATTGAGCTTCTGTAGCTCCAGAAAATCCACTTCAAGTGCAGGGAGGTCAGAATCCAACAGCATCTGCAGTCCTTTTTAGTCTCTGAATCAGATTTTTGCTTAGGTCCCTCGATTTCAGCCAGAAAATACCTGAAATCACAGAAAAATACACAAACTCATAGTAAAGTCCAGAAAAGTGATTTTTAACTAAAAACTAATAAAAATATACTAAAAACAAACTAGATCATACTAAAAACATACTAAAAACAATGCCAAAAAGCGTACAAATTATCCGCTCATCACTGAGTCACAATCTGAAAAGGTTCACCCAGTTATGTGTCTATGCCATTTATGTATCTGGTGGTAATACTGGAAAATAAAATGCTTAGGGTCACAACCAAGACTCATAAGTAACTGTGTTCAGGAATCAACATACTGAAATAGGAGAACCAATAACATTATCTGAATTCTGAGTTCCTATGGATGCC
Source organism: Arachis duranensis (assembly GCF_000817695.3). Lineage (NCBI taxonomy): Eukaryota > Viridiplantae > Streptophyta > Magnoliopsida > Fabales > Fabaceae > Arachis > Arachis duranensis. The sequence continues at coordinate 70,277,709 of NC_029775.3, forward strand.
AATCATTATGAATTTCAAAGGATAAAGTGAGATGCCAAAACTGTTCGGAAGCAAAAAGCTACTAGTCCCGCTCATCTAATTAGAATATGAGTTTCACTTAAAACTCTGAGATATTATTGCTTCTTGATTTCTTTTTATCCTATTTTATTTATCTAGTCGATTAGGGACAAGCAACAGTTTAGGTTTGATGTTGTGATGAGCGGATATTTTATATGCTTTTTGGGATAATTTCATGTAGTTTTTAGTATATTTTAGTTAGTTTTTAGTATATTTTTATTAGTTTTAGACAAAATTCATATTTCTGGACTTTACTATGAGTTTGTGTATTTTCTGTGATTTCAGGCATTTTCTGGCTGAAATAGAAGGATCTGAGAAAAAATCTTATTCAGGTTGAAAAAAGGACTACTGATGTTGTTGGATTCTGACCTCCCTGCACTCAAAATAGATTTTTTGGAGCTACAGGAGTCCAATTGGAGCGCTCTCAATAGCGTTGGAAAGTAGACATCTAGGTCTTTCCAGCAATATATAATAGTCCATACTTTGCTCGAAGATAAACGACGTAAACCGGCGTTTGACGCCAATTCCATGTTCCATTCTGGTGTTTAACTCCAGAAACAGCCTATGCACCTGTAAAGCTCAAAGCTCAGCCCCAGCATACACCAAGTGGGCCCCAGAAGTGAATTTCTGCACTATCTATCTCAATTTACTCATTTTCTGTAAACCTATGTTACTAGTTTAGTATTTAAACAACTTTTAGAGATTTATTTTGTACCTCATGACATTTTAGATCTGAACTTTGTATTTCTGACGGCATGAGTCTCTAAACCCAATTGTTGGGGGTGAGGAGCTCTGTTGTATCTCGATGAATTAATGCAATTACTTCTGTTTTCCATTCAAACACGCTTGTTTCTATCAAAGATATTTATTCGTACTTAACCATGATGAATGTGATGATCCGTGACACTTATCACCATTCTTAACCTATGAACGCATGCCTGACAACCACTTTCGTTCTACCTTAGATTGAATAAGTATCTCTTGGGTTCCTGGCTCACAAGTCTGATTGCCTCTCTTGACAACAGAGCATTCAGATCCGTGAGACCAGAGTCTTCGTGGTATAAGCTAGAATCCATGGGTAGCATCCTTGAGATCTGGAAAGTCTAAATCTTGTCTGTGGTATTCCGAGTAGGATCTGGGAAGGGATGACTGTGATGAGCTTCAAACTCATAAGTGTTGGGTGTGTGACAGATGCAAAAGGATCATTGGATCTTATTCCAACACAAGTGAGAACCGACAGATGATTAGCCATGTACATAGACCTTTTTCACTGAGACGACAGATGGTAGCCATTAACAACGGTGATCCACCAACATACAGCTTGCCATGGAAGAGCCTTGCGTGCATGAAGAAGATGACAGTAGGAAAGCAGAGATTCAGAAGACAAAGCATCTCCAAAACTCCAACAGATTCTCCATTACTGCATAACAAGTATTTATTTCATGCTCTCTTGTTCATTTGCAAGTCAACTGATAATTATAATTGATATCCTAACTAAGAGTTACAAGATAACCATAGCTTGCTTCAAGCCAACAATCTCTGTGGGATCGACCCTTACTCACGTAAGGTATTACTTGGAAGTGCACTTGCTCGTTAGTTGTGCGAAGTTGTGAAGAAATTGTGATTTACAATTTCTTGCACCAGTAGTCAACAAAAAGACAGTTGCAAAAATAAGATTTGGGACCCCGGAATCCACTTCAACAATCAACAACTTTGGGGCTTTGTCACTTGTTTAAATTTGCTTGAAGGCTTTATGCGCCTAATTTGGGATCCCGATGGACATTGGATATGCAAGTATTGGTGGAGATTCAAAGAAGAATTCAAGCATAAGCCACCATAGCAAGACCCCATCAATGGTCCAACTTAAGGACAATAAATAAAAGAGCTAGGTGGGAGACACCCCACCATGGTAAACTTTTTCCATTTCTCTTGTAGATATAATCAATGAATGAATTGAGTTGCCATTGTTAGGTAGTTTTCTTTCTTTTTACACTCTTGTATATATTGCTTTGGTTGCTAGTTTCTCTGATTAAATTGATACCTTAGGTTGTAGGTTAGTGGTATTGAATTACATTTTGTTTGAATTACAAGTTTTGTTTGAGTTGCTTAGTATAGTATTTGAAAAAATTTGCAAAAACTTAAAGATTTCTTTTAGATTTAAATTTTGGTTGGTTTGGAGTTGTATATAGTGTAAGGAGAATTTTTAAATTCTGTTTTTGTATTTTAAAAAAAAAGGGCCCATCACGTGTACACCTCACCCACGCATACACGTGACCTCCAAAAAGCCCCACGCGAGAACTGTGCAAGCGCTGTGCTGCTGCTGCAGTACTAAAAATAGAGAGTTGTGCGACAAGTGTGCCAAAACTATGCGTTTAGCCCAACACGTACGCGTGATCCATGCGTAGGCGTCATCTTCCTTTCTCTCCCATCATGCGTACGCATCATACCCTTTTTTCCTTCTCCCACGCCTACGTGTGGGTTTAAATGTGATAACCCCCTGACGCAAGGAGCCCTAGCTCATTCGCGTGAACCCCCCTTCTCCCTCCAACATCTCTCTGTCTTCACTATTCTGCTCCTACCTCCATAACTACCCGCATAAACCTGCTAGCGACACCAAACACCACCGCTCCGGTGACCCCGAACCGCCGGCCACCCCTATGTCTTCTAATTTATCTTCTATCTTTTCTTCCTTTTCTCTCTCTTCTCTCTGCCCGTTCCTCTCTCAAGCCACCAAGCACTGCCGTGGCCACCCATTGCCGCTGGTGACCTCCACCCTCCAACCACAACCACTCCTCTTCTTTTTTGCTTCTACATTCACTTCCTTTCCCTGTTTCTGAGTTTCGGCATTTCTGAGCCCTTGTTTTAGCTTTCGGTTCTGTTTCTACTTCAACAACCGCTGGCAACGCCGCCTCTGGGCCGGCCTTGTGTTGCATTCCACTCCTTCTATCTCCCTGTCCAGCTTCTATTTCTATTTCTGCCTTTCCCATGTTTCCCCTACTTCCCTTTTTGAGTTCTATTATTATTCTGTTAGGTTAAGATTGGTTAGCTTTATTTAATTTTTGTTAATTAGTTAGTAGGTGTTGCATGCTTAGTTATTAGGTGGTTAGCAAATCTGACTGGATAGTGGAAATAGGTTTGCTTGATTGATTCTGCTGTTTGTAATACTTCTATTTTTTTTGTTGACATGTTGCTGAGTTATTTTGGTTGATGTTGTTTATTGTTGTTTCATTATGTATATTGTGTCTGATGCTATTAGGTGTTGTCCTTGCTTGTTAATGATAGAATCATATGAGCTTATAATGTTTTGTTCTTGTTTAAACTGATCTTATGCTCATATGATTTGAGTTTGCTGGTTGATTACATTTTGGAAATGCTCAACTTACTGCCGGGATGCTAGCAAATGTTGTAAAATTTTTGTGCTATTAAATTCCATTTTGTGAATTGAAGTTGGCCTTGGTTTCATTTGGTTATTACCAACTCCAATTCATAATTTGATCAGCTAGCATTCCCGTTCTTCTGATTCCCGTATGTTGTATTACATCATTGGCGACATCAAGGAACTATTTGACAGATTTCTGTGTCAAATAGAACCTTGATTGACCAAGTGATTTTGAACCTCTTCTGTTTTTAATTTTTCAAGTTAGGTCAATACCTTTTCTTCTTCATGGTACTATTTCACCTCTCTTTTTCTTTAACCATTGAAGTTGTTCTCCTAAATTTTCAAATTGGCCTAATCTTGCTCCCTTTTGATTGAGGTTCTTTCAAGTTGTAATATTGGTGCATTCTTACTTTTGTAACCATTTTCAATAAACTCTTAGTTTCAAATCACTTTGGGTTACATAAGTATATGTTTAATTCTTCCACACCAATTTTTGCACTTAAGTGATCAAACACATTAATGATGACTTGCATTTCTCTTTTGTGCTTATGTTGCGTTACATATTTTATCATCAATGGCTTGCTTTGCCTTATATGTACGTGAGTTTGCTTGTCCTTTAAAATTTTTGGACACTATCTTGGTTGAGAACAATATTTGCTATGCTATTAACATTTAACTACCTTTTTTCTAACTTTTTAACTTTTAACTAACTTTTTTCACCTTTTTTTTAATTTTCTTTTTTTAAACTGACTCTTTGATTATTCTTTTGAGGCATAGCAATGTTGTTTCTTAAAGTACAAGCAAGTTGAATTCCTTTGTACGTAATACTTGAAATGTAAATTCTGACTGATTTTGAATTCCACTTATATTCCATTTCAAGTTAATTGTAATTTTATTGACTCAATTCATGTTTTAGCGTTAACTCCTCTATTTCTTATTTTCTGTTTGTATTATTTATTTATTGATTGCCTCTCTGTTCCTCTGCTTTCATTTGATATTCTGTATCCTATGAATTATATTTTTCAGGATGTATGATAGAAAAAGGAAAGGCAAGGCTAAGGCCAGCTCCAATAAAAGAAAGAGAACACAGTCGTCCGTTGCAATATCGGATGAATTTTGGTGTGAGAAGCAATTTACTGAGAAGGAAAATGATGATCAGACTATGCCTGCTTTTGACTCAGTTAAATTTGCCAACCTCTACTGTGAACTCAAGTTTCCATACTTTCGGGAGAATTAGAAACTCTACATGGAGAAAAAGCTCAGAATACCAATCGAGATGAGAAAGTACACTGAACGGCAAATTGAACAGCGAGGTTGGATATTTCTGGATAGAGAGCTAGTAGAAGTGAACTCATCATGGGTCTAAGAGTTTTATTCCAACTATTATTGGATGACCCTTCATGCAGTTCAGCTTTAGGGCAAACAGATTCTAGTCATAGAGGAAGCAATAGAAGTGATCCTCCATTTTCGGCCGAAAACAGATGATAAAGATGGTTTTCAAAAGGCTGAGGAGGCTATTAGATTTATGGACTTTGATTGGGATACCGTTCGTCGTACTATAGCTGTCCATCCCGACATTCTGTGGGAAATTGGAAACTCGAAGCTGACTCCACGGGACATCAAGGTGGATTATCTCAATGATGAGGCTAGGTTGTGGCAACAGATACTGAGCAACTACGTCATGCCTAGCACTCACGAGTGAGAGGTGCCAGCAGATATGGTTCTTCTTATTTGGTGTGTTTTGGAAGGAAAGGACCTATACCTTCCAAGAATCATTAGGAAGTATATGTCCAGGGTACATATCAGAGGCACCTTGGCATTCCCATGTTTGATTACTCAGATGGCTAGTCAAGCTGAGGAAACCTGGGAGCCTCAGGATGATAGACCATCGATTGCTGACCGCAAGAAGGTTATTCTGCACTGCAACCGGTTTGGACCTCTAGGCCACAGAGCACCCACTACTACTCCCACAGAGGCAGCCATATCCTCAGCATCACCTTCATCAGATGGAGCGTTGCAACAAGTGACGCTATGAGCAGTTAGAGCGTCGCATCACATTTGAGGCTGATTGTGGCTTCTGGGTGCACCGACATCCCCTCTGAGCATGACACCCCTTCAGAGCACTCTGATGAGGAGGAGCCCAGCAAGAGGATGCCCAGCATGAGGGGACTCAAACACCTGCAGCTGACAGTGGAGTAGTTGGCGATGATCCTTCTCACCCGGCTTGATTGAGTAACGAGGACGATGCTAACATTTAAGTGTGGGGAGGTCGCCTTCGTCGGCAAAGTTATATTGGGTGAACCATTCCATTCCATGCAGTCCTACTTTTATTTTGTTTTATTTTCAATCCTTGCATTCTTACTTTATTGCACTTTTGGATTTTTGTACATATTGGTTGTTTTGAATACTTTTTAGTTTATCGCATTTTGCACTTTTGTTTGTATATACCTTAGATTTTTAAGTTTGATCAGCACTTTTTAGTTTGATAGTATATATATAGTTATTTTAGTTTATTAGTTGTGATTAGAAAAAATGTGCATAATTGAGCTTACTTTATTCCGTTGCATATGAGAAGTTGATTTGGTTAAAAATGGCAAATAAACTAAGGATTTTTTAACTTTTCACAATCACACCATATCATTTAGGGTATATATAATAAATGTTGGTCAATTTGATGAAATTTTCAAGAAATTTTTTTTTCTTAAAAAGGGCATTAAGATTCAGATTGATTTGAGTTAAAACTTTTTGAAATTTGCATGATGTATATATATAGTTTGGAATATGGTTTTTGAGCTAAGAACACACAACCTGTGAGTTTTTTAGCCTAATTATATGGTTACATCATTTAACCTTGATTTTGATTCTTGTGTGTTTTCTTCTCTATGATTGCAATCTTTGGTTTATTCCATGCTATATATCCATTATTTAGTGTATATTCATATAATTATGTGATTGAGGTCATCATTTGATTATAGCTCACTTATCCCAAATAACCTACCATTTTATTGGCCTTTATTTGACACTTTGAGCCTGTTTAATTCGCTTTTGTTCCTTATATTACCATATCACTAGCCTTTAGTGGAAAAACAAATAATTGTCCTATTTAAATTTTTGGTTAGCTTAAGATAGTGAGTGTGTATGTTAATTAAGTGAGGAAAATGTGGGAACTTTGGTTGATGAGAATGTGTTTTGTTTTTATTGACAAATATTGAGAATTTGAGTGTATACTCATGTGAAAGTATAGAAACCATATGCATTGATGCTTGTGTATATATTTAATTTGAAAAAAAACAAAAAAATGATGAAAAAAAGATAGAAAAGAGAAAAATAAAAAGAAAGAAAAGAAAACAAAAAGAAATAATGAATAGGAGACAAAATTACCCCAATGTGAAGTTCAATAAGAAGATCAATGCATATGTGATGAAATTAGAATTGATACATGAGTATATGTATACATGTAAAAGTGATCTTAGGTGGCTAGGCTTGATTTTAGAAGTGTATAGAGTGTGTGTATGTGTTAGGTGAGAACTTAGGTTAGTCAAAGATTCAAATGATAGCTCACTTGGCCATACACCTTAGACCCATTACAACCTTCAAAAGCCCTTATGATTTTTGCATATGTACACTAAATATTTGTTTATTGGTTAGATGAAGAAAAAACTCTAGAAAGCATGATTAGAGGAGATTTGAGCGGCTTAACCCTAAGCACTTGAGCGACTAGAGTGCATATACATATCCGGTGAGGGTTCAATTGCTCTATTCCATATTTCCATCTTTGATCATTGCTTATCTTGAAAGTTTATGAACTCTTTTGAATGACTCAATTCAATTGTGAATTTGGTTTTGGTATGACTATTTTGAACCTTGATCGTGCATACACGATTTCTTGGAGATTTAACTCACATTGACCACATATATGCTTATATATTTCTTGATTTAGCATGAGGACATGCTTAGTTTAAGTGTGGGGAGGTTTGATAAACCCCAATTTTGTGGTTTATCTTGAGTTGAATTTAGGGAATTTTATCAACTTATCCCATATTTATTTACTAAAATAGCATGGCTTCATGAATTTCTCCTAATTGTGCTTAATGGTTAAAAACATGCTTTTTAGGCCTTTAATTAGTCAATTTTAATTCACTTTTGATTCCACTTGATGCCTTGATATGTTTGTTAGTGATTTCAGGATTAAAAGGGCAAGGAATGGATCAAGAAAGTGAAGAGGAAAGCATGCAAGATGGAGAATTCATGAAAAATAAGGATATAGAAGATTCAAGGCGACGCGTACACATGAAGAAGAAACTCGTCAAGGCGACGCGTACGCATGATAAGGAAAGTTACCAAGTGACGCGTACGCGTGACCCATGCGTACGCGTGACAAGCGTCACATGACCTCATTAAAGGTAACACGCTAGGGGCGATTTCTGAGCTGATAGAGGCCCAAATCCAACTCAATTTTGAAGTATTTGAGGCCAAACTCAAGAAGGAACAAGGAGGGAGCAATTAGATAGTGTAGCAAACATGCCTTAGGTTAGTTTTAGAGAGAGAAGCTCCCTCCTTTCTCTAGAAAGTAAGGTTCTTAGTTTAGTTTTCTTTTAGATTTAGGTTTAATTACTTATTTTGATTTATTTTCCTTTATTTTTCCTTGTTGATTTGCTTCAATCTTCTTAGTTTCTCTTATGAATTTCTCTTTTGAGCCACTTTTATGTTTATGAACTCTTGTTACTTTTAATTTCATTTAATGCAATTTGATGTTTTATGTTCTTTTCTTGCTTGCTTGAGTCATCATTGTTATTTTCTTGTATTGGGTAGTTGTAGAATTTACTATTTCTTGCAATTTACCATGCTTTTCTTTTATGACAAAATACTTGGTTGGGCTTTAGAGTAGATTTTGAGCATTCTTGGCTTGGAAAGAGAAATTGGGCAATCTTGAGTCATTAATACTCAATTTAGATTGGTGATCTAGAGTGATTAGTTAGTCTTGTATCCATTAACATTAATTATGGATTGGGATTAACTAGACTTATTTGACTTTCTTTCGATGTTGGAGATGACAAAATAGGACTAGCCACTTTTTAGTAATTGTTATCTTTAGTTGTTGATTTACTTTATTGTCTGCTTTAATTTTCTTGTCATTTAGATCATAGTTTTCTTATTGCAAACCACCCCTTGGAACCTCATAACCAATAATTCGCATACCTCACTGCAATTCCTTTTAGAGATGACCTGAGATCTAATACTCCTGGTATTTTTATTGGTTTGCACTCTTGACAAACAAAACCAAGCTTTGATTTAAGGTTATTTGTTGGTTTGGAACTATATTTGCAACGAAGCGATTTCTTTTAAAATCCTATCATCAAGTAGTCCCAATGTTCATAAGGTTTCTCTCAGAGGTGTACAGGTACTAGTTGTTGGCAACCATCTCAATAAGCTCATCTGCCTCTTCAGATGTCTTCTTTGTGTGTAAAGAACCACCTGAAGAGTGATCCAATGACATCCTAGCCATCTCAGAGTGGTCATCATAAAAGATCTACAACCTGGTCCAATCTGAAACTGTGTTAGGAGGGCATCTCCTGATCATCTACTTTTATCTCTCCCAAGCCTCATAGAGGGACTCTCCATCTTTATGTCTGAAGGTGTGGACATCCACTCTAAGCTTACTCATCTTCTGGGGTGGAAAAAACTTAGTCAGAAATCCAATGACTACTTTGTCCCACGTGTCCAGGCTCTCCTTGTGTTGAGAATCAAGCCACTGCTTTACTCTGTCTCTTACAGCAAAAGGAAAGAGCATGAGCTTGTAAACCTCAGGCTTCACTCCATTTGTCTTAATAATGTCACAGATCTGCAGGAAGTCAGATATGAATTTGTTGGGGTCCTCCTGTGGGAGTCCATGATACTTATAGTTCTGTTGTACCAGAGAGACCAATTGAAGCTTAAGCTCAAAATTATTGGCACCAATGGCAGGTATAGATATACTGACCCATAGAAGTTAGGTGTGGGTGCATTGTATGAGCCAAGCACCTTCCTTGCTTGCTCTTCAGCGTTCGGATTCCCTCCATTAGCTGCCGTAGTGGTTTCTTCAACTTCCTTCTCAAAAGTTTCCTTGAGATTCTCTCCGGCCTTGTAAGCTTTAGCTTGTTGCAAACGATGCCTCAAGGTTCATTTAGGTTTAGAGTGAAACTCGAGAAGGGGTTCTTTGTCCCTGTTTCTGCTAATAAACAATAAGAAACAAAGAAAAAGTGAGAGTCTCTATGTCAGAGTATAGAGAACTCCCAGTGAGATATCCTATGCTAAAAAAAATAAAATAAAACATGGTAAACAATTGTCAAAAGAATTTGAAAGTTAGAATGCAAAATTTAACCTAAAAGTTTTCGAAAATTAAAAAGAAAAAGATTAAAAATTTTTTGAAATTTAAAAAGAAAGGAAAAACACTAAAGGGACACCAAACGTAAAATCTAATGTTAAAGGAAAATAAATAAATAAAACAAAATTCGAAATCAAAGGGAAAGACAAATAAGATAAAAATAAAAAATTTAAAAAAACAAAAGAAAAAATTGAAAATTTAATAGAAAAAGTGGATTAACAAACGAAGAAAAATACCTAATCTAAGCAACAAGACAACTGATAGTTGTCAATCACAAACAATCCCCGACAATGGCGCCAAAAACTTGGTGTGCCAAATTAGAACTCACACAACTTAACTGGCAAGTGCACCGGGTCATCCAAGTAATACCTCAGATGAATGAGGGTCGATCTCACGAGGATTGTCAAACTGAGCAATCAATGGTTGTCTTATTGGACTTAGTCAGGCGAACAGCAAAAAGAGTTGTTGCTGAAAATGCATAAAATGAGACAATAAAGAAAGCAATAAGAGTTTGGTGTAAAAATAGTATGAGAAAATAGTTAAGGTATCGGAGATGTTTATCTTTTACGGATTAAAACTTCTTACTAACTATTTTAACAATGAATGATTCATTCTACAGCAAACCACTAGTGATTAAACCCTAATCTCTTAGCGATTTAATCTCCCCTAACCTTTATCAACCGCCACTCTCAAGGTCACTTGACTCAGATCAGAGGGTGAAGTTCAGAAATCCAGTTTATACCACAAAGACCCTAATCACCCCAATCCCGGCTAAATAGATGTTACTTATCCCTATCAGGTTCTGTGATTAGCCATCTAGAAGGAGTATTTTCAAGCTGTAATTCAAGCGAGATAACTCTCTCGAGAATCACAAGAACTCATGTAGAAAAGGGTCACACTCATGTTCTACCTAGTTTATAGGATTAAGAACGAAACAACACCTTAGAATTGAATCAAACATATATTAAAATATAAGAATAATAATCTTAATCAATAGAAATAAACAGAGCTCCTAACCTTAATCAGGAGGTTTAGTTGCTCATAACTGACAGAGAAAATAGAGTTCTGAAAAGTGTGGCCAGAAGAAGATCCTAAACATAAGTGATCTTTTCCTTTAAATACTAACCTAATAATAAATACTAGACCTAAAAGATATTATTTTGTATATAAAAATTACAAAAAGAAAATAAAAAATAAACTAAGAAATGCTAAACCCACTTGGAGGCACAACTGAGTGTGATTCGGTCTGCTACTGGTGTTTGACTTCAAAATTTGGATGTAAGACGCTAGAGAGGGATAGTAACATTGCTGCCTTGCTCCCCTACTGGCGTAAAATGCCGAGTGGGTATTCAGCGCCCAGGAGGGTGCTGGCAACATTTCCTTCTTTTGCTCCAGGCTCCTCCAAACTGCTTCGAATTTCACCTAAAACCATAAAAACACACAAAAAACTCAAAGTAGCATCCAAAGGTGATTTTTGCACTAAAATCAAGCAAACATAAATAAAATGAAATAAAAAACAATATAAAAATGACTAGAAAGAGGGTATAAGATGCTCATGCATCAATGAGCACCCCTGGCACTAAACTCTAGGGCTGGCATTTAGCGCCCCAAGGGGAGGGCTAAAACATGTGAAAACACCCAAAATGGGCATTAAACGCCCATCATTGCTCCCTCTCTGGCACTAAACACCCTCCCTTGCATTTAGTGCCCCCAGCTTGTTTTCTTCAGGGCATTTTGTTTTTCTGTCTAAGTCTTCCTATCCCTGTTCTAAGTGCTGTACATGATCACAAACATTAGAAACCCTAGAAAAAATCTAAAAATTAATACAAATTAAAATGAAATTAAACTAAAATAAAGCTGAAATAAACTAAGGGATACTTATGGTTAGGTTGCTTCCCAACAAGCGCTTATTTACCATCACTAGCTTGATGGTCAGCTCCTCTAAGGAGGATGATCATAGGGGCTCAGATCTTCAACCCTCATTGTGAACTTCTTTCCTGTGCTCTCATGAATTAGCTCAACATGTTCTAGAGACAGGATTTTGTTCACAGTAAATGGTACGACTAGACTTCTAGTGAACACCACCTTCATGCCATGTGAGAAGTCCTCAGTAGAAATCTTCTTGTTCCTTCAGCCCTTAAGTACGTTCTTCTTGGGACCTCCTCCATCTTTGGTGGGTGGTCAATGCCCAACACCAAACTTAGGTTTGATGTCAGGGAAAACTGTATGGCTTTCCACCAAGTGAGAAGGCTTAATCATTAAGCTCTATATGCAGGTACCTCTTTTGTCAGAGAGTGGTAGAGGTTTGAAAACCTTGAAAACCATCCAATCCTTATGTAACCTCAGCACCAATTCACCTCTCTCAAAATTAATGAGGGCTCTTCTTGTGGCTAGGAATGGCTTTCTAGGATGATGGAGTCATTTGTATACTTTCCTATGTCAAATATCACAAAATCTGCCGGGAGGAATAGCTCTCCAACCTTGATGAGTACGTTCTCCACTAGCCCATATGCTTGCCTCGACTTGTTAGCCATTTGCAGGGTTATCCTTGTTGTATGTGCTTCTTGGATTCCCAGCTTCTTCATGACGAACAGAGGCATCAGATTTTTATGCTTAAACCAAGGTCACACAATACTTTCTCAAAAGTAATATTCCCAATCGTACAGGGAATCAGGAAGCTTCCAGGGTCTGGCATCTTCTTGAGTAGCTTCCTTTGAATCAGTGCATTTTACTCCTTGGTCAAGACCACAGTTTCATCTCCCTTTCAAGACCTTCTTCTCAGAGAGTAAGCTTTTCATGAAGGCCATATAGGGAGGCATCTTCTCTAATACCTGAACAAAAGGAATATTGATGTGTAACATTTTAAAGATTTCTAAGAATTGAGTGAACTGCTCATCCTTGGTCTCCTCTTGAACCTTCTGAGGGTGTGGTACTTCAGGCTCCTATGCCACCAATGGGGTGTGTAACAATGTGCTTATAGCCTCTTCTTCAGCCTTTTGTTTCTTTAATTCCTCAGCAGCATGCACCTCCTTAGGCTCGATTTCTTTAGCCATGGTGAGGGCCATGCACTCTTCTCTTGGATTTACCTCTATGTTATCGGGAAGAGTGTTAGGAGGTCTCTCAGGTATCTTCTTACTCAACTGATCCACTTGTACTTCTAATTTCCGAATTGAAGCTCTTGTCTCTTGCATAAAGCTATGAATAGTCTTAGAAAGTTCAGCAACTAGTGTGGCTAAGTCAGTAGTGTCTCGGTTCTGAGACGGCTCTTATTACTGCTAAGAGGGGTGGAACTGCCAGTTGTTAAACCTATTCTAATTGGAGTCACCCTGGTTATTGTTAAAGCTTTGTTGGGGCTTCTGCGGCTATTCTTTCCACCCAAAGTTAGGGTGATTCCTCCATCACTAATTGAAAGAATTTGAATATGGATCATTGTTGGGATTTCTGGAAGACTTACCCATGTAATTTACTTGGTCAGTGGTGGTTTGAGCATAGCCATAAGCGTCCCCTTGATTGTAGCTTCTATTCATGTCAGAGGATGCATCTTGAGTGTTGACAATTGAGACTTGCATCCCTGTTAAGTGCTGAGAGATCATACTAATCTATTGGGACATAATCTTGTTTTGAGCCACAATAGCATCAAGTGTGTCCACCTCTATGACTCATTTCTTCTGAGTATTCCCAGTGTTCACATGGTTCCTCTCGGAAGTGTATAGATACTGGTTTTTGGCAACCAGCTCAATAAGCTCATTCGCCTCTTCAGGCGTTTTATTCATGTGCAAGGAACCACCTGCAGAGTTGTCCAGTGACATCTTGGCCATTTCAGTGAGGCCATCATAAAAGATCTGCAACCTGGTCCATTCAAAAAACATGTCAGGAGGGCACCTCCTGATCATCAGCTTGTATCTCTCCCAAGCCTCATAAAGGGACTCTCCATCTTTCTATTTAAAGGTTTGGACATCCAGCCTAAGCATAGTCAGCTTCTGAGGTGGAGAAAATTTTGTCAAAAATCTAATGACCACCTTGTCCCACGTGTCCAGGCTCTCCTTGGGCTGAGAATCAAGCCACTGTTTTGCTCTATCCCTCACAACAAATGGGAAGAGCATGAGCTTATAGACCTCTGTATTCACTTTATTCATCTTCATCATGTCACATATCTACAAGAAGTTAGAGATGAATAAATTTGGATCCTCTTGCGGGAGTCTGTTGAATTTGCAATTCTGCTGTACCAGAGCGATCAGTTGAGGCTTAAGCTCAAAGTTATTTTCACCAATAGCAGTGTTTCGAGGGTTATCTGAAACTGAAGGTCGATCTAGGATGAGGTCTTCTGATGTGACCAGAGCTGTTGCGTCCGACTTGTTGGGTCTTGATGTGCTGCTGATCCTTGGTCACCGAAGGGTGGTAGTACCTGCAAGAGACTCTGATGCTTAAGTTAGCACGGGCTTTAGGCAGGTTTTTGTGTAAAATTAGAGTATGAGTTATACCTGGGTGCTCCAGTGTATTTATAGTAGTGTGGAGCGACCTTCCCTGGAGATAAGTTAGTTATCTTATCTTATCTTTTGTGGGTGGGTCCCCTTATCTTTGGCCAGCCACCTTTAGGTGCGATGTGATCTTCTGCTTTGGGCCTTCCTGGGCCCTTATAGCGATTTGGCCAAGCTCTTTGGAGAGAGGTCGGTGTCGACCAACCTTTATAAGAGGCCGATCATTTTTGTCTTTATCCAAACCGGCTCGCCTAGCTCGACCCACGGTATGAATAAGAATGTATAGCTATATTGCGCCCATATAAGTCAAGAATGGGTGTAGTATATGGGCCAAGTGTCCTCCTTGGATGCTCATTAGCATACGGGTTCCAACCATTAGCGTCCATAGCTTCCTCCTCAAAAGTTTCCTTGAAGTTCTCTCTGACTTAAAGCTCTAACTTGTTGCAAACTCTGCCTCAAGGTCTTCTCAGTTTCAGCATCAAACTCAAGAAGGGGTTGTTTATCCCTGTTTCTGCTCATAAACAAATGAGAGACAAAGAAAAGTGGGAGTCCCTATGTCAAAGTATAGAGGGCTCCAAGTGAGATATCCTAAAAAAATAAGGAATAAAATAACTTAAAGTAGGCAATTAAACTAAAATTTTAAAAATAAGAGAAAATAACCTAAAAATTTTAGAAAACTAAAAAGAAAAAAACACTAAAATTTTTTAAAATAAAAAGAGAAAAATGCTAAAGGGACACCAAACTTAAAATCAGACATTAAAGGAAAACAAATAGCACAAAAATAAAAAATCAAAAGAAAAAAATTAAATAAACTAAACTAAGAAAAATATCTAATTTAAGAAACTAGACAACTAGTAGTTGTCAATCACAAATAATCTCAGGCAACGGCGCCAAAAACTTGGTGCAAAATTTTGAATATCCATAACTTAACCGGCAAGTGTACCGGGTTATCCAAGTAATACCTCAGGTGAGTAAAGGTTGATCCCACAAGAATTATTGGACTGAGCAACAATGGCTATCCAATTGGCTTAGTTAGGCAAACAAAAGGGTTTTGATGGTTAAAAATACATGAAACAGTAAATAGGAGAGTAAAGAAAGCAACTAAAAAGTTTGGTGTAAAAACAGTGAGAGAAAACAGTTAAGGCTTCGGGGATATTTACTTTTTCGGATTAAAAGTTATTACCAAGTATTTTAACAATGCATGATTCATTCCATGGCAAACTGTAAATGACTAAACCCTAATGTCTTAGTAATTTAGTCTCCTCTTATCTTCATTAACCGCCACCATCATGGTCACTTAATTTTGATTAGAGAGTTAAGTTCAAAACTAGTTTATAAACACAAAAACCCTAATTACCCAAAGCTAATAGGATTATATGTCACATATCCCAATTAGTTCATGTAATTAGAAATTTAGGAGGAATTTGTTTTCAAGTTGTTGCTCAAGCGAGATAACTTTGTTGAGAATCACAAGAACACATGTAGAATAAGGGTCATACTGTCGTTCCACCCAAATTCATAAGATTAAGAATGAAAACAATTTTTGAGATTGAATCAATACATTAATTAAAATAAAAAGCAGTAGTCTTAATCCAAAGAAATAAACAGAGCTCCTAACCTTAACCGAGAGGTTTAGTTTCTCATGACGTACAGAGAAAACTAGGGTTCCGAAAACTGTGCGTGTGGAAGATAGAAGATGTGTCTCTCAAAAAGGGTGGATCTTATTCCTTTTATACTAACCTAATTTGACTCGAAAATAAAATAAAATAATATATACTAAGACTCAAAAGATATTGTTTGTAAATAATAATTTCAAAAAGAAAATAAAATATAACTAATAAATGCTAAATCCACTTGAGATGCCAAAAGAGGCAGAATTCGGTCAACACTGCCGGCGTTAAACACCACATAGGGTGTTTAACACCCTAAAGGGAGTGAGGTAGTGTATGCTTGTGTCCCTTGTTGGCGCTAAACGCTAGTTGGGCGTTTAGTGCCTGGGGTGGTGCTGCCATCTTTCTGTTTTTAGCTCCAGACTCTGCCAAATTGCTCTGAATTTCACCTAAAATCATAAAAATACTAAAACAACTCAAAATATCTTCCAAAGAGAATTTTTGCACTAAAATCAAACAAAACTAAATAAAATCTAACAAAAACAACTAGAAAATGAAGGGGAAAAGGGTACAAGGTGCTCACGCATCAGTGCTTCATTGATAACTTGTTGAAGATGCTATTCTCCTTCTAGTCCCGAATTGGAAAATTGAAATAAAATGGATGCTATAAAATTCTGCTGCAAATCAAGGGTCAAGAATCAAACTTGGAGTGAAAGTTTTGATATACGGCTTAAATCCTTGAAGAAGATTGAAAAAGGATGAAAGAGAAGGAGCAAGGTTTGTTTGCATATTGACTTTAATCATTGCTGTTGTCTTGTATGCTGCTGCTACTATGATATTTGGGGAAGAAAAATGTCAACTTTTCAAGCCAAGGTTCAAGATTTGGAAGCTTTATTCCTCTATTAAAGGGACAAACGGGTAGAGATTGATTCAAGGAGTTTTACATTCAGTTCTCATAGCTTACAAGCTATTCCCTTCTTTTCCTTCAGAGTTTTACATTGAATTTTCTATTCTTCAGTGTTCATCTTTTCTTTGTTTCTTTTCGATGGAAAAAGGCATTATGTGAGGAATCAGTAAAAGCCATTGAGAGAAAAGGTAAAAAGAGATATAAAAAAAATTAGAAAATTATGTCAAAGCTCTTTTGTATGTTTTTCTATTTTATACTGATGATCCTGAGGGGATTTTCTTGCTAAGTAGGGTGAGCATTTAGTGGTTGAAAATCTAGGAAGTGAACCTAGTCAAATCTAGCTTGGGTAAAAGTTTGGTTTGTCCTAGATAGAATTGGATTAAATCCTAGGAAAATTGGTATTTGTAATCTTTGTGAAAGATAGTGCAATTTTCTCCATGGTTGTGGAAGAGATAGGATGTAGGTCACATTGCACATAGTGGCTGAACCAGGATACATGGCTGAGTGATTTTCTCTTCCCTACAATTCTTCTGTTTCATTTCGTTAAGAGACAAAATTAAAGTGACTCCTACATTTTATATTTCTCAAAAGTCACAGCTATCTACAATTAAAGAGTTGCTCTATTCCTAAACGTATCGTGAAGAGATAAAATAAAATTGTCTCCTGAATTTCAACTAAATGGAAGCATCAACAAAAAAGTTCCTATTCCAGTTAGAAGCAAAAAGTCAAAAAGAGGTTCAAAAAGGAGGCCATAGATTCAACCCCTCTTTCTTTCTCTAGGCCATTCTGAGACCTTTAACAATAATACTAACACTACTCTAAATATTTGATTAGTTATGAAAATTCACTAAAAAAATAAGAAATTTGATTAAAAACCTAAGAAAACAAATGAAAAAAAAACTAAAAACAACATAAGATTACGTGTCATCATACTCAACACGACGGAAGACAATGACCATATACCTTGGGGGCTCAAAGATTTCATTATTTCAATGATACCATTCTACCACAATCCAAAATCAAATAAAATGTCATACTTTAACATTGCCTGGCAAACCCAGGTTGCAAGATTAAAGCTCGTAAAGAAATCCAGAAGCTACAGAAACAAAATTGCCCAAACCTTGTTTGCTTTTTACAGCCATGAATGCAATGAAGCACATTTGCATTCTCCTTTTGATAGAGATGGCAAGTCTCGAAAGCAAATAAACCTCTCTTATGTCTAAATTAATTATAATTACAAAATAGAAAGGAAAAAACAAGAGTAAAATTCCAAAATCGTTTCTAAGATTAAAATTGCACCAAAAATGCTCATGAGATTGGCCAACATAAACCACATTAGTCCCTAACCTATTTCCCATTAAGGGCATGCTGATGTGTTTTGATGACATTGACCATTAGTAACACGTGTGATGAGCAAAAAGTAGAGCTCATGGATACCAGCAAGTGCACTGGATCGTTCAAGTAATGGTGAGTGAATATTGTTTCTACAAGGATTAATGGATTGAGCATACAAATATCAAATTAAACTACTAATTAGATTAATAAAACTTGGAATTATTGGGTGCTGAAATCTTAAGGACTGCTGGAAAAGTAAAGGCTTGAAGAAACTTGAGAGCTAGGATTTTGAGTTACTTGAGACAGAACGTGTGATTGTTAGAGGAAAATATATAAGATGGGAAAGTCAAGGGTTTTGGAGATGCTTAAGTCTTTAGAAGAATTAAACTTTGTATTCTCTGTTCAAAGCAAGCAAGGATCGTTCACGACAAATTTTAATTAACCGATTTCCAATTCCTTGGCTCCTTGGTTTCTTCTTAGTTAATCAATAGCCAATGTCTTTATCAGTCGATTAACTGAAGAGGTTAAGTATAAAAACCGATTCAATTCCACATAAGATTCAAGAGCAGTCCTTAGGCTGGATTATATGTCACGTATCCAAGTTAGTCCTATCCAATTAAATCTTATGCAGGAATACAAAAGTCTGAATTATATGTCACATATTCAAAACTAGGGTAATAAAAAATCATGTACTATGTTGCACGCTTTAAAAACGCTATGTCTAGTCAATTTAGAAAGCCATGTGAAAGATTTTTCAAGCAAAATTTGGATATAATCTTTGTCAAGTCAGTAAACGAATTCAGAATGGGGTTAGCACACCTATCGGCACTACTAATCCTTTAAGGATGAAGAACAAAACACTCAATCATAAATAGATCAATGCAAGCTTTAAAATAAGAGAAAACTTAGATTAATAATTTATAGAAAATAGAAACAGAGCCCCTAACTCATTGACAAAGGATTAATGACTCATGAAGAATGCAAAAACACAAAGATAAAAAAGTCTGCCGAGGAAGCTCAGTGTCCTGTTCTGTGAATCTAATTCACTTATTATCCTAGGTTTTTCTAATTCAAATTCAAATCCTAAACTTATCTTAATTAGAATAATTAACATAATCTCTAACAAATTCAAATCTTAAATTTCAAAATAGAATTAAAAGGAATTCAAAACTTATTAAATGCAGAAACTTCTTTAATCTTCAAATTAAAATCAAATCTTCAAGGTTGAACTTGTGATGAATCAACACTGGACAAGGTAATTATGGGCTAGTGTGGCACGCCCATGACCCCTTGTGGTACGCCTAGTTCGGGAAGCATTCCCAGGGCTTGAAGTGGGCTAAGGCATGGCGTTCCCAGTTCTTGGCATAGCACGCCCTCTTCTTGGATTGCTTCCAAGGGCTTGATTTCGCTAAGGCATGGCATACGCTCCTTGTCTTGTGGCACACCCTTTACTTGAATGGCTTCCAGGGAATTGAATTGACCGAGGCGTGACACGCCTAATTCTTGGCGTGACACTCCCTCTTTCTTGAATTGCATCTAGGGGCTTGACTTGGTTCAAGCGTGGCACGCCCTTGGTTTTCTTCATGGGCATGGCACGCCCCTCTTTGATGGTACTGAGGCATGACATGCCTGGAGCTTGGCATGGCACACCCTTGTTGATGCTTTTAGGGCGTGGCATGCCCTTGAATTTGTGCAGCATGCCAAGTCTTCCTTTTTAGGACGTGGCATTCTTTGGATGGCATGTGACACGCCCTTCTTTCTTTGTTGATGGGCGTTGCACGTCTTGTGCCTGGGGTGGCACGCCTGGCATGATAATGCAGAGGCGTGGTATGTCCTATCTTTTGCTCAAGTGCATGGCTTCAACCTCATGTCCTTGACTCTTCATTCTTCATGCTAAACTTGCTCTTTGATTAACTTTAAATTTACTACTTAATTTACCTCTCTTTTGATCGTAATTTCTTAAAAACACTTGGTAAACATCTTAGTAGCACAAGATATTTAAAACTGATAAGATTAGAAGATAAAACTATAATTAAACTTGAGAAAACAATAAATTAAAACAAGAAAAATAACTAATGACGCAAATGCATCAACGTGTCACATCATAGTTTGTCTAAGTATAATGATATGATGATGAATTAATTAGTGATATGTTAACGCACAATTAAAAAAAAAAAAACGAGTCAGGAACTAACGTGAATCACGTTGACCAATCTCAAAAATGTTTTTTGTGAAATTAAATATTAGGAACAATTTTAATGCATGCAGCACGCCAATTTCAAAGACGAATCGAAGACTTTAGACAAAAAAACAAAGACAAAATTAAATTATGAGAAAACTCACTATTACATTTTGAGGAACCCCCAATTATATACATGAAATAGTTTAATTTGTATGTTTGTTTTTATTTCATGCATCATGTCATTTGATAATTGCGCTGCTGATGCAGATTTCGCAATTGATCAACCTTAACACAATACAAAAGCTCATTTCAATAAGTGAGGGAGTGAAAGAGTGAAAGTATACAACTGGAAAACCACAATTTTGATTCTTTCATAAAGTCCAGGAAAAAAGAGTATAAAATCAACAAATTTTAAATATGCAGATTGGCAATTGCTGTCGCTTTCTTAGAGAAGCTAAAAATCAAAGCAATCATCATGAGAGTTGCATTAGTTATTGTATTTGAGAAATTATCAAAAAGTAATTGAACAATATACGAAGGGTATTGGTAACTAAGAATATTACATGAAGAAATTTTTTATATAAAATATAAATTAAATGTTTATTTTTTATTTTTTTCTATCTATTATATTTGAAAAAGAAATTTCTTTTTTAATTCCCTCTTAACCATATTTTTAGAATACTCTTTAACTAAAATTACATTTCCTTTAGAATCTCTAATACTCAAATAAAATTGTTGTAAATAATAAAAAAAATATGAATTCACAATTCTTTCAAAAAAATATAATGAATGATAAATTAATATTATTATATTAATTCAGAAATAGTCACCAAAAAAAAAAATTCAGAAATATCCCTGCCACAGAAGCAACAATTTCTTCGCTATAAATACTCCTATTTGGCTCTCTTGTTCTTCCTCCCTCTCTACCTCACATTCTTCAATACTATTGCATTTGTATTCTATCGCTCTCTTAAAAGCTTTTGTTTCTTCTCCTCATAATCTTTTTCTCACACATTCTTGTTCTGCTTCTGGTAAGGCAATGACTCCAATTTTTCTTTTCTTTTTTCTTGCTACTACTCTTTTCACTCTTCACATAATTCATATAAACCAACACCTTCTTGGTGATCCATAAAGACACCAAAAATCTTAGTCATGAGTTTATGCTTTTGAGGCTTTTCTTTCTTTGAAATGCACTAAAGTGGATTTCAGAACAATTTCTCCGTTCTTTATTTGGTGATTTGAAAAGAGTTTATAACATTTCTCTTTTGTATTATGAGGACTGAAATTTCTATATTTTTTCACTAAGTTTTCTTTTTTAAAAGAACAATACAATTAGTCAGTTTTCTAGAAAATGTCTTTGAATGATGGATTATGTGATCCGAAAAGCTGATGCACTTTGGAAAGAGATTTTCTCTGTCCTATAACTATAAGTTACGTTCTGTTTTTCAAAAGACCATATAATATGAAGGGTTTTTCTGTTTGTGCTCTCTTATTTCTCAATAATCTTTTTGTCTTTTTAATATTCTTGCCAATGTAATAATTGAAGACAACTTTAGAACATACACATGTTTGTCCAAAGTTCAGTGCCCCAAAGATACACCACTGTTGAACCTTCAAAGAGAAAAAATAAAATAAAGTGAAATTTAATTCAAGTGATTGTGGACTGTTCACTAAGAATCTTTATCCCAAATGGATTAGAATGGCACCTTGATTATTTGTCTCCCTTTAAGAGGCTTTTGATTCTGTTGGTGCTAATATGAGTCAATTATAACCAATTCAAAATATAAAATAATAATAATTGCAAAGGCCATTAAGATTGTGTTAATTTGATAATCACAGCGTATTTTTGTTCCCATATAAATATTTTGCTCTGTTCAATTTGTCATGCATCAACAAATTGCTCAACTTTCTTTAATTTTGTGTTGTTATTATCTTTGAAAAGGTTTTGTGCCAGAAATGGAGTATGAGAACCGCTTCAGACAGGCCCAGAGACCAAAATATGATTGCCTTTTATTTGGTAAGCCTTTTACTATTAGTTATGTGATTATTCATTAATTAATCATTAGTTGTAAAATCTGAAACTTCATGTTGATATGATTATAATAATTAATATATATATATTGGTTTTAGATTTAGATGATACTTTGTATCCACTAAGCTGTGGGATTGCAAAGGCATGTGGCCAAAATATCAAAGGTAAATACTTCTTTCTACATTTTTTTAAACTATATTTGAATTATTAAAACAAAAACAGACACAATAGTTCTGTATTTTTGTGTAATGTCTTTAGAACCAAACAAAACTTTGTTAACTTATTAATTTTATTTTTCTTTGCATTCTTTGATAATGACATAAATGCAAATTTTGATGCATAGAGTATATGGTGGAGAAACTTGGCATAGAGAGAAGAAAGATTGATGAGTTGTCCAACCTTCTCTACAAGAACTACGGAACAACTATGGCTGGGTTAAGGGTACGGTTCTTCCTTTCAATTTTTACTATTTTTCATTTCACAAATTAGACAAAGTGAGTCTTAAACCTATTATATTCGTTTTTGTTTCATTGTTAATTCAGGCAATTGGATATGACTTTGACTACGATGAATATCACAGGTATATTATATATTTTTTAGAAGTTTTCAATTATTTTTACTTATTAATTTTAGAGAGTACTACCCAAATCATTTTTGAAGAAATTTTTATGTGGACGCTTTAGTCCTCAAAAGGCATTATTCACTAAACTATTCTCCAAAGTTTTATATTTATATTATTTATCTATGCAGAGAAATTGATCTAAAAATTTTATAAGTTATTAAAAATC
Source organism: Arachis duranensis (assembly GCF_000817695.3). NCBI lineage: Eukaryota > Viridiplantae > Streptophyta > Magnoliopsida > Fabales > Fabaceae > Arachis > Arachis duranensis. Next base: position 70,300,841 of record NC_029775.3, read on the forward strand.
GTTAAATAACGACAAATACTAATTTATATAATTTTTTTATGGAGAATTGATTTGTCTAACGAAATAAAAAATTTAGGGCTAATTTGGTGTTTAAAATTTGTTAAAAAAAAATTGTCGGACTAAAAATTTCTTAGTATATTCCTCTTAATTTTACTTCTTCTATTATCTTGAAAAGGTGAAATTCAATTTTGATGTTACATTGTTTTTTCCAGTTATGTTCATGGGAGATTGCCTTATGAGAATCTAAAACCAGACACAGTTCTAAGAAACCTCTTGCTGAGCCTACCCTATAGAAAACTGGTAAGTTGTTTATTAATTAAGCAAAGAAAGCTTTGGGAATATTATAAATAATGAAACCTAATGTTGTTGTGTGCATTCTCTATTTTGCCCTTATTGCAGATCTTCACAAATGCAGACAAAGTGCATGCAGTTAAGGCACTTAACAGACTTGGATTAGAGGATTGCTTTGAAGGGATAATTTGCTTTGAGACCTTAAATCCAATCCACAAAAGCAATGTTTCTGACGATGATGATGACGAAAACGACATTGACTTCATTGGTGGTTCTAGAAGAAGCATCAATCAAATCGAGAATAATAATAATGGGGGTGGTAGTAGCTCCAAAATCTTTGACATCATAGCTCATTTTGCTCAGATGAATCCGAGTTCTAATCTGCCAAAGACACCAATTATTTGCAAGCCCTCAGAAAATGCCATTCAATTGGCACTCAAAATAGCAAACCTAGACCCACAAAGAACTGTAAGAAAATTAAAACCAGACCTTGCTAAACTTAATTTGTTCAAGTGAAATACCAGAATTATCCTCAAAGTTCAGCTCATGCCGCTGTAAAAATTATTCATAAAGAAACAAAAAATTAAATTCCTGAAGAAATTTACATGTTGGCAAAATTATCCATCATTCTTATACCTTCTATAATCAAATCACGTTTTTCTTTGGAAATGCCACAAAATTTTTATTTAATTTAAGTTATTTTTGTCAATAATATAATGTTTTTTACGGGATATTTTGGTACTTCACTTTATACCTTTTCTCCCTTTCAATTATATATTTTTCTTACAGTTTTATGTGTCATTTTCAGTTGTTCTTTGAGGACAGTGTGAGGAACATACAAGCTGGAAAACGTGTGGGACTTGACACAGTGCTGGTGAGTCACTGTGAAATTTTTGTTTTCTAGTTGGGAATTGAACTGATTGGCATTACATATTTCTATTGTATTATTGGAAGCATTTTAGGTGTACTACGAAATCAGGTGTTGCAGTAATTTTAGTCATTGATTTCAATTATTACTAAAATCAGTTTTACAATTGAATTTCTGTATTTTATTATCATTATTATTAATAACGTGTATTTATGAAATGTGCGTAACTAATATGAGCCTCTAATTTGTGTTTGGTTACTAGGTTGGTACGTCTCAAAGAGCGAAAGGTGCAGATTATTCATTAGAAAGCATCCACAATCTTAGGGAAGCATTGCCTGAATTATGGGAATTAGCTGACGTCAAATCAGAAGTTGCTGCTTATGTTGGTGTTGAAACGTCTGTAACTGCTTAAATCGGAATTTGTTCATGGAGCTCACCTTAAATCTTTGATGAAATTATAATGGTATTAATAATAATAAAATCCAATAATTTATTTTATTTTATATGTATGTAAAAAGGCCAGTGGTAATGGACCTAATTAAGAAAGGTGTAGTAGTAGGGACTCTGCTAGTTGATGTAGAAGCTATGATATTATTATTATCTTATGATAAATAAAATTAGTAATATAGATAGTCAGAAGAGTAATTATAATATAGAAATATAATAAAAAAAATTATTTTTTTGATAAGTACGTGATATATATTTTTTTTATTATTGATCATTTCATCATTTATCTTTTTTCTGTAAATTTTTTCCCGAAATTTAACATCCAAAAAATTCATCACATTAAACCGAGTAGAAAATTATAATTTTTCCCTAATTCTATTCCAATTATAATTCCGCAAGATAGAAGAACGAAAAAAAAAAACAAAAAAAATCTATTACTTCATAATTGGAGCATCAGATAACATTGTCTTCTATTCTAGAAGTATATTATCTATTTACATGTTCTGAATAATTGTCATAAAAATAATTCATTATCAGTTGTGGCATGTGTTTGGATTGGATAAAAAAGATAAAAATTTTAATCTTTATTTTGCATTGAGGGGTTTACGAGAAGGGAAAAGGTGTCGCATTTTTTGGTTGTATAAATAGTGTTTTGTGGATAGAGATGATGAGATGGTTGAAAAAAAAAAGGAGGGTGTTTTGGCGTTCTTATCAAAGGCAAAAATTTTAACTCCTTTAAACACATTGCAATCCATACCTATATAGCGTTCTTGGCCTTTTCTTATCGGTTGTTATTGTTCCACACATACTCACATTTATCCATAATTTGATCTTTTATTTTCTTTTATTTTATATTATTATATTTCATTTTAACTTTTTTTTATTCGCTGTTTTGCTTGGTACGTGATGTGTAACATGTGTTTTGTTTAAAGATATTAACACTAAAATAAAAATAACATTGTCATATATGTATGTCTGTATATGTAAACGGTACACACACTTTAGGTTTTATTTTTCAAGCTTTTATGAATAACGGAGTAATAAAACAGATCATATGTAACTAAATTATAACTAATTTTAACTCTCGATTTATGTGAATTATATAAATAGTGACATTTAAATTCATATTTTAGCTATTAATAACATTATTAAGTGTATTAATTGTAAAGTAGCCATGGGTTTAATATGGTTAAAAATTATGCGTTAGTTTATTACTTTATTTGGAATAGGTCTTTTATCTTCATGAGTATGATCATGATACTTGGTGAAGAATTGCGATTGAACTTTGTATAATTATAAGAGTCCCGTTAGGAAGACAATGAATTATTTTTACAATGTATATAATAGGCTATTGAGTTACAAATTGAAGATCCCCATACCATCTAGAATAATCATCCGAGTAACATCTTCCCAAAAATTTAAATTGCTTTTGGGGTTCACCAAGGATCGAACTATTGATCTTTTGGATCTAGCGCTCTAATACAATGTCTAATACCACTCATCCCAAAAGTTTCAACTAATGGAAAAAGATAACACTAATGATTATATCTCTAATACTCCATAAACCTCCATTGTACACATTGTACAAATATTCTATTGGCTCCTCATATTTTTCCTAATTATAATTATGACTTGTTTAAAAAGATCTTTGCATTGGTCAAGCAGCGTCAATTTGTAACTCTTACATCATGGATACTATGCTAGTTATATTAAGCAAAAATGTTATTGTAGTTCTGCTAATAAATAAAATGTTGGGATGTTATATTTAAGTTAAATGGTTTAATTAAGTATATATCCGTGTTGTTTATGATCAGGTGTTCAAAAAATAAGCATTAAGAATGGCTCGTACCAAAAGCAAAAAGATCTATATAAGCGTCACACTCTAGAAAGAGGACGGCCAAAAAAATGTACGTTAAATAGTTAGTGGTGAATTAATAAGAATGTCAATTTTGAGTACCTATTACATAATTAATAAACTAAATAAGCTAAATTAACTTGGTGTTTTGTGCATTAATAGTAAATGTTAATACCGAATTTTTCTTCTATTGCCAATGTGTGCTGATTATGATTGCCGGTGTAGAAAATACTGGTCTCTAGATACTCCCCATGTTGCGTGGCTTCAGTTATGAATCATTTAAGTTCAGAAGCAGACGGAGCAAAAATGAGGGAGGTGGATAATATTGGCTTTGGTTGGCTAAGATATGTGTTGGAATGGACTATCAAACAAAATATTATGGTAGCCTTAGCATTGTCATACTGTCGGGATGAGAAGTCATTGATTGTAGGCACCAGAAAAATCTCCATAAGGATTGCATTCATTGTGCGGTGTTTTAGACTACCGAACCATGGTAAGTAAACCCCCAAATAAAATATGAAGAAAAGCAAGAAAGGAAATTTTGCCAAAATAATCTTGTTGAGTATATGTTTTATATAAAATTAACCAATAAAGATTTGAGCATTCACAAATTTTTGTATTTGGCTGGGGCGAGTTTCAAGAATCCAGAAACACCAGCAGAGCATCGAGTTTTTAACAACATCACAGGAAAGACATATGCTGATTTAAAAAAAGGATGTTATCATATGTTTTATACAGTCCGATGACGATAGAATCATTTTTTGGAGACACTTCATCATGTTGATATCGAAGTGTTTGTTCTTTCCCTCACCAAAGACCATCGTTTCAGACATACATATACGGGCTGTCATTGATGTATCGAACCCAAGGCAAATATATTAGGCCAGGTACATTTACGATCATCTAATTGCGGGGGTTGAGAAGTTTCAGGATGTAGGAAAGAAGACAGTAGATGGTTGTATGTTCGTGTTGCTGGTGAGTTGTATATCCCTAATCTTTGATTTGGTGTCTGTTAGTGTATAATATACTGTGATTATACTAACTACTATAACTTTTAGAGAATAGATCTCCATGCTACAAAAAATGGAGATTTAGAAAGATATAATGGGAGAGAACCGTCGGTCAGAGACTGATTGCTTGCTGATCTGAAGACAATGGATGAAAAGGAAAGCACATCGCACTCGGTGAGGCATAGGATAAATATATAATTTCATAATAGTGATAAGTGTGAAAGATATGTTCATGTATCACTTCTTTTATGCTCCAACAAAGATATATCTTATAATTTATCCACTATAGGGTCTTCTAAATTTAATTGGGATAAAGTCTGATCTATCGAAAAAGCATAGTTGCGTATCAAAGAGAGGATGCATTAGAAAAAAACAAAGTTTAAGAGAAAGACATATAAAGACTTCAGTCCGTGCTAAATGCATGTTTTGGAAATGCATGTTTTCTAAACTAAAGTATAAAAGACTTGCACGAGAACTTGCAATAGGCACTAATTAAATTAAGAGGACTTAAGTGTTAATTAATGTGCAAGGATTTTAGAGAACTTGCAATGGTATTGTATGTTGTGCTAGAGGAACCAATTTAGGTTGGCTTTCCAATCCCATCATTCTTGCTTGTCATCATTCAGATGCACATACCAGGCTCATCGCCCGGATCTCCGGTAACAAACGGATCAAATGTGATGTCGGAACCCGAAGCACCAGAAAATATAAGGAAATTGGAAGATGTAGTGAAAACACCAATGGCATTAAGGGATGCTGCAAGGCCTACAGGTGATGACATAAATAGGATATACAGGTGGGCAACAGATTGTAAGGCTACATAAAATACCACGCTCTCATGGATTAGGAATGGTGATGATGTTTAGCTACGATGAGTGGACCTGCAATCATTGGGTTGGTGTAAAAGAGTAAGCAATACAGTAAGATCGAACAAAAATGCGTTAGAATTTGGTGGGTATGATTTGTGCATTAAAGTGGTATGAAATGCATTGCTTTTATTCTATTCAGGTGGTTGATTACCATTGTACCATGTTCAAAGCTTCGAGCAACGCAAGGTTTTGCACAGATTTTTATTGTATTTTGCCAAGATTAACGGTTAGTGCAATCTGTCCTTACCCACTTAATATTAGTTCATCTCCACAATTGCCTCGGTAAAGGATAATTTTGAAAATATACGAAATCTTTAGTTATGAGCTATCACTCATCATTATTTCCTTAGGTGTTTAAATAATCAAAAATGGGTTTTCAGGCGCTAATATTGACTAATGATAATATTGAACGATGTGTGGGCACGGAGATGGGATTTGTCCCTGTTCTTAGTGGGTTCCTAGGTCGCGGGCATCATTGATTCGATGCAGAAAACGCGAAACAAATGAAACATATAAGTAATTTCCGTAATTACTTATCATCTGTACACAAAATATTCTTTTCATAACAAGAATTTCGTTAAAAGAAACTATATCCTAACATGCATTTTCAACAATAAAGTGGTTTGTTCCAATGTGTCTAAATGATCACTAGTGGCTATACATGCTTCACCGGTATATTGATAACCTATGGGGGTTAGACTCCATGCACAATTGGCCAAGCTCCAAGAGGCAAAAGAAAATAGATAAGTATGTTATAACTGTTAATAGAATTAATAATGATTTTTTTTATGTATTACTTGTTACTTTTGTTGTATGTTTTTTTTAATTATCTTCCCTTCTTTTTTTATTTGATTTGTCATAGGGCATTCTTCTCCAAGAGTTGGCTGCAACCGTAGACTAGAGTGTAGAATTTACAGCGGAGGACTTCGAGTGTTGCTATGAAATAATGAACCCAAAACAACCAAATGGGTAAGTGGGCTCGAGATGAAAACTAAAAAAGGTAAAAGGAAAAAACAACTGAAACTTAATTTTAATATATTGACACCACTCTTTATTGTTTGTGTTGGATAGGTGGGACTGTGGTGTATATGTCATAAAATGTATGGAGATGTGGGATCCAAAAAGCTTGGCATAGGATGGATCAAGCATACCTATTTGGACGACAGATAGTGTAATTTAAAACATATGCCGATGCTTATTTGCATATTTAATATATAACTTTTTTTTGGATGTATTCTACTTATAATGGCTAAATTTATATTTGATTCTATAATATATTTTATACCAAACAAATATACACATGTTTATTATTATAAGCCCAGCTGCAACAAATTCGGAAGAAAATTGTAATCGACATAATAATTTGCAAAGACAATATCTCTAGGAGTGTGGCATAGGGTCTACTCAATGTGCCACATCGTCATGTGGAGGATATGTGCAAGAAAAAAAGACTAAAGACCCTTGGAAGAATCCAAGGACGAGATTGCTGATTCGAATGGCGAAATGAGCTAAGAAAGCTAAACAGAACTATAAACAATAACTTGAAAAAATAGTTAATGTGTGTGTATTTATAGTTAATGTAATTTCAGAGTTTTATGGATATTATCATGAAATACTTATGGATGTTATTGAATTTAAACAAAAAAGGATGCATCTTTTTTATAAGTTAGCTACATATGACATCAAGCTAAATATAACTACAAAGAATAAATTGGGATTAGAGTTGATGTGTGTGTATATACTGTTAATATGGTTGTAGGGTTTTTTAGATGTTATCGTGAAATACTTATAGATGTTATTGGATTTATGCAAAAAAAAATATTTAAAAAAATTCAGCTTCTTTTCTTTTAGATTTTTTGGCACTAGACTAAACGGGGCCAAATGCAACCCGACCCAAACGGTTCCCAGAGAGAAAGCAACCAAATGTTTTAAAAAATAAATCAAGTGTTTGGTTTTTTTTAACATTGTTTATGAATGTTTAAGTAGTCCCTTTATTTGTGGGCTCTAACATTTATCTGCGTCTCATTTTGAGGTGATCATAAGACAGGCCTTTATGTATATCTTAGTGACTATGGACCTGCTTGTTGAACTCAAAGGGCTTATTTTCGCTTAAATTTCGAACACGTAATATTGTGCACAAAAAAAAATGAAGCATAGATAAGAGTAAGACCTGAATACGCTTTTATTTACCAAATTTATGGATGTTATCATGAAATACTTGAGAATGTTATTGGATTTAAAAAAAAATTGAATACACTTTTCTGACATCTACTTTTTTAAATAATAAATTAAAGATTTTATTGTGTACAAGCTACTTTTTTACTTCAACTTTAAACTTTACGTAATGCACTAATTTATCCACATGATCAAATTATCAACCCAATATTTTTTATTTTAAATATTAATAAGAAATAATAAAGGTAGAAAAGACTAAAAAATAAAAAGGTTGTATATTGCTGGCCCAAATCTATTATTATATCTTATTTAATAATAGTATATAAAGTCGTAACAAGCGAGTATATAAAAATATATAAAACTAATCCACTAAACCACCAAATTATGATAACGTAAAATAAAGTTGAAGAATGACCAAAGTACAAAGTAGTTGATAAAATCTAAAGCTTATATATGTAGTGCTGTTAAACTTCGAATCCTCCAAAAATGCTTCCTGTGAAAAAAAAAAAGCAAAGAGAAAAACATAAATAAATGGACATTACATTAACGCTATATAAAAAATCACAAGTACACATACACGATTGTTAGGCATTACAGAATGAATTCAATAGTGATGTGAAAGACCCAGAATGCACAGCTAAATTGTTTGTCATTTCTGAACAAGGTGATTCTATATCTTTGCTAGAAGATGCCACATTGGTGGGAGATGGTTGTTTTGTACCATTAGGTCCCTAAACACATTATATTGAAAATAACATCCTAAATTATCATCCGGTCAACACACTACAATAAACAAATCAAATGAAAAAGGGATAGATAAGTGTTCTTGCATTTGCGAGCCCTCCTTTTAATAGATTTGTCCAGATCTGTCCCGAGTCTAGTGGTTGTCGAATGACCTTGCACAAGAACACGACATGGGCTCATCCATGCTAACGGGGCACTCATCACGCGTATGCGAGTTAAATGCACTTGGTACAGGTGCAGCTTGACGCTCCGATTCCTTATGTTCTATGAGCTTCTACCGAGCATTTAGCAACAACCTCTGAAGTAGCCACAAAATCCTGAGCGACATTGTAAAAATGAGAACACAATTCCCTAAAAATGATTATGATGTTGTCTGAACGGTCATGTCAAGGCTACTCCTGATGTGTGTGTATCTCCAACTGACATTCTTACTCCATCGGGATAGAATGTGCTGTAAGGACACCGCTATTACACAGAAATGTAAAAGAATAGCAAGAATGTGGCAATCACATTGAACTTCTGATGAGTGCGACCAATAGACGACTTGGTATCTGCTATACACTAACATGTCAGACACCATCTTTTGTTGGTCAACTTCACACACTGTACTTGTGCCATGATGGTTGATTGATGAGACGATGCAAACCACCTTTTTTATAAATTGATCCTGAATAACTCGAAACATAGAGTTTGTATATTCTCTCTAGAACTGCTTCTCTATTGCTGAGCTGGAAACACAAGGGATAATCGCCCTTAAATCAGCAGTGTCACACTCAAGCTCCTTTTGCTCCTTGTTTATAAGACAGTTTTGGTACTGGCACATAAATTGCAACAAAGAGCTCTTACTATTTAAATATTTATCGAAAATTGCATGCATGCTCTCACTACGCTGTGTGCTCCTCATTTTGGCCTAGAATTCATCATTGAAAAATACTGGTACCTACATATGTCAGTTGGCAAATATATCTACCAACGAATAAAGAAAACAATAAATGCAAATAGCGATAGCGTCTGTTAACCTGTAAGTGCAACATCCATATTGAATATAAAATAACATCCATAAACAAACTAAACACAAGCAACAATAGAATGGGAGATTATATTACCATTTAACCACCTAGAATTGTGGAGGTCATACTCTTGAATAAAATCATCCCAGTCTCTCTCAAATAATTCTTTAGATTTGAATTCCCACATAATCCTTTCATGCACGTTCTGAACTGGTCAAAACGACGGTAACCTAATAGATTTTGTGATATATTCTTTAGGATATGCCATATGCACCATCTATGGCGTGTGTTTGGCAAGGTGGCCTCTAACGCAGAAAACATGTGAAGGCATTGGTCTATTATGACACACATGGGGGCCTTTCCCATACACTTCATCCAAGTCCGAAAAAGCCATTGAAATGTACTAGTCTCTTCATCCCATGGTGGTTGACACCTACAAAAGACCCAAACGGCATATTGTACTGATAGATGAGAATTTGCACCGATTTAGATTTTTCCACTTAAAATAACTTTCGTTGCAAATATAGACCAAATCGGCAACCAACTCCCACCACCAAATTTTAATTCAAAAAGGTGTCACAATCAATATAAAATAACCAGGAGTTTTAATTCCCGGGTCGTCTTTCCTAGGAGTTGCAATGAGATGTTCTAGTATTGGCTCTGGGGGATTTGGGGGTTTTGGTTGAAATAAGCAAGAAATGTAAATTGCAAGAAATTAAACAAGCATGCAAGGAATTAAATGAAAAGTAATAAAAGCAATGAAAATGGAAATTAAATGGCAAAAATAGCTCTTAGCAATAATTGGTGAATTAAGGCTTCCAATCTAAGTTATGGACCACAAACATGATAATTGTGTGGAATTAATCCCAATTAGTCTATCCTAACATCGAGAATAAGTCAAAAGGGCATAATTGATCTCAATCCACAAGTCCTAGCTAATTCTATTCATGGAAGGCTTAGAATTAGCGGAAACCAAATCAACTAACAATTCTCACACAATGTAGAATGGACGTCCACCACTCAAGTTCACTTAATTACCCAATTTTCCAACCAGGAGTGTGAAAAACTAGGCAAAAATCCAACTAAGCATTTTATCAAACACTTGGAAGGTATAAAAGAGAAGCATGGTAAAAAAAAAAGAGATAATAAAATCTACAACTACCAATTGCAAGAAAATAATAATAGCAACTAAATTAAACAATAAGAATCATAAAACATGAATTGCATTAATTAAAATTAAAAGCAACAAAGTGTCATAAACATAAAAGAACAAAATAAAGGAAATAACAAGAAGAATTAAAGAACAAGAGTGCAAGAACAATAAATGGCAAGGAAAACAGAAGGAAAACAAGAATTAAACCTAAATCTAAGAGAGATCTAACCTAGTCTACCCTAGTTCTAGAGAGAAGGAAGAGTTTCTCTCTCTAGAATATGACCTAAAGCATATTTCTAATCTACCCTAATTGCTCTCGAGTTGACATGGAATGATGCCCCTTTGATATAGCACTGAATCAGCTTCAGAAAGTCCAAAACTGGGCTCTAGAGGCCCTAAAATTGCCCCCAGCATTTTCCTTTTAGTGAGTCACGTGCGCTGATTCATGCGTACGCACAGATATGTGCGTACGCACACGTGCTGAATTTTTCTCTTGTGCGTATGCACAGGATGTTGTGCGTATGCACACAAGGCTGTGTGCTCCTCCTTTGATTTCTTCATATTTTCTCCCTATTGCATGCTTCTCCTCCACTCTCATCAAGCCATTCCAACCTATTACACCTGAAATTACTCATCAAAATCATCAAGGCATCGAATGGGATGAAAGTGGGATAAAATTAATTAAATTAAGCACAAAATAGCATGTTTTCATAATTAAGCTCAACTTAGGGAGAGAACACAAAAGTATTCTATTTGAATGAATAATGTGGTTTTATATGATGAAATCCATTCAAATCAATCCAAAATTTATCATCAAATTTAGATTCATCACTTCTCCCACACTTAAACAATAACATGTCATCATGCTACTCTCAATCAAAGGAGAAGGGTAAAAGGGTAAGCAACTTATTCAATGCGACTACTTATATGCATGCAACAATACTAAATGATATCTATCTATATCTATATACTATGGTTCCCTATAGAGTTTGGCAAAAACAGACAACAGAATTCCAATCAATCCAAAATAGATCATTAGGGTCAAGGCAAGAGATCATTGCAATGTGACCAATGTCCACAGATTTGATTTGAAATTTTCAAAAACTAACAAGCAACTTGCAAGAAGATACAAGATAAGAGATGAAAACATAGAATTGAGCGATCGAACCCCTCACCAGAAGTGTATACACTCTAGCCGCTCAGTATTTAGGGCTTAATCACTCAATCCTCCTTTAATCGTGTTTTCTAAGATTTGCTAGTCATCTAATAATCAACAAACACTTGATGGATGAATGCAAATATCATGAGGTCTTTGGAGGGTTGTAATGGGACTAAGGTAAAGGTAGGATTAATATGGTTAAGTGAACTTAGTAAATTGGATCTTTGATTAGCTCAAGTATCCCACCTAATCCTATATTAACCTATTTACACCAAAGAAAAACAACCTAACTTCTCATTCATTTCTTTTCTCACATTCACTCATGTATCTTCTTTCTAATTCACACACATATGCATCCTTTATTTGGCATTCTTATTATCATTTTTTTTCTTTTCTTTTTCTTTTTTTTCTTTTTCTTTTTTTTTATTTATATATATACATTAAAATTTCTCTTTTCTTTTATCATCAAAGAGAAATGCATATGTTTTAAGTGATGAATGCATGAGTATTTTCCCATTTTTCCAAAATTTCTAATGAATACCCAAAGTAAACTTACTACCAATGTGTCCCACAAATTCCCCCACGCTTGAATAACACACACTCCTCCACCCAAGTTAATCAAAGATACAATTGATGGACATTACTGGTTTTTTGCTTAGGGCAAATGATGTGCTTAATATTAGAACAGAAGGGGAATTAAATGGCTCAAAGTGGTTTACAAAGGTAGATGTAAGGGTATGGCCATATGGGTTAGTGAGTTCAATTTTAAAAATGGCCTCAATCATACTAAATACATTCAAAACAGGAAATATAGGACATAAAGACTCAAGCAAATCTAAGATCATAATCATAAAAGAGTACAGCACACAAGAACAAAATTTGTGGTTGAGAATGTGCAACCACACAATTAAAGCTCAAATCTCACTTGGTGTTTTATTTTAGCTCCTTTTTATGTTTCACAAGAATACTTCAAGCAAGTTGAAAAATAAGTTTCAAATCTAATCAATGGAATGCTCTAAAAGGGATTTCTTGAAAATTCTCTGTTATTCTACCAAACTTATTTACTCTACCATGCAAATGCAAATGTAAATACTTACTACCATAAGACTACAAGAAAGATAAGATATATACAAGCAAACTAAGCAAAATACAATGTAATGAAATACCAGCAAATATTAACAAAATTCAAAACTACTAAAAACTAGAACATAGTGCAAAGTGTTGAGAAAGAGAAATTTACGCTCCAAAAATTACAGATTTTTCCCCACACTTAAATGTTGCACGGTCCTCCGTGCATGCACATGATCCGGGGGTGAAGAGATGTGAGGCTCCATCTTCAGTTGGTGGACACTAGGGCTTGGGTCGCTGTATAAAACAAACAAACAAAAATTGAGAAAAAGTTAGATGTGTGTGGTATGATAAAAGACAACGTGCGTATTCTAAGTGTGCACGGTTTAGAACACACACATTGACCAGGTAGAATGGTAACCACACAATCAAAAGAAAAAGCACGTTTTCCTCAATTAAGTGGCCTAGGTTGCAAAAAAAGAGAAGCAAAGGATTAAAGCACAAGCAAACCTAGGTAACCACAACTAAAGTGAATTGAATTTAAAGATATTAGATATTGAAATTGTGCTAGTGAAAGCGCTAAATTGATATAAAATAGCACAATAAACAATAACCAATCCATTAATGAAAATAAAACTCCTTATTCATCATGAAACATAATAAAATAGTCACATGGTAATGGTACTTGTTGCAAAAAGTGACAAGTTTGATAACAAACATGTCAAGTCACTCAAACAAATGCAAAGCATTAAAAACAAACAAGTATCTTGTTATGTGATTGAATTGATATGAAAGTCATGATGAATAAGTAATTTCAACTCAATTCACTAAAATAGAAGTGCACAATTCATGATTAAGTTGCCAAACAAGGATATAGTTTAATGCATATGGTAGCTACAACATATGAATCAAACTCAAAATTCATTTAGGCAATCAAACAAAGATATAATGCTTATTTCACAAATTCATCAAAAATTAAACCAAAATTTAAGCAAGAAGCAACCCAATCAACAACAATCAAATACTTGCAAATTATTCAATTAACAATTAAACCAAAGCTAATATAATTACTAAAAGGAAAATATAATGCAAAGAAAACTAAGTAAAACAAGTAGCAAAACATAGGAAAAGCAAGAGAAGAGAGGGATGGAGGGGATGGAAAGTGCGTTAGGGCTTAATTCAAAGTGCAATGAAAATGTTGCTCAAAACAGCACTTATGCGTGCACACGTTGCACACTAGGAAAACAAGGGAAGTGAGCGGACGCGCAAGGGTGCGCGAACGCTCTGAGCAGAGAGGGGATTAAGAAGTGTGCATACGCACAAGGGTGTGCGGACGCACAAAAGACTTTTTTTAAAGGATCATGAGTGTGTGCGCACACAGGTCCGTACGTGCGTACAGTAACAAAAATGAATAGGGGTTCATACGTAGAGGGTGTGCAGCATTCCTAGCAGAGGGAGTGTAGGTAAGTGTGCGTACACACAATGTGTGCGTACACATACAGTGCGCAAAAAGAAGGTTGCGTGCGTACACACAGGGGCATGCGCACGCACAAAGCTCAAAACAAAGGGAGATGCGTGTGCACAAGGCATGCGAGCACTCCCAACAGAGGGCATACAGGCTGGTGTGCGTGCGCACAGTTGGGTGCGCATGCACAAGACGCGAATTTTAGTGATTGTGTGCGTACACACAGTGGTGTGTGTACGCACAGTGCCCTATTTTTTCAAAAAAATTTCTTCAAAATCTAAGGCTTTAAGCCTTAGCTCAACAAAAGCTTAACCCCAAAACATTGAAAAACTCATAAATTCATGATCCATATAGAAATTAACCTAACAAATATCAAAATTAAACTAATTCTAAGCTAACTAAAATAAGCAAAATGCAATAAAGTCAAATTATAAACAAAAAGAGAAGGTAAGAACAATGTTACCACGGTGAGGTGTCTCCCACCTAGCACTTTGGTTTATTGTTCTTAAGTTGGATTTATGGAGAGCTCTAATCAAGGAGTTTCAAAGCTTTGATTGTACCAAGCTTTGATGGAGTTTCCAACAAGTTATGAGCTCCCAAAATTAACCTCCTATGCAAACAAAATCAAGAAAACAAACAAAAATCTATATATTCACATATTAACATATTCACAATAGCCATTAATAAGCACACATTGCAACTCCCCAGCAACGGCGCCAAAAACTTGATAGATGAGAATTTGCACCGGTTTGGATTTTTCTACTTAAAATAACTTCCGTTGCAAGTATAGACCAAACCGGCAACCAACTCCCACCACCAAATTTTAATTCAAAAGGTGTCACAATCAATACAAAATAACTGGAAATTTTAATTCTCGGGTCGTCTTCCCTAGGAGTTGCAATGAGATGCTCTATTATTGGCTATGGGGGATTTGGGGGGGTTTGGTTGAAATAAGCAAGAAATGTAAATTGCAACAAATTAAACAAGGATGCAAGAAATTAAATGAAAGTAATAAAAGCAATGAAAATTGAAATTAAATGGCAAAAAGAGCTCTTGGCAAGAATTGGGGAATTAAGGCTTCTTATCCTAGTTATGGACCACAAACATGGTAATTGTGTGGAAATAATCCCAATTAGTCTATCCTAACATCGAGAATAAGTCAAAAGGGCATAATTGATCCCAATCCACAAGTCTTGGCTAACTCTTTTAATGGAAGGCTTAGAGTTAGTGAAAACCAAATCAACTAACAATTCTCACACAATGTAGAATGGACATCCACCACTCAAGTTCACCTAATTACCCGATTTTCCAACCAGGAGTGTGAAAAACTAGGTAAAAATCCAACCAAGCATTTTATCAAACACTTGGAAGGTATAAAAGAGAAGCATGGTAAAATAACAAGAGATAATAAAATCTACAACTACCAATTGCAAGAAAACAATAATAACAACTAAATTAAACAATAAGAAACATAAAACATGAATTGCATTAATTAAAATTAAAAGTAACAAAGTGTCATAAACTTAAAAGAACAAATTAAAGGAAATAACAAGTAGAATCAAAGAGCAAGAGTGCATGAACAATAAATGGCAAGGAAAACTAAAGAAAAACAAGAATTAAACCTAAATATAAGAGAGATCTAACCTAATCTACCCTAATTATAGAGAGAAGGGAGAGATTCTCTCTCCAGAATATGACTTAAAGCATGTTTCTAATCTACCCTAATTGCTCTCCACTTGACATGGAATGATGCCCCTCTGATATAGCACTGAATCAGCTTCAGAAAGTCCAAAACTGGGCTCTCGAGGCCTAGAAATCACCCTCAGCATTTTTCTTTAAGTGATTCACGTGCGCTGATTCATGCATATGCACAGAAGTGTGTGTAAACACACATGCTGAATTTTTCTCTTATGTGTACGCACAAGATGTTGTACATACGCACACATGGCAGTGTGGTCCTCCTTTGATTTCTTCATGTTGTCTTCCTATTGCATGCTTCTCCTCCACTCTCATCAAGACATTCTAACCTATTACACCTGAAATCACTCATCCAAACCATCAAGGCATCGAATGAGATGAAAGTGGGATAAAATTGATTGAATTAAGCACAAAATAGCATGTCTTCACAATTAAGCTGTGGTTTTATATGATGAAATCCAATCAAATCAATCCAAAATTTATAATCAAACATGGATTCACGTACCTTAACGATGGAAATATAAAAACATGTAACATAAGTGTAAAATCTAAATGCCTTAACTGAAAAAATCTAATTAAGTTGAACAAAAAAATAATAATTTGGTACCTATTATTCTTGTAAGTAGTGTCAAATATCATGACATCACTGAAATATTCACATGCAGCTCTACACCAAGCATCGACCCAAAACACATTTCTGAGGTTATGGTTTTTGTCACATCTATTTTCAGGAAACAGTTTGGATTTAGCTCCTTCATCCATGAGAAATGCTTAAGTAACTCTTTTGGATTTATCTCATCTCCAGAAACATGTAAGTAACGATTGATGTAATTTTTAACATCCTTCTTTGTGAAGGTGAGGTGGGCAGGGCCACTGGCGGCATTTGGTAGTGCCAACTTGGTCGTTTTGTTGTATCAGGTCATTCACATGTATACTTAGCTGATGGTTTGCTAAGAACATTCTAGATAGCTTCGGATTAAGTGGGTGTGTATGAGATAGCTCGACTCGAGAAATCCTCCATTGTCCTATAATCTTGTCTAGTGCTACAAAGCAACAGGTTTTGCAGTTTGTTATGGACATTGTTTTCCTTTTCTTGGGTGCCTTTACACGTGATGTTCCGTATCCATCTTTATTACAATGCAAAGCCTAATTAACAAGCACCTTCTGACTATTTTTAGTCTCCTAGCCGGTGGTTCTTATTTTGACAACAAAACCAATACTTGCCGCATATTGGTAATAATATGTGGGCGCATCTTGTAATGTGCCGAAGCACATCCCCACCTCAGGCTCTATCTCCTCGTCACCAATAGCTTGATTTATGACCTAAAAAAAGAAAGAAAAAAACAAATATCAAAACTCAACTTGATAGTTACTTATACAATAAGGGCTAGTTTCACTATCGAATATAATAACTAAAACACGCTACTATTATTTTGGGTGTTAATTTCGTGTAATTGTAGATGTTATTTACCAGCCAGATTAACGTGGATGTTAATTTCGGGTAATTATAGATGTTAATTTGTAAGAACTTATGGATGACACAAAGCATGAACTTTACGAATGTTATGCATATGAATAAAATGCTAAAATTGCTAGTACGCTAGTTAGTATGTGATAAATGAATTTTTGTCGGTATAGAAATTATCAAGTAATCAATCGTAGTATAGTCTAAACCGGCGCAAAATCCATCATCAAACAAATCTACAATCTATAATCGAGAGTATTAGTCCCGAGTCGTCTTCCCTTGGAATTGCCAAAATGTGCATCTTATTGAATAGAAAGATTTGTTAAGGTTCTTTGAAAGTTTTAGCAACGTAGTAGGGAACAAGCAATCAATCATTAAAGGACTTGGCTTAGAGTTGGCAATTGAATACATATCCTTATAGTTCTTTCAATGAAGATAGCAATTAGGACATGCCTCATTTAGTTATCCCCTAGGTGTAGAGGAAAATCAAATGACGGTAATCAACTTGAGTCACAAGTCCTAGCTTCACCTCATGGGAATCTAGCTTTAGTGCACTCCAAGTTAATTAGCAATCCCTAATTCCAAATCAACAATTGACACAACTATTCAACTTCTTCTAATGATCCAACCCTATGCCAAGTGAGAGTTTTCTACTCCATAACTAGTGTTGACATTTTATCAAACATGTGATGAGCAAGAAAGAAAGTCATAGTAAAATGAGAAGAAAAGTAGAATTAAAGGTATTGCAATACAAGGAATTAACAACAATTGTCAAAGAGCAATAATGAGGATCAAAATCTCAAAGTATTAATGAAATCCAAAATCATAAAGTTGAATCCTAGATCCAAGAAATTTTAGCAATTACAACTACAACTTGAAATTGGAGAAGAAAACCTATTACATGAACAAAGTGAAGTGAAAATTGCAGTGGATCTCACCAAAGAGTGGGTGAAGATTCAGAATTTTGATGAAGAAGAACCCTAGTAAGAGCTTGAGTCCTCTCTCTCTTCCCACAAGAGTGAAAACTCTCTCCCCCAAAAATATCTAAAACTAGAAAATGAACTAAGTGTCTTTGACCCTTGCTCCCCTGGTCTTCTTAAACTTTTCCCGCCAATACACTCCCCAAAAAATTAGGATCTCCAACCAACTCCACGCCTGAGTCACGTGACTTCTAAAAAAAAATCATATTCGAACATTGGCGCGTACGCGCAAGGTACGCGCACGCGCCATGGATGCGGTTTTAGAGTGTACGCGGAGGCGGGACGTACGCGTGCGCGTCCATGAGAATCCTGGCTTAGCCGCTATGCGCGCCCAAGAAGATCATGGCTTAGCCGCTACGCAAGCCGACTCGTGGCTTGACTTTTGGCTTCGGCTTCTAGTCGTTCTATCCACGCGGACGCGTCAAGTGCGCGCACGCACCCCTGCCGAGATTTCCAAGGCTTGATTCTCTTGCTCCCTTCCTTTGCTCCCATCTTCCTTCTCTCTTCCGGTCCACTCCTGCCCTGTATTCTGGAACTACTTAACACACGGGTCACGGCATCGAATGGCATCGAGAGAGGATTAGAAATGTATCTATTTTAGTGCAAAATAAGTATGTTTTCATCCATGGTGCAAAACTAGGAAAGGAATGCAAATCCTTGTATTTTCATACAGAAAGTGTGTGGAATCATTGATAAAACCCTTGAAATTAGCACAAGATAAACCCTCAAAATGGGGTTTGTCAGTATGATATAAGTATAACTGCACATAAAAACACACGAAAAAATAAACCACTTTATTACCATACCTCATTAAAGCTAATGTGGTTTTCTATATTCTCAGAAATTGGTTGACTGGTAACAACCTTATTGGGTGAGTCCGTATGTTGTTCAAATTCTTCAACTCCTTCTGATATAAGTATCGTGTTAAGGTCGAATTCAAATGTCATACTATTTACAATGTTACGACTTGTTGTAAATTTCTTTGGCCTATCCTGATTGTGCTTCCAATTGAACTAAAGTCGTGATTTTTATGTAGTTAATATAGACGTTCCTGATTGTGCTTCAATTGCACTAAAATGCTTTTTGCCTCAGAGCCTTTAAATCCTTCACAATTCTTCTAGTAATTACAATTAAATGAAGCAAGGCATTTACGTTTCCTCACTCGTGCAATAATAATAAAATGAAATAAAGGAATTATAAATCAATTGCAATTAAAGTTATTTAATGAAGATTATTATTTTATTTATTTATTATTATTAGTCTTTATTGCATTCTTAAATACGAAATTCAAATTGTAAAATGGAACATTAAGTGGTGATTGGAAGGATGTCTAATAGTTAAGGATATATTGTTATAATTAATATGATTAATGTAACATCCTGGTTTCCGCATTAAAGTCGTGTATGCATGTTTTACGTTTTATTCGCATAACGTCTATGATAAGTTTTTCTTTCTGCGATCTTTAACTAAAATGAATAATAATGTAATATTAATATTATGTTATTATTTAATTTTATTTGATGAAGGATGATCACTTGATATTGGACCTAGAAGATTGAAAAAGCTCGGCTTTACTAATGTCATTTACATTAATAATTTATCCAATCGTTATTCTAATTAAATACCACCACTTGATACAACTATTTGAGTTTTTACCATGTCTAATTACCTTAATTACCTTTCAAGATATTTAAAAATTTAACCTCACTGACTCAGCAGCTCAAAAACATGACACGCAGTGCTTAATGCACCACGTGTCACAACGCATGCCTTCCCCATCTAATTTAGTGACATTGGTCACTAATTCCACATGCATGGAGGATTTTTGTTGATTTTCCAACTTTCTGAGCTTGATTTCTTAAGATCTGTGACCCTAACAAAAATTTTGATCCGATCAAAGTGACCTATCTTCCTCCTTTATGCGGTGACGTGTGTTTTCTTCAGTGGAATCGCGAAGTGGAGATGGTCTTGCTAGGAACTAGTTCGGCCGAACCAAAGGAGGGAAGGAACCATTGAGTCTTTTATGTTTGTGTTCTGTTTGGCCGAAGTATCTTGTGTTTCTTCTGCGCTTTACAGAAGTAGGGTATAACTCTTTAATTAGTTAATATTATGAAATAATTGATACATGTGGTTGGATTGTCGTCTGTTGATGTTTGTTGCTCAAATATGTGATTGTTTGCTGTTGAAATTTTAGCTAAATTGTTGCTGGATTTGTTGTTGTGTTTCGGCCATAATGAGAAATAAAGCTTGAGATGTTGTTGTTGGATAATTGGCTGGAATCTGACATATATAATATTATGCAATTTAGTTCTGACGATTGAACTTTGATTTGGAATTAATTATAACTAAATGAATATTTTGAACGAAGGTTTTGAGTAAAAAGGAGCAGAGGCTTGGCCTTTGAGAAAAATTTAATGAATAAAATTGTTTATTTATAAATATATGAATTTTATTGAAATTAATTGAGTTTGATTTTTGAAGAAAAATAATTGGTTGAAATAAAGAGTTTAAAGCAAAAGACGGTTTTGGGATAAATATGATTTTAATTGAACAAAAAATGTTTTATTTTGAAAATGGAAGAACCGTGCTCAATTTACTTATTTTTAATGAAGTTTTGGGTGTTTGAAAGTTTATAAAATATTCTAAATAATTTATAAAGTAACTAGGGAATACTGGATCTCTTTTATAAAAGTTCAGAGTAATTTAGAGTAATTTTAAAGTACGTCAATTTAATTAAAGTAACATGTAGAATATGCCATTTTTTAAAGTTTACGCATATTTATGCATTTTATTCCCGTGGGCATATTTAGGCATATTTTTAAAAAGTATTTATAAAATTTAGGAATAACTCTAAGATATTTGGAAAACTAATTTTTAAGTTAAATCTCATGACCCGTTCTGTTTTAGTTTATTATTTTGCAAAAATTGTAGTATTATGGATAAAGAATTATTATATCTTGAGAGGTATTTGATTATGTGATGAGATGATTGAGGTTTGGAAAGGCAACACCAATGAATTTTCTTGTCGTCGATTTATCCGGCGGATTGCCTAAGAGCGGTACGGGTGCTATAGCCCAAGAGTGTGACCCGTCACTTTTATTTTGGGAGCAGTACGAGCGCTATAGCCCAAGAGCGTGCGGGCACTATAACCCAAGAGTGTATCGGGAACTATACCCTGAAG
The DNA here is from genome assembly GCF_000817695.3 of Arachis duranensis. Lineage (NCBI taxonomy): Eukaryota > Viridiplantae > Streptophyta > Magnoliopsida > Fabales > Fabaceae > Arachis > Arachis duranensis. The sequence continues at coordinate 70,322,279 of NC_029775.3, forward strand.
CGATGGCAATGAGAGTCAACGTTCGTAAGGATGTAATGTCAGGTGCGGGTTGATGCTAGGGCATCATGGCTTGTTTTTCTATGCTTTTTTACCTTTAATTTTCACTGATCATGCTTAATTATTGAGTATTTTTGTGCTTAAATCATAGATTATTTTCATCACTTGGAGTTAATCTATTTTGCAGAAATTGATGGAAAAAGGAAGTAAAAAGCACAAAACAAGCATGAAAGAAGAAAGGAGCTTAAAAGGCAAAGAAAAGCAAAGTTGGAGAACCAACATTGGTGGCAAAGTTGGAGTGAACGTTGGAGGTGAACCAACGTTGATACACAAATATTGAAGCACCAACGTTGGAGGGAACGTTGGTGAACCAACGTTGCCACTCCAACGTGCTCGACAAAAGGCAAGGAAGAGAAGGCAACGTTTGAACCAAAGTTGGATTTCAAATGTTACCTCAAATGTTGGCCAAGAGGGGTTCAAGGTGCCATAGTTGGAGCCATAGTTGGTGGTCCAACTATGCCTCAAACTATGCTCCTGACAGCCTGACTGTGCCTTCTTCAAACAAAAATAACTTGAGCTACAGAGCTCCAAATAAGGTGATTTCAAAGGCATCGGAAAGTAGGAATTTAGAGCTTTCCAAGCATATATGGAACTACATGGTGGACACTAAATTTGAAGGAGAAAACTTACCCCAAAAGTGCCAAGATGAACATAATATCAACCTATAGTAAGGCCAGCTAATCTCTTCACCTTCCATGGAGTATAACTCGAGTTTTAGAGATCCAAATGATGCGCTTATAACAGCATTGAAAAGTAGACATTCAGGGCTTCCCAACAATATATAATAGTATGGGATGGACAATAAGCTTGAGCTTCAGAAACGGACGTTGTTACCAACATTGGTGCACCAACGTTGGGGTCAAACGTTGGGTCCAACTTTGGGTTAAACATTGAACTGAGCCTGGGAGCATTTCTCAATGTCTGTGACATCAAAAATGGCCCTAATAAATACCAATACACCCTTGAAGCGTGCAAGAAAGCATAGCCCATTAACATCACTCAATCAAAGGCACAAAAAGCACCTAGAATAGGAATTTTCATTTAATTGTAATTTGCTTTTAATTTTATTTGATTTTGTAATCAAGGAAAACCTATATAAAGACCTTAGCTTCATAGAATTAGGGGCATCACATCAAGGATGGACACACCATAGAGGAGGAGTCTTCGTACTCTCTCACTCACACTTCTCTTCTCTTCCATTTCTTTCTTACATTGTAAATATTTTAGTTATGAATCACTAACTCTTTCCATTGGGAAAGAGAACTCTATTATTTTTCAATGAATTAAATTGTTTTTATCATTCATCTTTTTCATTCTTTTCTCTTGATTTGCTAGAAAGATTTTGTTCTTCATTCAAGCATTCAATTATCTTGGAAAAGAAATTGAATGTACTTGGGTTTTGTGATTGGCTTAGAAGAGAAATCATAGAACCATGCTTGAAATCTTTCTTACATGTAATCTTACCAATACTTTAATCTATGAAGGTGTGTGGTATAATCAGTGACCAAACTTCATCTCTTCCCATGAGCAATTAGATCAAGGAATTGGGCAATTGTTCATGCTTAGAGAGATTGGATTGCCAAGGAATTGGGATTCAATCACCTAAGATTGCCAAGCGATCAATGAATGCATTGATTGAGGATGAGATGAAAGTAATTGATCCAGAGAGTTCAATATCTCTCTCTTCCAATGCTCTTCTTTTCTTTTACTTTTAGTTATTTACTTTCTTGTACTTTTCTTTCATATATTTACTTTCCCGTACTTTACTTTTCTTGCTCTTTTATTTTACAACACTTTACTTTTATTGCCATTTAATTTCTTGAACTTTATTGCTTTCCTTTATTTTTACGTTATTTACATTTTCTTGTTCCTTATCATCCAATTGTGCTTGTCTAACTAGGCTAATTAATCAACCATTGATTGCTTAATCCGTTAATCCTCGTGGGATTGACCTCACTCTTTAGTGAGTTTTATTACTTGATACGACTCGATGTACTTGCCGGTAGTTATTAACAGAGAATTAATTTTTTCGTTATCACAGGTCGAAAACCGACGGATGAGCTCAATACCTGTACTAGGGCTGGACATGCATCATACTTGTTTGCACATATTTCTTGTGTATGTTTTGAACTTGCTCTTGTGATTGTATGCTTTGTGCCATTTTCTCTTTATTGTTGTTTGCCCTATGGTCCTTTAATATGGTCTGATTGATCTGGGACACGTGGATGTTTTTATAAAAAGAAATCATTTAGCTTCTTTTACCCAGATCCTACTAAGAACTTCCGAATTCTTACCCCCTATCTTCCTTCCCGCTTCAGATGAAGACAGGTGTCATTTTCTATGAGCTCAAGCAGCCTTATATTGTACAAGGATCTTGTCCTTCACAGCTTCTATATGGTGGTCACGGAGCCTCGAGTTTGTATGTACATAGTTAGAGATCATCCTTTTTAGCACATGTTAGCTTCACCCCTCTTTGATCCTGACGCACCATATGACTTTCCGTTATCGTGGTTACATCCCGATTCTGTCCACCATCCTTTTGATTTCATGCATGGAGGTCATGTCCCAGCATAGCAGAATGGTCAATTATGGAAACATAATGGTTATTAACTTGAAAGTAATATTGAGTGTCAGAAAAATATCGATTTATCTACCATTTAATAAAGAAGATTAATTGAAATACATAAATATTAAATCCACATCTTTATAGAATATGTATACTTAAAGTAAGCAAAGATAGAAAATCAAGGTATATAATGATAATTATTTGTTTATTTTTTATTTATCCTTCAAAACTAAAAGCGAGGACATAAGACACAAACAAAATAGATTATAAAAGCAAATAAAAAAGAATCTGAAACATTCATGAAAGCATGGAACTAAACTGAGAACTCTACACACTAAAGTGCCAATTACACATCGACTTTCAAAAAGAATCTATGCACTTCTATTTGCTATATTTCTGTTTTGGTTCCAATTTTGTTTTTTTGCACTTTTATTTGATGTATTTGTATTTTCTGTAGCTCTGGTTTTGTGCAATTCTATTTGTTGTATTTCTGTTTTCTATAATTATATTTTCTACCAATTCTATTTTATGCAATTCTATTTTTTTACAAGTCTAATTTACTGCTCTTATATTTTCTCAAGCAATACTTAATTGTTCTCTTTTTCTATCCACTAACTTTTTATTCAATTATACTCAATAGGTCAAAGAAACAAGCAACATAAGGAACAACATAAGTTTTCACACCGCATGGGGCCAATCAATTTAGAAAGAGTACGGGTGGCTCTGGTATAATTATTTAACGTGGAATAGCAATTTTATATTTAATATGACCTAAACTTATGATTCTGATTACATTAATTTAGTCTTCCAATTAAGTTATGGCTGAAAAACTTATATTTGCATAAATTGAAGGTAGAAACTGAAGTAAGACCTTATTTTGTAGCAAGCGACGAAAGAAACAAATGAGGAATCAAAAATGTTTGAAATGTTCATTGCTACTCGAACAAGTCGGAAAGGGAAAGAAGTTGATTAGGAAACACAAGTTGCAATTATAAGAGTTTGTTGAATCATTAATAATTATATTTCAAATTGTAGTATACTGTAATTAAATCCATTTTAAATGTTTCTTCTAATCAAGATGTCTTCGAAAATCAGCAAGCTGCTGGTGAAACAGATGAGGAAGCTTTAGAAGCCTTATTTGGGAAAGAACAACCAGGTCATGTTAGGTGCTATGAAAGATCTATTACACAAAGTTACTTAAAAAAGCATGCTGAAATTTTTGAAATCAAGAAGCAGCACATAGAGGAAGTCACTACTTTGAAGGATGAACTTGGAGACATGAAGGCCAAACAACAGCACTAAGAGGAAGAGATTCATGGATTGCGAATATAGTTAAATTAATACTTCAGCGATCTGAACCTGGAATGAGGCTAGAAGAAATCGAAGCTTTATTACAAGATGCCCAACACTCTCCAATTGATGCGAATAGCACTCATGGATCAACTTATGTATTTATTTTTATTTAATAATATTTAACTAATTTAATTAAAAATATAGAATTATAAATATTAAATTAAAGAAAAATATTACTAAATACAAAATTATAAATATTATTAGATATTAAGTTGTAGAAAAGATTATTAAAATATTATAAATATGTATATATAAAAAAAATTGATAGACATAAGGCTACACTTATATAGAGTAGCTATGGTATAAAATATGGCTACACTTAAAAGGTGATGCGGTAGCAAAGATAAGTGTAACCTATTCTGGTAAGCATGAAAGCTGAAAAGCGTAGTCTTTGATCCTGAACAGCATCACTTGAAAAGTGCATCCTATTCCCAAATGCCAAAGTGTAGCCTTTGGCATAGAAAAGCGTAGCCTTTGAGAATAGGCAACGGCTGAATAGGCATCCCTCAATAAATCGTCTCCATAGCTCGAAAAGTGTAGCCTTTGTCTAAGACATTATTTTTTTTCATTTTTAGGTACACTTTTTAAATGTGGCTGAATGAGTATTTTTCTTATAGTAATTTAATAGATATGCAATATATTATCTTATTAGCTTATCCTCTCTTTTTATTTATTAAATTTAGTTTAAATAATTAAATTTTGTTAGTGTGTGTTTATACATCTTTTAAAAACGACAATCCCAAATAAATTTAGATAGAGTTGCTTTAGATATTTGAAAAGATAATAAAAAAAACTTAAACAAGTATTACTTTAAATATTAAAAAAACAATACTTCACGTATGCTTTTATATTAGCTAAAGGATAATTCGTTAAAAGTGTTGTAATAAAATATTTTGTCAAGGATTGCTTTTGAAAATTCTAAGAAAATCCTTGCTCAAAATTAGTTTTTATAGAAAAAAAGATAACGTTTTTTAAAGATTAATATGAAAAGTGTTTCTTATGATGCAAAAACATTGTTTTAGGTTAAAAATAGTGGCCGTATAGCTCATTTCTCCCAAAAATATTGTGTTTGGCCAATAAGCGTTGTTTTTAATCAAAAGTATCACCTTTTATGTGTTTATGAAAACGTTTTTAAAAGGTTATCTCAACCCAAGTTTATTGTAGCCAGGGTAAATTAAAAAGGTTAATTAATTGACCGTTAATTATCGTGATAGGGCATAATGAATATTTTACTTAATAAAAAATTATAAAATAAATGAAATTAGAGGTCAACTCAACATTTAAAAACTTTCTCACAACAAAATTCCATTATTATTTATTATATTGTGTTACGTAAGTTAAAGGGAAAAAATATTCTAAAACAGTTTAAAGTATACAGATGTGGAACTAGTGACGATGAATATAATGATATAATTAAGACAGCGGTCAACATCGTATAAATTTTAAAAATTTATGTGCATGTGAAAAGGTCAGTTATTAAGTTAGTGATTATATATATATAAATATATTAAATGTGTATTTCTATGTGTAATGATTGATTCCTGACTAATTTCAATATATCTATGATATTGTATGAATTTATCGGCTGCATAATTAAATTAATTAACTTAAAAGCGATAGATAGTATAAAACAAGTTAATTATGAATGACGTATATTTTCGAAGGTGAAAGAGAAATGCATTAACTTTTGTCAGGTTTAGAAAAAAAGCCTCCCCATCTTATAATTGTGTTAAAAATCCTTTCAATTTGAATCATAATCATTTGACGTCTCGTCGATTAAATATATCAACAAATCATTTCACATGAATCTTGTCATAAATATTAATTTATTCATCAATTATTCATATAACAATAATCATAAAGATAACGGAATGGTCTAAAATACTTGAACATTTCCGCCACGCTTTTTGCCAATAATTATATAAAGCAAACTAAGTTAAGGAAGGTAACGTGTTTTAAATGTGTAACATATATATCTCATATTCATAAAGAGATTTGGTTGAAACGAGCGCAAGTTGCTGTGATAAATTAATATTATAGTACAAAATCAAAGCTCCATCATCCATGCATTATTAGTAAGAATTAGTTCAGCGACGACTATAAGCTATTTTGCTACAAGTGTAAAGTAATCTCCACTTTAGAATAAAGAAAGCATGTGATACAGGTGCCTGGTTCCAAATAGAGAACTTCAATTTTGACATCCACCCACCACTGTCGTCTGATGGCTAAGTTAATTAATTATGATCAGTTAGATTAGTTATATATCTAAAACAGATATTTTAGGGTTTAAAATATTCGAGTTTGGATCGGGTAGGGTTATTTGCATCCCTACTTTAGACTATTGTTTCTGTTTTGGAATATTAGATTCTGCTTGACTTTTTGTTCTTTTGTTTTCAAATTTTATAAAAACAAAGCAAAATAGAAACACAGAATCTTATATATTATTGATTAAATTTGATGTGATCATTATAACTTGGTTACACATTATAACTCGTCTATATACGTTATAGATTGCCAGTTTCCAGTAATAAACATCAAAGCAAATATCAAAACACTCAAATGCTCTATTACTCTCTGTTTGATAGCAAAATTACTCGGAAGACTCAACCATTATCTTCCATTTCAGATATAAAAGAAAAGGTAAGAATATTGTTCAGATTATTGCATATTACAAAGCTTATTATCCACTCACTAAGTTGAGTATCGGAGTATCTTTTGCAGGTACCCACCCCCTTATTCTCTCATTGCCGAAGTATAACTCATCCCGATAGAGAGTTTGCAATTATTCATCAATGGACGAGCTATACGGTGGCCAACCTCCACAAGAACAATTGGAGCCCACTGTGGGCCTAAAAATAAAAACCCTTCTTTCTTTAGGTCCCAAAACTTTCATACCTGTTCATGGCTGACCAGCCTCCTTCCACATCGTCCAAGCTTTTTTAGATGGTAACAGAGCTACAACAAGCTAATCAGCGTATGGCAGAAGAAAACCAATGAATGGTAAATCAGATAGCCGAGTTAACTAATGCTCGAATTGAAAATAATGATAATCACAATGAGTAACCAGAGGACGATGAAGAAAATTCTTATCCAACACACATCTCTGAAACTCAACAACCAGAGAGAGATTAACAAAACGATGATGATGATGAATTGGACAACGCTATTGGACCATTCACGGTCGATGTCATGAATTTCAAATTGCATAAGAGCTTTGCATTACCGATCACTGTGACTCCCTACGATGGCCTGGGAGATTCGAAAAGACACGTTAAGAAATTTTGATCTATAATGATAGTGAATGGTACTTTTCATCCTATTCTATGTCATTGTTTTCCTGCTTTTTTAGATGGTCCTGCACTTGATTGGTTTTCATCTTTGTCTGCAGGTTCAATTTCACATTTTCAGGAGCTCGCTAAGCAATTCGAAGATCAGTTCGTTGTTGCATCTTCCATTTATTACATGATTCCGACAATCTAAACACTATCAAGCAAAGGCAACACGAAAGCTTAAGGGAGTATGTCACCCGCTTCACCAAAGTAGCAATGAGCATCCCAAACCTTCACCTTGAGGTACACTTCCACGCTATAAAGAGCAGACTCTGCCCGGGAAAGTTCGAAGAGGCCATCATAGTGGCCAAACCCAAAACCTTGGCTGAGTTTCGAGAGAAAGCCAAAGGGCCAAAGTTCAAATGGAGATTGAAGAGCTATGCCAAGCTCAAAAATTCGAGAAGATTAAACCAGTAAGGATGACGATAAAGCTTGGGACAAGAAGAAACCTTTCTGATTGACACTGCGTTATGATTCTTATACCCAATTCAACACCAAGAGGGAGGAAATTATCAAGGAAATTTTGAATTCAAAGCTAATCAAACCTTCTAGAAAGGTTGGAACCTAACAAGATATGAAGAATGTGGACAAAACAAATTGTTGTGCTTTTCATCAGAACACGAGCACACTACTAATGAGTGTGTCATAGCCAAAGACTTGCTTGAACGCTTAGCCCGGCAAGGACATTTGGACAAATACATTGGTGGACGTATCCTAAAGCGTGCCACACATCCATCTTTCTCATCTTCTGTAGGACAATCTTCACGAGACAAGAACAAAATAAAAAATCTTCAACCTAATTATTCCGAGGGTTAACCGAAACTGTAGGTCGATCTTGGACGAGATTTGCGGTGGTGGTCGGAGCTGACGTGTCCGACTTGCTGGGTTTGGCGGTGCTGCTGATCCTTCATCACCGGAGGGTGGAGGTACCTACAAGAGACTCCGATGCTTAAGTTAGCACAGGCTTTAAGCAGGTTTATAGTAGAATTAGAGTATGAGTTATACCTGGGTGCTCCAGTGTATTTATAGTAGTGAGCATCCTATAAGATAAGTTTAATTATCTTATCTTATCTTTGAGTGAAGTCATCTTATCTTTAAGGGGAACCGCCTTTATCTTCCTAGGCTTTGGCTGCCTTTAGATTGGGCTGTGTTCCTTCATTTGGGCCCGTTTTGGGCTTCTATGGTGATTTGGTCGAACTCTTTCAAGAGGGGGTCGGTGCGACCCAACCTGAAGAGGTCAGTCACTTGTGTTTTTGGTCAGCCCGAGTCGAGTATGAACAGTGCCCCTGCTTGAGCTCGGTCTTTCCTTTGAGGTCGTGTCTTTTAGACTCCGACCTCTTTTTGGGAAGCCGTGCTCAAGCATTTTGCCTTTTGTTGATCTTCCGTGTAACTCCTGTTGGGACTTTCTTGAATGCCAAGCGTTTTTCTTCTTTTTCCTTTTAAATTGCAACGCGCGTTTTGCCTTCCTTGGAAACGTTCGGGGGTTTTAAAGGCCCATTAATTCCCTTCGCCGTTCCCTTTTTTCCCTCTTTTGAACTTTCATTTTGAAATCTAAGGAATCATTTTTACAGTTTCTTTCTCTCCTTTGTCCTTGCTCCTAGCTTGTTACTTGCTGTTAACGCTTCGTTTTCTTGTTTTTGTGCTTCCAAGCCCTCTACTTTCTTCACCTCAAAGTGACTGTTTGGTGTAGATATCGTCGATCTTGACTTCGAGCCATTTATCATCTTCTCTTCTACATGTTATTCGTTCTTTCTTTCTTCTCTCTTTTTACTTTCGATAATTGTGTGAAGCTTTTGACTTTGTATTCGGGTTTCGCTCTGAAAAACTTTGGTTTTTGCTGCAAAAAGTTTGCGTCTTTGTGTCTTGATCGATTGTTGTGACTTTTCTTTTGTTGTTTGCCTTTGAGAAGAATGTGTGCTTTCTTAGTGATTTTGCTTAGGTTTTTTGTTGCTGTTCCTATTTCCTTTCATCGCTGCCTGACTCCTTTTGTATAAAAGTTCTAGCTTTTGTTTTGACCTGTTGGTAGGAAAATGATTGTTGCTTTTGATGATTCTTTGTGTGGTCTGTGATGGTGACTTTCTTTGCTGTTTTCTGGAGGAGAATTTTGTTTTCTTGTTGAGGGATGTTTAGGGTATAGAATGTTGATTTCCTGGGTTCTTTTCTTGTTACTGCCTCCAAAGGGTGCCCCTGGACTTTAGTGTGAGTCCTGGAGTCTCCCTTTTACTGCCGTATCTAACTTTTGATGTTTCTGACATTTTTGTCCGAGTTGTTTCCTTATTTTCCTGAGTTGTTTAGCAGTAATCCAATTTTTCTTTTTTTTACTGTAGGAATAATTGGCCTATGTCTTCTCGCAAAAATATTGTTGATATGTCTACTAAGATTCCTGACAGCTTGTCGGACTGGCTGGACTCCATAGTTTTGATGTGTGTGACAGTGACTAACCCAGAGTACTGCACGAGATTTAGGAGGTTCCATAGGATTTGTAGTAGTAGGGATCAAGAGAAGAATTAAGAGTTAGTGTCACCTGACCCTGAAGAGAGGGTTAGTTTTCCTCCTTTGACTCAAAGGGAACGACCCTTTTTCTATGCTTATGATTATTTCTTTAGTCAATTAAATATCATCCTTCCTTTTACCCCTTTTGAGACTGAACTGTTGTGGTCCTGCAATGTAGCCTGATGAGCGGATAATTTATACACTTTTTGGCATTGTTTTTAGGTGATTTTTAGTAAGATCTAGCTACTTTTAGGGATGTTTTCATTAGTTTTTATGCAAAATTCACATTTCTGGACTTTACTATGAGTTTGTGTGTTTTTATGTGATTTTAGGTATTTTCTGGCTGAAATCGAGGCACCTGAGCAAAAATCTGATTCAGGCTGAAAAAGGACTACTGATGTTGTTGGATTCTGACCTCCTTGCACTCGGAATGGATTTTATAGAGCCACAAAACTCCAAATGGCGAGCTCTCAACGGCGTTAGAAAGTAGACATCCAGAGCTTTCCAGCAATATATAATAGTCCGTAATTTGTTCGAGTTTAGACGACACAAACTGGCGTTCAACGCCAGTTCCATGCTGCATTCTAAAGTCAAACGCCAGAAACACGTCACAAACCATAGTTAAATGCCAAAAACACGTTACAACTTGGCGTTTAACTCCAAAAGAAGCCTCTGCACGTGTAAAGCTCAAGCTCAGCCCAAGCATACACCAAAGTGGGCCCCGAAAGTGGATTTCTGCATTTAGACTTATTTCTGTAAACCCTAGTAACTAGTCTAGTATAAATAGGACATTTTACTATTTTATTAGACATCTTGGTCTCGTCTTTATCTTGGTATCTATCTTTGACGTTTAGTTCTTAGACTTTGGGGGCTAGCCATTTGGCCATGCCTGAACCTTGATCATTTATGTATTTTCAATGGTGAAATTTTTACACACCATAGATTAAGGTGTGGAGCTCTGCTGTACCTCGAGTTTTAATGCAATTACTATTATCTTTTATCCAATTCCGCTTATTCTTGTTCTAAGATATCACTCGTACTTCAACCTGATGGATGTGATGATCCGTGACACTCATCACCATCCGTCCCTATGAACGCGTGCATGACAACCACTTCCATTCTACAAGCGAAAGCTAGAGTGAATATCTCTTGGATTCCTTAACCAGAATCTTCGTGGTATAAGCTAGAATTATTGGCGGCCATTCTTGAGAATCTGGAAAGTTTAAACCTTGTCTGTGGTATTCCGAGTAGGATTCAAGGATTGAATGACTGTGACGAGCTTCAAACTCGCTATTGTTGGGCATAGTGACTGACGCAAAAGAATCAATGGATTCTATTCCGACATGATCGAGAACCGACAGATGATTAGTCGTGCTGTGACAAGAGCATTTGGACCATTTTTACTGAGAGGATGGGAAGTAGCCATTGACAATGGTGATGCCCTACATACAGCTTGCCATGGAAAGGAGTATGAAGGATTGAAGGAAGGCAGTAGGAAAGTAGAGATTCAACAAGGACAAAGCAACTCCATACACTTATCTGAAATTCTCACCAATGATTTACATAAGTATCTCTATCTTTATTTTATGCTTTATTTATTATTATTTTCGAAAACCTTTATAACCATTATAATCTGCCTGACTGAGATTTACAAGATGACTATAGCTTGCTTCATACCAACAATCTCCGTGGGATCAACCCTTACTCACAGAAGGTTTATTACTTGGACGATCCAGTGCACTTGCTGGTTAGTTGTGCGAAGTTGTGAAGAATGTGAGTGAACCATAGTAGTGTGCACCAAGTTTTTGGAGTCATTACTAAGAATTGTTCGAGTTATAAAAAGTGTAATTCACAATTTTGCGCTATCAAGTTTTTGGCGCCGTTGCCGGGGATTGTTCGAGTTTGGACAACTGCCGATTCATCTTATTGCTCAGATTAGGTAATTTTCTTTTCAAAATGTTTTCAAAAATCTTTTAAAATTTTTTTCTTCTTTTCGTTTTTCTAAAAATAAATTTTTGAAAAAAAATACAAAAAAATTAATAAAATAATAAAAACCAAAAATATTTTGTGTTTCTTATTTGAGTCTTGAGTCAATTTTTAAATTTGGTGTCAATTGCATGTTTTTAAAAATTTATGCATTTTTCGAAAATTTCATGCATGGTGTTCTTCATGATCTTCAAGTTGTTCTTGATAAGTCTTCTTATTTGATCTTCATATTTTCTTGTTTTGTGTCTTTTGTTATTTTTCATGTGCATTTTTGCATTCATAGTGTCTAAGCATTGAAAATTTCTAAGTTTGGTGTCTTGCATGTTTTTCTTTTGTTGAAAATTTTTCAAAAATAAGTTCTTGATGTTCATCATGATCTTCAAAGTGTTCTTGGTGTTCATCTTGACATTCATAGTGTTCTTGCATGCATCATGTGTTTTGATTCATAATTTTCATGTTGTGAGTCATTTTTGTTATTTTTCTCTCTCATCATTAAAAACTGAAAAAATAAAAAAATATCTTTTCCTTATTTCTCTCAAAAATTCGAAATCTTTGGGTTGACTTAGTCAATAATTTTTAAAATAGGTTGTTTCTTGTTAGTCAAGTCAAGATTTCAATTTTAAAAATCTTATCTTTTCAAAACTTTTTCAAAAATCAAATCTTTTTCATTTTTCTTTTGTATTTTCGAAAATTTTTTAAAATTGATTTTCAAAATCTTTTTCTTATCCTTATTTCAAAATTTCAAAAACTTTACTAACAATTAATGTGATTGATTAAAAAATTTGAAGTTTGTTACTTTCTTGTTAAGAAAGGTTCAATCTTTAAATTCTAGAGTTATATCTTTTAGTTTCTTGTTAGTCAAGTAATCAATTTTACTTTTAAAAATCAAATCTTTTCCAAAATATCTTTTTCAATCATATCTTTTCAAAATATCTTTTTTAAATCATATCTTTTTCAAAATCAATTTCAAAAATCTTTTCTAACTTCCTATCTTTTCAAAATTGAATTTCAAATCTTTTTCAACTAACTAATTGACTTTTTGTTTGTCTCTTATCTTTTTCAAAACCACTTAACTACTTTTCTCTCTCTAATTTTCGAAAATAACTTCCCTCTTTTTCAAAATTCTTTTTTTAACTAATTGTTTCAAATTTTTTTTTATTTTATTCATTTTCTTAATTTTCAAATTTTAACTTTAATATTTTTCTTTTATTTTAGTTAATTTTTGAAAACTCTTCTCTCTCATCTCTTTCTATTTATTTATTCATTTACTAACACTTCTCTTCATCTTAAGATTCGAACCCCCTCTTCCTCTCTGAGTTCGAATTTTCCTCTTTTTCTTCTTCTATTCTTTTCTTCTTCTACTAACATAAAGGAATCTCCCTACTGTGGTAAAGAAGATCCCCTATTATTATTTTCTGTTCCCTTCTTTTTCATATGAGCAGGAGCAAGGACAAGAATATTCTTGTTGAAGCAGATCCTGAACCTGAAAAGACTCTGAAGAGGAAATTAAGAGAAGTTAAATTACAAAAATCGAGAGACAACCTTACAGAAATTTTTGAAAAGGAAGAGGAGATGACAGCTGAAAATAATAATGCAAGAAGGATGCTTGGTGATTATACTACACCTACTTTCAAATTTGATGGAAGAAGCATCTCAATCCCTGCCATTGGAGCAAACAATTTTGAGCTGAAACCTCAACTAGTTGCTCTAATGCAACAGAACTACAAGTTCCATAGACTTCCATCAGAAGATCCCTACCAGTTTTTAACTGAGTTCTTGCAGATCTGTGAGACTGTTAAGACTAATGGAGTAGATCTTGAAGTCTACAGGCTCATGCTTTTTCCTTTTGCTGTAAGAGACAAAGCTAGAACATGGTTGGACTCACAACCTAAAGATAGCCTGGACTCTTGGGATAAGCTGGTCACGGCCTTCTTGGCTAAGTTCTTTCCTCCTCAAAAGCTGAGCAAGCTTAGAGTGGATGTTCAGACCTTCAAACAAAAAGATGGTGAATCCCTCTATGAAGCTTGGGAATGATACAAGCAGATGACAAAAAGGTGTCCTTCTAACATGCTTTCAGAGTGGACAATTTTGGATATATTCTATTATGGTCTATCTGAGTTCTCTAAGATGTCACTGGACCATTCTACAGGTGGATCCATTCACCTAAAGAAAATACCTGTAGAAGCTCAAGAACTCATTGACATGGTTGCAAATAACCAATTCATGTACACTTCTGAGAGGAATTCTGTGAATAATGGGATGCCTGATGGTGTTTTTATGGAAAAATGAATTCCCAACACACAAATCTAACCGGCAAGTGTACCGGGTCGCATCAAGTAGTAATAACTCACTTAGAGTGAGGTCGATCCCACAGGGATTGATGGATCAAGCAACTTTAGTGGGTGATTAGTTTAGTCAAGCTAACATTGAAGTGAAATTAGAGGAAATGTAGCCAACAGAAAGTAATTTGACAAGAATTGTAAATGACATAATGTAAATAGGCAAAAAACTTAAAGAGGAAGAAATGTAAATTGATAGAATCTTAAATGACAAGAAATATAAATTGCATCAAATGTAAAGGAAAGTGGGAGCAGAGAAATTAGATGAAAGCAGTAAATCAAGGCTTAGAACAATTGCAGGGGAATTAAATTGCTTGAAAAGTAAATTCAGATCACATTAAGCTCAAATGTAAAATTGCAGAAAATTTAAAGAAGCTCTCAGATGAGGAAACTCAGAAACAGATTGATCCAATATCAAAATAGAAATGTAGAAGTGCAGGAGAATTAAAAGTAGCAAGAAAACTTAGATCAATTCTCAAATCCTTAAGAGGAGTCAACAATTAATGAAATAACAAAAACAGAAGAGTAGCCAAGAGCTCAGCGCAATTACAAAATAAAATTGAAGATCTCAGGGAATCAAAGAGACTAGAAAATAAGTCTAGATCTCAAGCCGTTCCTTGATTCAACAGCAGACAGATTAAAGAGAAATGAAGATGAGAGCAGTAAGAGAACTTTGATTCAAATTGTAATTTACTGAAATTATGCAGCAAGGCAAACAAAGGGAAATCTCATAGGGAGAATGAAATAGAACTCCTTCAATTCTCCACCCAAGATTCAAAAAACAAAGAAAAGAAAACTAAAAAGAGAGAGCTCTCTAATCCTAATCCTAATGCTCCCTAGTGGAGCCAACCTTTCCTAGTGGAGCTCCGTTAACAAAGATGAAAATGATGGCTTATATAGGCTTTACAAAGTGAAAGTGAAATTGAAATTGAGAACAAATTGCAAATTAAATGAAATTTCTAATCTAGCTTGTTCTTGTGCCTTTGAGTGATGATGTGGGCTTTGCTTGCTTTGGATTTCAGAATTTGGAGTAGGCCTTTTAATTTCATGAAGAATTGGATCCAAAGTGGCAATTAAATGAAAATTGGACCCATAGTGTACCTCCCAGGGGAGCGTTCAGTTAACTAAGTTAACTGAGCGCTCCAAGTCTTGGTCCCAGGCTCAATTTGTTGCGTGCATTACTCCAGGGTAGCGCTCAGTTAAAATTTTCTAACTGAGCGCCCAAACCTTGTGTCATTGGCTCCTTTGTGTTGCGCACCAAGCTCCTTGTGGCAAGCATCAGGGTAGCACTCAATGAAAATGTTTTAACTAAGCGCCCCTTGCCTTAGTGTAGCGCCTCCCTTGGTAAGCTCAAGGTGCTTGGTTCGAGCCTTGATGGAAGCAATTCAGGGCCTATTTTCCTTGGCCAAGTGGAGTGTTCCTTCCTTGCAAGAAATGAGCTCGTTAGTTCGAATCCAGTGAAGCCAATTTGGTGCCCCTCTCCTTGTCTTTTCTTTGAATGAGGCACGATAAAAGTTAACTTAATTTAACTGAGCGCTATGCTCCCTTGGGTGCTACCCTGGTTCCCTCTTCGAGCCTTGGCTGCCCCATTTTTAGTTGATTTTTGGGTCTTAAAGATGCCTTTCACTTGTGCTTCAATTGTACGCCAAATATGGATTATTATATATCCTTGGAAACCTCTGAATGTCAGCTTTCCAACACAATTAGAAGCAGATTAATTGGACATCTATAGCTCAAGTTATGGCCCTTTAAAGGAGGCATAGTCATGCTGCTAAAAAAAACCGAAAAAGTTAACAATTGTTAACTTAACGCTACATGTTGATGCCTTGTGTTGTACCCTTCCTTTGATTTACTTGTAGCGCTCAGTTGGATCAATTAACTTAGCGCCATTGGCCTTTTGTTCATGGTCATGGGCCACGCTTTTAAAAGCGTGGCCTAAGGCATCAAAGTGTGTCCTAACTTCAAAGTATGCCCCAAAACCCTTTTTTCAACCGTTTTTTTTCCTACAAGCAATCAAAACAACCAATCAAAGTATCACAAAATTCACAAAGCTTAAAATTCATTTAAAATCAATTAATTTTAGCTCAAACTTCATGATTTTGTGTCAATTAAAGGGTGGTTGATTGATTTAAGGAAATCATGCAATTTCACTCCAAATCACTTACTTATGATGCAAGAAAGTGCATAAAAACTAATGAAACAAGTGAAATTAGCTAAAAAAATAGGTATATGATGACATGTCATCAACGCCTCAGAGGAAGGGAGTTCTTGAAATTGATGCTCTGAATGCCATATTGGCTCAGAACAAAATGTTGACTCAGCAAGTCAACATGATTTCTCAAAGTCTGAATGGATAGCAAAATGCATCCAACAGTACTAAAGAGGCATCTTCTGAAGAAGAAGCTTATGATCCTGAAAACCCTGCAATGGCAGAGGTAAACTACATGGGTGAACCCTATAGGAACACCTATAATTCTTCATAGAGAAATCATCCAAACGTCTCATGGAAGGATCAATAAAAGCCCCAACAAGGCTTTAACAATGGTGGAAGAAATAGGCTTAGCAATAACAAGCTTTTTCCATCATCTTCTCAGCAACAGACAGAGCATTTTGAGCAGAGCTCCTCTAGCTTAGCAAATATAGTCTCTGATCTGTCTAAGGCCACTTTAAGTTTCATGAGTGAAACAAGGTCATCCATTAGAAATTTGGAGGCACAAGTGGGCCAGTTAAGTAAGAAAATCACTGAAACCCCTCATAGTACTCTCCCAAGCAATACTGAAGAGAATCCAAAAAGAGAGTGCAAGGCCATTGACATAATCAAAATGGCCGAACCTAGAGAGGAAGGGGAGGACGTGAATCCCAATGAGGAAGACCTCATGGGACGTCTCCCAGACAAGAAGGAGTTCCCTATTGAGGATCTAAAAGAATCTGAGGCTCATATGGAGACCATAGAGTTTCCTTTAAACCTTTTTCTGCCCCTCATGAGCTCTGAAAACTATTTTTCCTCTGAAGAGGATGAAGATGTAACTGGAGAGCAAGTTGCTCAATATCTAGGAGCTATCATGAAGCTGAATACTAAGTTGTTTGGTAATGAAACTTGGGAAGATGCACCTCCCTTGCTCATTAGTAAACTAGATACATGGATTCAGCAAACTTTACCTCAAAAGAAACAAGATCCTGGTAAATTCTTAATACCATGTACCATAGGCACCATGACCTTTGAAAAGGCTCTGTGTGACCTGGGGTCAGGCATAAATCTTATGCCACTCTCTGTAATGGAAAAGCTGGGGATCTTTGAGGTACAGGCTGCCACATTCTCATTAGAGATGGCAGACAAGTCAATAAGACAAGCTTATGGATTGGTAGAGGACGTGTTAGTGAAGGTTAAAGGCCTTTACATCCCTGCTGATTTCATAATCTTAGACACTAGGAAGGATAAGGATGAATCCATCATCCTTGGAAGACCCTTCCTTGCCACAGCAGGAGCTGTGATTGATGTTGACAGAGGAGAGTAAAGCCTGAAACACTTAACACACAGATCACGGCATCAAATGGAATAAAGAGGGATTAAAATACCTAATTAAAGGGTCTTCAGGAAGTAAGTTTTCAATCATGTAATAATTTTAGGATTGAAATATAAATGCATGCTAATTATATGAATAAGTGGGTAAAGACCATGATAAAACCACACAATTAAACACATTGTAAACCATAAAATAGTGGTTTATCAGAGAGCTAGTCCTTCAATTGAATAGGGACTACCTGGTGTTTAAAGCTCAAGGATCTTCCTCTGCAACCATGGAGAGGAAGCATGAAAAGCTTCTCTCAATATAGAGTCAAATAAAGCCCCCACAATCAAACTCTAAGTTTGGTGTTGGGAGGCCACAACCAAACTCTAAGTTTGGAGTTGAACCCCCACATTCAAACTCTAAGTTTGGTGTTGGGAGGTCCCAACAATGCTCTGATGATTTGTGAAGCTCCATGAGAGCTCACTGTCAAGCTATTGACATTAAAGAAGTGCTTATTGGGAGGCAACCCAATTTTTAATTGTTTATATTTTTATTGTTCTTTTATGTTTTATTAGGTTTATGATCATGTGGAGTCACAAAATAATTGCTAAAATTAAAAACAGAGCCAAAAACAGCTGAAGAAATAACACACCCTGGAGGAAGAGCTTACTGGCATTTAAACGCCAGAAAGGAGCATCTGGCTGGCGTTCAACGCCAAAACAGAGCATGAATCTGGCGTTGAATGCCAGAAATAAGCAGCAGTCTAGCGTTTAAATGCCAGGATTACACACTGAGGAGAGCTGGCGTTAAACGCCAAAAACAAGCATAGAACTGGCGTTCAACGCCAGAAACATGCTGCAGATTGATGTTGAACGCCCAAAACAAGCATAGAGCTGGCGTTGAACGCTAGATACAAGCATCAATCTGGCGTTGAACGCCAGGATTGCATGCAAAGGGCGTTTTACACGCCTCATTGGTGCAAGGATGATAAATTCTTGACACCTCTGGATCTGTAGACCCACAGGATCATCTCAGGATCTGTGGACCCCACAAGATCCCCACCCACCTCAACTTACCTTCTCTCTTCTTCACACAATCCAATAATACTCTTCCCCAAAAATTCTTCACCAATAACCTCAATCTCTCTTCCACATCACCTCTTCACCACTCACATCCACCCACTCTTCCCCATAAACCCCACCTACCTCTAAATTCAAAATCCATTTCCCACCCAAACCCACCCTAATGACCGAACCTACTACGCTCTCCCTCCACTATATAAACCCCTCTATCCTTCTTCATTTTCACACATCACAACCATCTCTTCTCCCCCTTGGCCGAATACACACCCCTCTCCCTCTCCTTCATTTCTTCTTCCTCTTCTATTCTTTCTTTTTTTTGCTCGAGGGTGAGCAACATTCTAAGTTTGGTGTGGTAAAAGCATAGCTTTTTTATTTTTCCATAACCATCTATGGCACCTAAGGCCAGAGAAACCTCTAGAAAGAGAGAAAGGAAGACAAAAGCTTCCACCTCCGAGTCATGGGAGATGGAGAGATTCATCTCAAAGGTCCATCAAGACCACTTCTCTATGAAGTTGTGGCAAAAAAGAAGGTGATCCCTGAGTTCCCTTTCATGCTCAAGAAAAATTAGTATCCGGAGATCCAACATAAGATACAAAGAAGAGGTTGGGAAGTTCTGACCAACCCTATTCAACAAGTCGGAATCTTAATGGTTCAAGAGTTCTATGCCAATGCATGAATCACTAGGAACCATGATAAAAGTATGAACCCGAATCCAAAAAATTATCTTACAATGGTTCAGGAGAAATGCTTAGATTTCAGTCCGGAGAATGTAAGGTTGGCATTCAACTTGCCTATGATGCAAGAAGATGCACGCCCCTACACTAGAAGGGTCAACTTTGATCAAAGGTTGGACCAAGTCCTTATGGACATATGTGTTGAAGGAGCTCAATGGAAAAGAGACTCTAAAGGCAAGCCGGTTCAATTGAGAAGACTGAACCTTAAGCCTGTGGCTAGAGGATGGTTGGAGTTCATCCAACGCTCCATCATCCCCACTAGCAACCGATCCGAAGTTACTGTGGATCGGGCCATCTTGATCCATAGAATCATGATTGGAGAGGAAGTAGAAGTTCATGAAGTTATCTCTCTAGAACTCTACAAAGTAGCCGAAAAGTCCTCCACCATGGCAAGGCTTGCTTTTCCTCATCTTATTTGCCATCTATGCTACTCAGCTGGAGTTATCATAGAAGGAGACATCCTCATTGAAGAGGACAAGCCCATCACTAAGAAGAGGATGGAGCAAACAAGAGAGGCCATCCATGGATCTCAAGAGACGCATGAGGAAGCTCATCATCAAAAAATCCCTGAGATGCCTCAAGGGATGCACTTTCATCCAAACAACTATTGGGAACAACTCAACACTTCTCTAGAAGGATTGAGTCATGATATAAACCAATTGAGGGTGGAACACCAAGAGCACTCCATCATTCTCCATGAGATTAGAGAAGATCAAAGAGCAATGAGGGAGGAGCAACAAAGGTAAGGAAGAGACATAGAAGAGCTCAAGGACATCATTGGTCCTTCTAGAAGAAGACGCCACCATCACTAAGTTGGACTCATTCCTTCTTCTTATTTCTCTGTTTTTCGGTTTTTATGCTATATGTTTGCCTATGTTTGTGTCTTTACTTCATGATCATTAGTATTTAGTAACTATGTCTTAAGGCTATGAATAATTCCATGAATCCTTCACCTCTCTTAAATGAAAATGTTTCTAATACAAAAGAACAAGAAGTACATGAGTTTCGAATTCATCCATGAAATTAGTTTAATTATATTGATGTGGTGAAAATACTTTTTGCTTTCTGAATGAATGCTTGAACAATGCATATTTTTGATCTTGTTGTTTATGAATGTTAAAATTGTTGGCTCTTGAAAGAACGATGAACAGGAGAAATGTTATTGATAATCTGAAAAATCATAAAATTGATTCTTGAAGCAAGAAAAAGCAGTGAATAACAAAAGCTTGCGAAAAAATTAGAAAGAAAAAGAAAAAGCAAGCAGAAAAAGCCAATAGCCCTTAAAACCAAAAGGCAAGGGTAAAAAGGATCCAAGGCTTTGAGCATCAGTGGATAGGAGGGCCTAAGAAAATAAATCCAGGCCTAAGTGGCTAAATCAAGCTGTCCCTAACCATGTGCTTGTGGCATGCAGGTCCAAGTGAAAAGCTTGAGACTGAGTGGTTAAAGTTGTGATCCAAAGCAAAAAGAGTGTACTTAAGAGCTCTGGACACCTCTAGCTGGGGACTTTAGCAAAGCTGAGTCACAATCTAAAAAGGTTCACCCAGTCATGTGTCTGTGGCATTTATGTATCCGGTGGTAATACTGGAAAACAAAGTGCTTAGGGCCACGGCCAAGACTCATAAAAGTAGCTATGTTCAAGAATCAACATACTTAACTAGGAGAATTAATAACACTATCTGAACTCTGAATTCCTATGGATGCCAATCATTCTAAACTTCAAAGGATAAAGTGAGATGCCAAAACTGTTTAGAGGCAAAAAAGCTACTAGTCCCGCTCATCTAATTGAAACTAATTTTGGTGTTGTGATGAGCGGATAATTTATACGCTTTTTGGCATTGTTTTTAGGTGATTTTTAGTAAGATCTAGCTACTTTTAGGGATGTTTTCATTAGTTTTTATGCAAAATTCATATTTCTGGACTTTACTATGAGTTTGTGTGTTTTTCTATGATTTCAGGTATTTTCAGGTTGAAATCGAGGGACCTGAGCAAAAATCTGATTCAGGCTGAAAAAGGACTGCTGATGTTGTTGGATTCTGACCTTCCTGCACTCGTAATGGATTTTCTGGAGCTACAGAACTCCAAATGCCTCTCTCTCAATTGTGTTGGAAATTAGACATCCAGAGCTTTCCAGAAATATATAATAGTCTATACTTTGTTCGAGTTTAGACGATGCAAACTGGCGTTCAACGCCAGTTCCATGTGTATTCTAGAGTCAAACGCCAGAAACACGTCACAAACCAGAGTTAAACACCAAAAACACGTTACAACTTGGTGTTTAACTCCAAAAGAAGCCTCTGCACGTGTAAAGCTCAAGCTCAGCCCAAGCACACACCAAAGTGGGCCCCGAAAGTGGATTTCTGCATTTAGACTTATTTCTGTAAACCCTAGTAACTAGTCTAGTATAAATAGGACATTTTACTATTGTATTAGACATCTTGGTCTCGTCTTTATCTTGGTATCTATCTTCAACGTTTAGTTCTTAGACTTTGGGGGCTGACCATTCGGCCATGCCTGAACCTTGATCATTTCTGTATTTTCAACGGTGGAGTTTCTACACACCATAGATTAAGGTGTGGAGCTCGCTGTACCTCAAGTTTTAATGCAATTACTACTATCTTTTATTCAATTCCGCTTTTTCTTGTTCTAAGATATCACTCATACTTCAACTTGATGGATGTGATGATCCGTGACACTCATCGTCATCCGTCCCTATGAACGCATGCCTGACCAACCACTTCCGTTCTACAAGCGAAAGCTAGAGTGAATATCTCTTGGATTCCTTAACCAGAATCTTCGTGGTATAAGCTAGAATTATTGGCGGCCATTCTTGAGAATCCAGAAAGTATAAACCTTGTCCGTGGTATTCCGAGTAGGATTCAAGGAATGAATGACTGTGACGATCTTCAAACTCGCGATTATTGGGCGTAGTGACAGACACAAAAGAATCAATGGATTCTATTCCGACATGATCGAGAACCGACAGATGATTAGCCGTGCTGTGACAAGAGCATTTGGACCATTTTTAATGAGAGGATGGGAAGTAGCCATTGACAACGGTGATGCCCTATATACAGCTTGCCATGGAAAAGAGTATGAAGGATTGAAGGAAGGCAGTAGGAAAGTAGAGATTCAACAGGGACAAAGCAACTCCATACACTTATCTGAAATTCCCACCAATGATTACATAAGTATCTCTATCTTTATTTTATGCTTTATTTATTATTATTTTTGAAAACCTTTATAACCATTATAATCTGCCTGATTGAGATTTACAAGATGACTATAGCTTGCTTCATACCAACAATCTCCGTGGGATCGACCCTTACTCACGTAAGGTTTATTACTTGGATGACCCATTGCACTTGCTGGTTAGTTGTGTGAAGTTGTGAAGAATGTGAGTGAACCATAGTAGTGTGCACTAAGTTTTTGGAGCCATTACTAAGAATTGTTCAAGTTATAAAAAGTGTAAATCACAATTTTGCACTATCATAGCCCCTTCCCAACTCCATCCGAACTCATGGGATTTCATAAAAATCATTCAATTGTTGTGCCAGGAATTGGATATCTGACCTACCCAACTCTCTCTCTCTTTATCTCTTTATGTTGACGAAGCCTGGGGTAGCTAAGAAGAAAGCTTCTTGGATTTCTTTCTAAGCTACCCAAGGAAAGAAAGTGTTCTCCATGTATGACGAATCTTTTAGGGATTTTAAGAACTATAATTTCAAGGTCCAAGCTGTTGAGGGAGCTCGGCCTTTCATTTTGGATGAAAATAATGAACCCACCTTCCCTTTGTACTGGCAAAAGAATGTTGTAGTGGCTAGGTATTCTTGGAAAAGTCTGGATGAGCTTGAGTAGGCCTTTGTGCATATGTTAGAGGAAAATTGGGGAGAGCCTCCCTATCTCGACACGAAGAAGTTTCTAGGAGATCATTCCCTTCTTCGGGCTGAATTGGGTAGTTGCCGACTTCTTTCTAGCTTTTCTTTATTTTTTTGCTTGCTAATCTATCCATTTCTTACTTGCAATTTGATTTTGCTAATCCCCTTTTTTCAGAAATGGTGAAGTCTACAGATTCCATGAAGGCCTATCGTCGGGCTAAGAAGGCATCTGCTACTCAAAATATCTCGGCCAAAGTTTCTGGAGAGGGATCTTCCTAAGTTCCTCCGAAGAAGCTGACCTCGACTACTTCTGGACCAAGGAAGACCATTCCGACTCTTCAGGTTCGTGTAGTTCCCCCTGATCCTCTCCAGCCATCCCCAGGTGCTGCCTCTACCGGTAAAACTATTGGTACTTTGATTTGAATGCCCCAGATTTTGATGTTGTGGGGTTTGTTTATAATCATATTGCTCCTTACGGCCATCTTCCCATGGATGATGTGTCCATCCTTCATCACCTGGATTTCATTACCAGCAGCAGTGTTCGGATGGCCCACATGGGTGCGGCTTTGTCGTGGGTTGTCATGGAATCTCCTGTTCGAGCTACCAAAGCTTTTATGGAAAATGCCAAGTCCGAATATGATAGAATTAAGAGCTTGAAGGATGAGTGATGATCGGACTTTTGTGTGGTCTAGAATTCACAAATAAGTTCTCGTTGCAAGTATAGTTTCTAAACCAACAAATAATTCTTTGATACAAAAGTTTGGTTGTTACAAGTAACAAACCCCTAATAAAATTGATAAATGAAGTATTTAAACCTCGGGTCGTCTCTCAAGGAATTACAGGGAAGTGTTCTTATAATTGGTTATGTAAAGATATATTTTGGGATTTTTGAATAAGGAAACAAGAAAAGTAAATTGCAAAATGAATAAACTAATAACTAGAAAAGCTCTTGGCAAGGTGTGAGAACTAGAAGTCCTATCCTAGCTATCCTTATCAATTGTGATGAGAATTGTTCATTTCTCCCACTTAGTTAACCCTCTAATTTTGAAGGAAAGTCAAGTGGACGAATCAATTTGGTTTCTCAAGTTCTACTCAACTTCTAAGGAAAGACTAGCTTTAGTGGAATCCAAATCAATCAGCAACTTTCAATTGTTAATCAACAAAGGAGTTTGATAACTCAAGTGTCACCAATTACTCAACCAAGGCCAAAAGAATAAAAATCTACTTTAGAATCCAACCAAGCATTTTATCAAACACTTGGAAGGCACAACACAAAAGCTTAGAAAAGTAATAAGAGATAATAAAATTCAAACAACCAATTGAGAGCATTAATAGCATAAATTTAAGAAAGCAATCATAAATATGAAATACCTCAAATTGCATTAAATAGAAAATCAAATCTAACATAGAGAATTCATAAACCAAATTGGGGAAATAAACAACTCAACAAGAGAAATAAATAAACCAAAGTACTAGAACAATTAAAGTAGAAGAGAAACTAAATTAAAGGAACGTTGAACCTGAATTAGATGAAGAAATAAACCTAAACCTAAGAGAATCCTAAAACCTAGAGAGAGGAGAGAGCCTCTCTTTCTAGAAACTACATCTAAAACCTAAAATTATGAATAATGAGAAGTGTCTGAATGCCTCATGATTCCCCCACTCTGCAGCTTCTATTCTGTGTTTTTGGGCTTGGAACTAGGCCAAAGTAAAGCCCAGAAATTGCCTCCAGTATTTTCTTCATTTTCTGCACGTGGCGCATGTCACGCATACACATCAGTCACGTGTACGCTTCGATGGTCTTCTTCGCGTGTCACGCATGCGCGTCAGGTACGCGCACGCATTGCTCCTCGCTGGTTATCTCCTTTAATTCTTGTGCTCCTTCCATTTGTGCAAGCTTCCTCTCCATCCTCTAAGCCATTCCTGCCCTATATAGCCTGAAAATACTTAATGCACGGATCACGACATCGAATGGTATAAAGGGGGATTAAAAATACTCAATTTTAAAGGCTTAGGAAGCAAATTTTCAATCATAGAACAAAATTGGGAAGGAATTGTAAAATCATGCAAATTGTATGAATAAGTGTGAGAATAGTGGATTAAATCCACTCAATTAAGCACAAGATGTACCATGAAAAAGTGGTGCATCAAATCTCCCCACACTTAAATATTAGTATGTCCTCATGCTAAACTCAAGAGAGACTATAAAGAGTGAAGGCAAAATGTTAGGATGTATGGAATGCAACCTATTTGTATGAATGTAGATAAATGAAAAATGCTTTTACCTACTTGGTGAAAAGTAAATAAACTTTCATGAAAAAATATGAACTGGATTTCACTAATTCAAATCATAAAAAATAAAGTACAAATAGACTTGCAAGAAGAAGATAGCTCATGAAAGCCGGGAATAAAGAATCGAGCATCGAACCCCCACTGGAAGTGTATACACTCTAATCGCTCAGGTGTTTAAGGTTCGATTCTCTCAATTCTCTACTAACCTTGTTTTCTGAGACTTGCTCTTCTTCTACCAATCAACAGAAATTTATTGCACAAATACATAAATCAAGAGGTCTTTTGAGGGTTGTAATGGGGTTAGGGTCAAGGTAGGATTGTATTTGGTCAAGTGGACTAAAATATGAATCCTTAATTATCCTAAACTTTCCACCTAACTTAGGAAAATCCATGTAATCATAATATAAAGCCTAACTATCCATTAACTGTGTTTTGCACATATTCATGCATCCGAAATTGAGTACAGTACATATGCATTGCTATCACCATATAATTTAGGGCATTTTGTCCCCTTTTTATTATTTGCACTTTTTCTTTTCTTTTTCATAATAATTTTTCTTTCTTTTGTTTTTCTCAATGCATATGATTAAGATATTGAATGCATGAACATATTCTCAATATTCTTTCATATTTTCTCAAAAGTCTAACATACTCAATTCCCAA
This sequence comes from Arachis duranensis, assembly GCF_000817695.3. Taxonomy (NCBI): domain Eukaryota; kingdom Viridiplantae; phylum Streptophyta; class Magnoliopsida; order Fabales; family Fabaceae; genus Arachis; species Arachis duranensis. The sequence goes on from NC_029775.3 coordinate 70,348,557, forward strand.
ACTAAATGTTTCCAAACCCAACTTCCCCGCACTTAAATTATGAACACTCTCACTAGTCTAAGCTAACCAAGGATTCAAATTAAGGACATTATTGTTTTCCACTTAGAGTTAGTGATGTGCTAAAGTAAAGAACAAAGGGGTGAAATAGGCTCAAAATTGGTTTGCAAGGGGTAATGAAGGGTTAAGGCCACATGGGTATGTAAGCTTTGTGATTCAAGGCCTCAATCACATAAGTGCATGCATACATTAAACCATGGAAATATAGAATCAAGCAAGATATAGATCACAATTTTAGAGAGAACAACACACACCAAAACAAAATATTGGTTGATAAAATGCAACCAATCAAATATGCTCAAAATCTCACTGGTTTTATGTGTTCGAGCTCTAAAACCATGTTACAAAATAAATTTCTTCAAACAAGTTTAACAAAAGTTTTAATTCAAATTAGTGAAATGCTCTAAAATAGTTTCTTGAAAAGAAAATTATTACTTCAACCAAGTAGTGGTAAAATATGCACAAAGTCTAACTACAGTGCAATCAAATATGCAAATGCATCAACTCATTAACAAAGAAAACTAAACATTGGTGTTGAAAAGAAAGTAACTAACCCACAGAAGTTAGTATCGACCTCCCCACACTTAAAGATTGCACCGTCCTCGGTGCATGCAAAGATGTGCAAGTGGAAGGGTTGCTCCAACTGATGCTTTTCACCAAAGGTTGTGCAGATGGACTTGTCGGTTGCCCCATTGATAAGCTTTCCTTTTTCCTTCTCGGTGGCCATCCTAAAAGAAGAGAAAAAGTAAGAAAACTAACCTAGAAACAAAGATAAGGAAACAATTAGAATATGGGTGGGTTGATGCCAAATAATGAGGATCTCACTACATGGTAGCTACAACATGCAAGTGAGAAAACTGCAGAAGCAAATGGCATACGAATGGTGCAAAAATTGCAATAATGGGGGAGAGAGTGTGGGTAATGAAAGACAATATAAGTACATATCAATGCAAATGGAATACAAGTATGATAAAGGATTAGCATTGATCAATAAATAATATCACCCAACAGTTTAAAACAAGTCACAAACATAAGAACATGTAACACCAATAATAAGAACATGTAACACCAATGATAAAATAGGAAATTAGAAAAGAAGATAAAAACATGAACAAAAGTAAAATGCAATGAAGGAGAGTATGCAAATGCAATATGTAAAAGAGAAGGTAAGAGAATAAGGATGAGAAGGGAGGAAAAATAGAACGAGGGAGGAGAGAAGGAAGAAGGAGAGAGGAATCTACGATTCAACGCGTAAGCATTGCCCACGCGTACGCGTCGGTGAGCAGAAATCAATATGATGCGTAAGCGTCGGTCACGCGTATGCCTGACAAGTAGTCGTGCTAGACGCACAACTCCAGCCTTATGCATGTGTAACTCTCGGGTCGAAACACCCTTTTACGCCGATTTTCCATCCACGCGTATTGGTGCACGAAATTATAAATCACACTTTTCACAACTCGTACAACTAACCAGCAAGTGCACTGGGTCGTCCAAGTAATACCTTACGTGAGTAAGGGTCGATCCCACAGAGATTGTCGACTTGAAGCAAGCTATGGTTATCTTATTATTCTTAGTCAGGATATCAATAATGGTTCTTAGTTTTAATTGCAAAAAATAAAAAGAACATGAAATAAATACTTGTTATGCAGTACTGGAGAGTGGGTTAGAGTTTTGGAGATGCTCTGTCTTCTGAATCTCTACTTTCCTACTGTCTTCTTCTACACTCACACAAGGCTCCTTCCATGGCAAGCTGTATGTTGGTGGATCACCGTTGTCAATGGCTACCATCCGTCCTTTCAATGAAAAAGGTCCATGTACATGGTTAATCATCTGTCGGTTCTCATTTGTGCTGGAATAGGATCCAGTTATCCTTTTGCGTCTATCACTACGCCCAACATTTGTGAGTTTGAAGCTCTTCACAGTCATCCCATCCCAGATCCTACTCGAAATACCACAGACAAGGTTTAGACTTTTCGGATCTCAAGAATACTGCCAATTGATTCTAGCTTATACTATGAAGACTCTGGTCTCACGGATTGAACGCTCTGTTGTCAGGAGAAGCAGTCAAACTCGTGATCCAGGAACCCAAGAGATAAACACTCAATCAAAGGTAGAATGGAAGTGGTTGTCAGGCACGTGTTCATAGGTTGAGAATGGTGATGAGTGTCATGGATCATCACATTCATCATGTTTAAGTGCGAGTGAATATCTTAGAATAAAATCAAGCGTGATTGAATAGAAAACAGATGTAATTGTATTAATCCATCGAGACACAGCAGAGCTCCTCACCCCCAACCATGGATTTTAGAGACTCATGCCGTAGAAGATACAAATTCAGATGTAAAATGTCATGAGGTACAAAATGAATCTCTAAAAGTAGTTTTTATACTAAACTAGTAACCTAGGTTTATAGAAAATGAGTAAACTAAGATAGATAGTGCAGAAATCCACTTCCGGGGCCCACTTGGTGTGTGTTTGGGCTGAGCATTGAAGCTTTCACGTGTAGAGACTTTTCTTGGAGTTAAACGCCAGCTTTGGTGCCAGTTTGGCGTTTGACTCCAGCTTGTAACTCAGTTCTGGCGTTTAACGCCAGAATAGGACAGGAAGTTGGCATTTAAACGCCAGTTTGCGTCGTCAAAACTTGGGCAAAGTATAGACTATTTTATATTGCTGGAAGGCCCTGGATGTCTAATTTCCAATGCAATTGAGAGCGCGCTAATTGGGCTTCTGTAGATCCATAAAATCCATTTAGAGTGTAGGAAGGTCAAAATCCAACAGCATCTGCAGTCTTTTTTCAGCCTCTGAATCAGATTTTCGCTCAAGTCCCTCAATTTCAGCAAAAAAATACCTGAAATCATAAAAAATACACAAACTCATAGTAAAGTCTAGAAATATAAATTTTGCTTAAAAACTAATAATTATTTACTGAAAATTAGCTAGATCCTACTAAAATATACCTAAAAATACCAAAAAGCGTATAAATTATCCGCTCATCACAATACCAAACTTAAATTGTTGCTTGTCCCCAAGCAACTGAAAATAAAACAGAATAAAAAGAAGAGAATATACAATGAATCTCACAATATCAATGAAACTTAGTCCCAATTAGATGAGCGGGGCTGGTAGCTTTTTGCTTCTGAACAGTTTGGCATCTCACTTTATCCTTTGAAATTCAGAATGATTGGCATCTATAGGAACTCAGAATTTTAGATAGTGTTATTGATTCTCCTAGTTCAGTATGTTGATTCTTGAACACAGCTACTTTATGAGTCTTGGCCATGGCCCTAAGCACTTGGTTTTCCAGTATTACCACCGGATACATAAATGCCACAGACACATAATGATGACATGTCATCATATACCTATTTTTCTATGTTTTTTCATACAAGAAATTGATGATTTGAGCTTAAATATTGAATGCTTTTGTACTTAAATGATATATTTTCTTGATATTTTAATTTTATAAATCTTGTAGAAAATAAGAAGAAAAAGAAGCAAAGAAGCACAAAAAAAGAGAAAAAAAGAGCTTTGGGACACACTTTGAAGTTGGAGCACACTTTGGAGCCTTAGGCCACGCTTTTAAAAGCGTGGCCCATGACCAAATCAAGGAAGGAAGCAACCAACACGCACACTACCCTGCTCTTGCCAAGGGCAGGGCAGAATCATGATGAAACAAAGTGAGGTTGGAGCAAATTTTCGCTAAGTTAAAATCTGGCCGCTCACAGCATGACCATGCCTACTTCAAAGGGCTATAACTTGAGCTACAGACGTCCGATTGATGTGCTTTCAGTTGCGTTGGAAAGATGACATTCAGAGCTTTCCAACGATATATAGCAATCCATATTTGGCGTACAATTGAGGCATGAGTAAAAGGCATCTTTAAGGGAAAAAAATAAGCGAAAATAAACCAAAATGCTTCCACCAAGGTTCGAAGCTGGAACCTCACTCCAAAGCAAAGTAGCGCTCATTTTCTGCTCTGCCCTCTTGGAGAGCAGGGCAATGTCGTGCTCTCTTCATGGAAAATCAAGGAAAAATTGCTCCTCAAGTGCTCTCACCAAGGTTCGAACACAAGCACCTAAGGGGAAGTGGGGAGCACTACACACAAGGGAGCTTGCGCGCCTCACTTTGACACGGCCCAGGGAAGCATGGCACGCACCATGACACCACTGCCCTGCTCTCCCCAAGGGCAGGGCAGCATCCTGATGCTTCCAAGCCTTGGCACGACCAGCACCAAGCGCACGCAATGAGGCCGCATGCACCATTTCCTGCTCTGCCCTCCATAAGGGCAGGGCAGCCTCCTGGGAGCATCATGGGCCAAAATTCAACCAAAATTCCATTTAAATTCAATTCCTCTCCAAATTGAATCAAGGCCAACCAAACCCATTGGAAATTGAGAAATTGGATCTGAAGTTTCTTTTACTGCTTTCATCTTTCTTCTCTTCTGCAAGTTGTCTTCTACTTTGATCAAGGAAGGGATTGAGATCTAGACTTGTTTTCTAGTCTCTATGATTTCCTGAGATTTTCAATTTTATTCTGCACTTAAGCTGAACTTAATTTCTGTTTGCTCCTTCAAGAAATTTTGCCTTGCTGTTTACATCTGCTGCTTTTATTTCATCTGCATTTTTACCTTTCTGTTTCTATTGCTTCTAATTTAATTTCAAGCACTTTAATCTCCCTGCAATTGTTCTAAGCTTGGATCTACTGCTTTCATTTAATTTCTAGCACCCCAGCCCCCTTTACATTTGATGCAATTTATATTTCTTGCAATTTAAGTTTCAGCTATTTTACTTTCTTGTTCTTTAAGTTACTTGCAATTTTACTTTTTGCACTTTAATTTTCCTTGCTATTTACTTTCTGTTGGCTACACTTCATCCAAATTCACTTCAATGTTAGCTTGACTAAACTAATCACCCACTAAAGTTGCTTGATCCATCAATCCCTGTGGGATCGACCTCACTCTTGTGAGTTATTATTACTTGATGCGACCCGGTACACTTGCCGGTTGGATTTGTGTGTTGGAAAATTTGTTTTTCGCAAAAACACCATCAAGTTTTTGGCGCCGTTGCCGGGGATTGATTAGATCAACAATGATTAAGTGGGTGAGAAGTCTAGATCAAGCATTTTTTTGTTTTTGTTCTCTGTTTTAAATTGATAGCAAGGTGTTTGAGTTATTGCCCCACTAAGAAATTCTATCTCTGTGACATGAATTTCAAATTTCATTGATGTTTACAAAATACTAATGGAGTTCAACTCATCTTATGGTCAAACAAAATTTTATGGGATATCACCCACCATCACTGATTTCTAATGGTGTTTGGGAATATCACCAAGAAAATACAAATTCTAAGCACTCCAATCCATGGAGATTTGCTTCACAGACACAAGATGAGCAAGAAAACCATATGAGATACTTCCCTCCACCACAAAATGATACAAGTCATAATTCCAATGGTGGCTGGGAAAGGAATTCTAATGCTCCATATGATATTCATCTAAAGTTATCATCACTTGACCATGCTTCAACAAAGGGCCCCTTTCAAAACTTACCACTCACACAAACATCCAATAGCCAAAGAATCTCAAAGCTTGAGTCCATGCTCAAAAGATTTGCGGAGGAGAAAGAGAAGTACCAGAAAGAACAAGAGAACTCCCTCAAAAATATGGAAGTGCAGTTAGGCCAATTGTCGAAAGCATGGAAGGAGAAAATGGAAAAACAAAAACAAAAGGTCCCTATATCAAGTGAAATTGCAAAGAAGGAAGAGGTGGTGGAAACATTTGAACCTAAAACTGCACTTGAGATGACAAGAGAACCTGAACACTCACAACCTCCTCAAACTCCCCTAGACCAAAGATGTTCAACATTGATCGAAAAATATTAAAGCAAATGTTGAGTGTAAAAGAGGAAGTGGAAGAACAAGCTAGTGAGGAGGATACTCAAGAGAAGTCAAACTCAAGTGAAGCAGAGAAGTACATAGAGGAAAAGCTCATGGAACCACCAATGCAAAAAGCCCTGGATGAATACAAATCTCCAATAATCACACAGCAACCAAGTCTTGAATTCACTCCAATAATCACACAGCAACCATGTCTTGACATCCAAGAAGTGAAGGCAACTAACAAGAGCACCAATTTTGTCCCTAAGCCAGCAAGCAAGATCAATCAAGCTATTTGCAAAAGGAAGCTTGCTGAGGAAAGGCCAAGGCAAGGGACAGTAGCTGAATCTTCTCCCCCTTTGAGGTCATTCCTCTTAACAAATTGGAAGAAGAGGAAGAAAGTAAGGAACAGGTAGACAGTAGGTACATTTCTTCTCCATGCTTTATTTAAATTTCAATAAATTGGCATATGATTACATTCTAAGTTTGGTGTTGCCTTGCAACAAATTGTTTTCAATCTTTTTGGATGATTGCATCAAATCAAAAATGAAAGTGACACACCAAGATTCTAAGTTTGGTGTGCCACTTATTTACTATGCAATTCATTCAAGCAACACTACTTGTCTGCATAATCATATTGCCTTTGCATTGTTATTTTTCTTTTGTTTTGACATTTCGTTTGCATTCTCTTTGTTTTAGTTATTTTTTTTGTTTTCTTTTATTAACTGTTTTTGTAAATACATCACCAAGACATCCTTATTCATGACAGACTCTTCATTTGGTGATTATATTTAACAAATAACAGTTTCTTTTGTTTAGTTTTAGTTCAAATAAAATTGACATATGGTTGCATTCTAAGTTTGGTGTTGCTATGCAACAAAAATTTGCTTCCAATCCTTGCTGGATACTTGCATCAATTCCAAGTAAGAGTGTCACACTAAGTTTGGTGTGCCACTTATATCTTTATGCAATGTATCATGCACACCATCTTATTTTTGCAATCACAATGTCTTTGTTTCTCTGTGCCTTGATAGTTACTCTTAATTCTGCTTGCTTCAACACATGTATCACTAACATTTCATTGTGTAAGACATTCATGATCCATCTTAGCCCCATAGCCACTGTTCTAATTATTGCTTGAGGATGAACAAGCATATTGAGTTTGGCAAAGGAAAGAGGAAGAATAGAGGAAAGAGGACAACAATAATGAAGATGAACTACAAGGTTCTAAAGTTCCTTTTCCTCTCCTTTGTTTCCAGCACTTTAAATTGCATGATTGTCTTATTACATTCTCTGTATACATGAGTGGTATGAATAGGCATAGTTTGATTTCTAAATTGCAACATGCTATTGTGACATTATGACTACTAACTTGAGTTTTGTGAATTCAAAAGCAATAAAGTATCATGATCTTAAACAAACAAGGAATTAAAGAAGAATTTAGTATGTGCATACAAGTATTGGAAAGCTAGTATGATTGATTGTTGCTCAAGTACATTAGATTTTATTTAATTGAAGTTTTCATCTAGGACATTTTGTGAAATCTTTTGAAAATCATGAAAACCTTGAAGAAGCAAATG
>NC_029775.3:70356464-70379034 GCF_000817695.3 Arachis duranensis
TTTTCTATGCTTTTTCATACAAGAAATTGATGATTTGTGCTTAAATATTGAATGCTTTTTGTACTTAAATGATATATTTTCTTGATATTTTAATTTTATAAATCTTGTAGAAAATAAGAAGAAAAAGAAGCAAAGAAGCACAAAAAAAGGAGAAAAAAAGAGCTTTGGGACACACTTTGAAGTTGGAGCACACTTTGGAGCCTTAGGCCACGCTTTTAAAAGCGTGGCCCATGACCAAATCAAGGAAGGAAGCAACCAACACGCACACTGCCCTGCTCTTGCCAAGGGCAGGGCAGAATCATGATGAAACAAAGTGAGGTTGGAGCAAATTTTCGCTAAGTTAAAATCTGACCGCTCACAGCATGACCATGCCTATTTTAAAGGGCTATAACTTGAGCTACAGACGTCCGATTGATGTGCTTCCAGTTGCGTTGGAAAGCTGACATTCAGAGATTTCCAACGATATATAGAAATCCATATTTGGCGTACAATTGAGGCATGAGTGAAAGGCATCTTTAAGAGCCAAAAATAAGAAAAAATAAACCAAAATGCTTCCACCAAGGTTCGAAGCTGGAACCTCATTCCAAAGCAAAGTAGCGCTCATTTTCTGCTCTGCCCTCTTGGAGAGCAGGGAAATGTCATGCTCTCTTCATGGAAAATCAAGGAAAAATTGCTCCTCAAGTGCTCTCACCAAGGTTCGAAGACAAGCACCTAAGGGGAAGTGGGGAGCGCTACACACAAGGGAGCTTGCGCGCATCACTTTGACACGGCCCAGGGAAGCATGGCACGCACCATGACACCACTGCCCTGCTCTCCCCAAGGGCAGGGCAGCATCCTGATGCCTCCAAGCCTTGGCATGACCAGCACGAAGCGCACGCAATGAGGCCGCATGCACCATTTCCTGCTCTGCCCTCCATAAGGGCAGGGCAGCCTCCTGGGAGCATCATGGGCCAAAATTCAACCAAAATTCCATTTAAATTCAATTCCTCTCCAAATTGAATCAAGGCCAACCAAACCCATTTCTCCTCAAATCCAAAGCAAGCAAAGCCCACATCATCACTCAAAGGCACATGGATCAATTAAATTAGGATTTTCATTTTTGTAATTTGTTTTAATTTCATTTTCTGAGATTTTCAATTTTATTCTGCACTTAAGCTGAACTTGATTTCTGTTTGCTCCTTCAAGAAATTTTGCCTTGCTGTTTACATCTGCTGCTTTTATTTCATCTGCATTTTTACCTTTCTATTTCTATTGCTTCTAATTTACTTTCAAGCACTTTAATCTCCCTACAATTGTTCTAAGCTTGGATCTACTGCTTTCATTTAATTTTCAGCACCCCAGCCCCCTTTACATTTGATGCAATTTACAATTCTTGCAATTTAAGTTTCAGCTATTTTACTTTCTTGTTCTTTAAGTTACTTGCAATTTTACTTTTTGCACTTTAATTTTCCTTGCTATTTACTTTCTGTTGGCTACACTTCATCCAAATTCACTTCAATGTTAGCTTGACTAAACTAATCACCCACTAAAGTTGCTTGATCCATCAATCCCTGTGGGATCGACCTCACTCTAAGTGAGTTATTACTACTTGATGCGACCCGGTATACTTGTCGGTTGGGTTTGTGTGTTGGAAAATTTGTTTTCCGCAAAAACACCATCACATAACTGGGTGAACCTTTTCAGATTGTGACTTAGCTTTGCTAAAGTCCCCAATTAGAGGTGTCCAGAGTTCTTAAGCACACTCTTTTTTCTTTGGATCATGACTTTAACCACTCAGTCTCAAACTCTTTATTTGGACCTTCATGCCACAAGCACATGGTTAGGGACAGCTTGATTTAGCCTCTTAGGCCAGGATTTTATTCCTTTAGGCCCTCCTATCCATTAGTGCTCAAAGCCTTGGATCCCTTTTACCCTTGCCTTTTGGTTTAAAAGGCTATTGACTTTTTCTTCTTGCTTTTTCTTTTTCTTTCTTTTTTCTCATTTTTTTTGCCTTTTTTTCGCCACTTTTTCTTTTTTTTCACTGCTTTTTCTTGCTACAAGAATCAATTTCATGATTTTTCAGATTATCAATAACATTTCTCTTTGTTCATCATTCTTTCAAGAGCCAACAATTTTAACATTCATAAACTTCACTATCAAAAATATGCATTGTTCAAGCATTCATTCAGAAAAACAAATCGACAAGGAGATTAAGGAGTGGGTCTACCTTGGTGAGGGTGGTGTCTTCTTCCTCTTGAAGATCCTATGGAGTGCTTGAGCTCCTCAATGTCTCTTCCTTGCCTTTGTTGCTCTTCCTTCATGGCTCCTTGATGTGCAGTCAAATGCTCTACTACTAAGCTATGGACCCTTAAAATGAATCTCTCCATCTCCCATGACTCGGAGGTGGAAGCTTTTGCCTTCCCTTTCCTCTTTCTAGAGGTTTCTACGGCCTTAGGTGCCATAAATGGTTATGGAAAAATAAAAAGCAATTCTTTTACCACACCAAACTTAAAAGGTTTGCTCGTCCTCGAGCAAAAGAAGAAGGAAAAAAGGGGAAGAAGAAGAAAATGGAGGAGATGGAGGGTGGAATGTGGTTCGTTCAAGAGGTAGAAATAGTGTTTGTGATATGTAAAATTGAAGGAGGGATGAGGGGTTTTTAGGGAAGAGATATGGAGGTGATTGGTGAAAGGTATTTGGGGAAGAGTGTTATGAAAAAGTGTGAGGGAGAGAGAGAATGAGATGAGGTTGGTGGGTATCATGTGGGGTCCACAGATCTTGAGGGGTCAAGGACTTCTCATCCCTGCTCCATTTAGGTGTGCAAAACGCCCTTAGAGTGCAATTCTGGTGTTAAACGTCAGGTTGCTTCCTATTTCTGGCATTTAACGCTAGCTTTTCTTCCCTTTCTGGTATTTAACGCCAGCTTGGTGCCTTGTTCTGGTGTTAAACGCTCAGAATGGTGCTAGACTGGGTGTTTAACGCACATCCTACTACCCTTACTGGCGTTTAAACGACAGTAAGTTCTTCCTTCAGGGTTTGCTATTTGTAATGCTGTTTTTGATTTTTGCTTTAATTTTTGCAGTTGTTTTTGTGACTCCACATAAAACAATAATGGAAATTTAACATAGATAGATAAAAAAAATTGGGTTGCCTCCCAATAAGCGCTTCTTTATTGTCTTTAGCTGAACCTTACTGAGCTTTAATCTAGTTTCAGTTTTGAGCATTCTTGCTCAACATTGCTTTCAAGATAATGCTTGACTCTCTGTCCATTAACAATGAACTTTTTGTCAGAGTCAATATCCTGAAGCTCTACATATCCAGAGGGTGATACACTTGTAATCACATATGGCCCTCTCCACCGGGATTTTAATTTCCCAGGGAATAGTCTGAGCCTAGAGTTAAACAGCAGAACCTTTTGTCTGGCTCAAAGACTCTGGATGACAGTTTTTTGTCATGCCACCTTTTTGCTTTCTCCTTGTAAATTTTTGCATTTTCGAAAGCATTGAGTCTGAATTCCTCTAGCTCATTCAGCTGGAGCAACCTTTTCTCTCCAGCTAATTTGGCATCAAGATTTAGAAATCTGGTTGCCCAGTAGGCTTTATACTCCAATTCCACGAGCAGGTGACAGGCCTTCCCATACACAAGCTGGTATGGAGAAGTTCCTATAGGGGTCTTGAATGCTGTTCTGTATGCCCAGAGAGCATCATCCACGCTCCTTGCCCAATCCTTTCTATGGGCAATTACAGTCCGTTCCAAGATTCTTTTTAGTTCTATATTAGAGACTTCAGCTTGCCCATTTGTCTGTGGATGATATGGAGTTGCCACCTTGTGGGTAATTCCATATCTGACCATAGCAAAGAAAAGCTGTTTATTACAGAAATGAGTGCTTCAATCACTGACTAGTGCTCTAGGGACACCAAATTTACTAAAGATATGTTTCTGGAGGAACTTCAACACTATCTTAGTATCATTAGTGGGTGTTGCAATTGCCTCTACCCATTTAGATACATAGTCTATAGCTACCAGAATATAAGTGTTTGAGTATGATTGTGGGAAAGGCCCCATAAAGTCAATACCCATACGTCAAAGAACTCAATCTCTAAGATCCCTTGTTGAGGCATGGCGTAACCTTCAGGCAAATTACCAGCTCTCTGGCAACTGTCACAGTTACGTACAAACTCTTGGGAGTCTCTATAGAGGGTAGGCCAGTAGAAGCCACATTGGAGGACTTTTGTGGCTGTTCACTCACTTCCGAAATGTCCTCCATATTGTGATCCATGACAATACCATAGGATCTTCTGTGCTTCTTCTCTAGGCACATATCTACGGATTATTCCATCTGCACATCTCTTAAAGAGATATGGCTCATCCCACAAGTAGTACTTTACATCAGAAATTAATTTTTTCTTTTGCTGCCTGCTGTACTCCTTGGGTATGAATCTCGCAGCCTTATAGTTTGTGATGTCTGCAAATCATGGTACTTCCTGAATGGCAAAAATTTGCTCATCCAGAAAGGTTTTATAGATCTCAGTATGGGGGAGGGACACCCCTTCTACTGGTTCTATTCGAGACAGGTGATCTGCTACTTGGTTCTCTGTCCCTTTTCTGTCTCTTATCTCTATATCAAACTCTTGCAGAAGCAACACCCATCTTATGAGCCTGGGTTTTGAATCTTGCTTTGTGAGTAGGTATTTAAGAGCAGCACGGTCAGTGTACACAATCACTTTTGATCCTACTAAATAGGATCTGAACTTGTCAATGGCATAAACCACTGCAAGCAACTCTTTTTCTGTGGTTGTGTAGTTCTTCTGTGTGTCATTTAGAACCCGACTGGCATAGTAAATAATGTTCAGAAGCTTGTTATGCCTCTGTCCTAATACTGCACCAATAGCATGGTCACTGGCATCACACATTAATTCAAATGGTAATGTCCAGTCCGGTGCAGAAATGATAGGTGCTGTGACCAATTTAGCCTTCAGAGTCTCAAAGGCCTGCAAACATTCCATATCAAAGATAAATGGTGTGTCAGCAGCTAGCAGATTGCTCAGAGGTTTTGCAATTTTTGAAAAATCCTTTATAAACCTCCTATAGAATCCTACATGCTCCAGAAAACTTCTGATTGCCTTAACATTGGCAGGTGGTGGTAATTTTTCAATTACCTCTACCTTAGCTTGATCCACCTTTATTCCCTTGTTCAAAATTTTGTGCCCAAGGACAATTCCTTCAGTCACCATAAAGTGACATTTTTCCCAGTTTAAAACCAGGTTAGTCTCTTGGCACCTTTTCAAAACATGTGCTAGATGGTCAAGACAGGAGCTAAATGAGTCTCCAAATACTGAGAAGTCATCCATGAAGACTTCCAGAAAATTTTCCACCATATCAGAGAAAATAGAAAGCATGTATCTCTGAAAGGTTCAAGTACATTGCACAGACCAAATGGCGTCCTTCTGTAGGCAAATACTCCAGATGGACATGTGAATGCTGTCTTTTCTTGATCCTGGGGATCTACTGCAATTTGGTTGTAACCTGAATAGCCATCCAAAAAATAGTAATAGTCATGACCTGCTAGTCTTTCTAGCATTTGGTCTATGAATGGTAAAGGAAAATGATCCTTTCTAGTGGCTATATTGAGCCTTCTATAGTCAATACACATACGCCACCCTGTAACTGTTCTCGTAGGAACCAGTTCATTCTTTTCATTATGAACCATTGTCATGCCTCCCTTTTTGGGTACAACTTGGACAGGGCTCACCGAGGGACTATCAGAAAAAGGATAAATAATTCCAGCCTCTAGTAATTTAGTGACCTCTTTTTACACCACCTCCTTCATGGCTGGATTCAGCCGCCTTTTGTGGTTGAACCACTGGCTTGGCGTTATCCTCCAGTAGGATCTTGTGCATGCATTTGGCTGGGCTAATGCCCTTAAGATCACTAATAGACCACCCAAGAGTTGTCTTGTGTGTCCTTAGCACCTGAATTAGTACTTTCCCTTTCTATGGCTCTAAAGGAGAGCTTATGATTACAGGAAAAGTGTTACCTTCTCCTAGAAACGCATATTTTAGGGATGGTGGTAATGGTTTGAGCTCAGGTTTAGGAGGTTTCTCCTCTTCCTGAGGAGTTTTCAGAGGTTCTTTTATTTCCTCTGGTACCTCTAGATCAAGCTGAACATCTTTAAAGATGTCTTCTAGCTCTGATTCGAGACTCTCAGCCATACTGATCTCCTTTACCAGGGAGTCAATAATATCAACTCTTATGCTGTCCTTTGATGTGTCTGGATGCTTTATTGCTTCAACAGCATTCAGCCTAAACTCATCTTCATTGACTCTCAGGGTCACTTCCCCTTTTTGGACGTCAATGAGGGTTCATCCAGTTCCTAGGAAAGGTCTTCCTAGAATGAGGGTTGCACTCTTATGCTCCTCCATTTCCAGCACTACAAAGTCAGTGGGAAAGGCAAATGGCCCAACTGTGACAATCAAGTCCTCGATTATTCCTGATGGATATTTAATGGAGCCATCAGCAAGTTGAAGACAAATCCGGGTTGGTTTGACCTCTTCAGTCAAGCCAAGCTTTCTAATAGTGGATGCAGGAATTAGGTTGATACTTGTCCCAATATCACATAGAGTTGTCTTGGTACAAGTACCCTCTAATATGCATAGTATCATAAAGCTCCCAAGATCCTTAAGCTTCTCTGGTAAGCTCTTTAAGATGACTGCACTGCATTCTTCAGTGAGAAAGACTTTTTCAGTTTCTCTCCAATCCTTCTTATGATTTAAGATCTCTTTCATGAACTTAGCATAAGAAGGTATTTGCTCAAGTGCCTCTACAAACAGAATCTTGATTTCAAGAGTCCTGAGATAGTCTGCAAAGCAGGCAAATTGTTTATCTTGCTCCGCTTGGTGGAGTTTTTGAGGATAAGGCATTTTAGCTTTGTATTCTTCAACCTTGGTTGCTGCAGGTTTATTTCCTACAGAGGTAGGTTGAGAAGCCTTTTTGAGGGAGTTATTATCAGCACTTGTAGTTGTCTGATCCTTCATTGGTGTTTGAACACCAGGCTTGGGGGCTGGATGGGCATTTAACGCCAGATTTCCACCCCTTTCTGGCATTTGAATGCCAGAATTAGGCTCCCATTGGGCGTTTAACGCCAATTTTTCACCCTTTTTTGGCGTTTGAACGCCAGAACTGGGCATCCACTGGGCGTTTAATGCAAGTTTCTTGCCCTTTTCTGCCGTTTGAACGCCATAATCATTCCTCTATGGGCTCTTACTATCCTCAGAGGGATTTTATGTGGCAGTTTGCTCATCCTCTGTCAGTTGTTCTTTTCTTGGCTTTCTGCTGCTTTGAGTTGAGGTATTTAACGTTTTTCCACTTCTTAATTGAACTGCTTGGCACTCTTCTATTATCTGTTTTGATAACTACTGTTTTGTCTTATTCAATTGTGATTCCATATCCTTATTAGCATTTCTGGTTTCTTGTAGCATCTCCTTAAATTCTGCTAACTATTTTGTTATAGAAGATAGTTGCTGATTGAGTTCAGCAACTTGTTCCTGAGGACTAAAGTCAGTTGAAGCTTTCATGTGTAGAGACTTTTTTTGGAGTTAAACGCCAGCTGTTATGCCAGTTTGGGCGTTTAACTCCAATTTTTATGCCAGTTCCAGCGTTAAACTCTGGGAATTCTAAAGCTGATTTGCAACGCCGGTTTGTGCCATCAAATCTCGAAAAAAGTATGGAATATTATACATTGCTGGAAAGCCCAGGATGTCTACTTTCCAACGCCGTTGAGAGCGCGCCAATTGGGCTTCTGTAGCTCCAAAAAATCCACTTCGAGTGCAGGGAGGTCAGAATCCAACAGCATCTGCAGTCCTTTTCAGCCTCTGAATAAGATTTTTGCTCAGGTCCCTCAATTTCAGCCAGAAAATACCTGAAATCACAGAAAAACACACAAACTCATAGTAAAGTCCAGAAAAGTGAATTTTAACTAAAAACTAATAAAAATATAATAAAAACTAACTAAAATATACTAAAAACATACTAAAAACAATGCCAAAAAGCGTATAAATTATCCGCTCATCACTAGGTTTACAGAAAATGAGTAAACTTAGATAGTGCAGAAATCCACTTCTGGGGCTCACTTGGTGTGTGTTTGGGCTGAGCATTAAAGCTTTCACATGTAGAGACTTTTCTTGGAGTTAAACGCCAGCTTTGGTGCCAGTTTGGGTGTTTGACTCCCGCTTGTAACTCAGTTCTAGCGTTTAACGCTAGAATAGGGCAGGAAGTTGGCATTTAAACGCCGGTTTGCGTCATCAAAACTCGAGCAAAGTATGGACTATTATATATTGGTGGAAAGCCTTGGATGTACACTTTCCAACGCAATTGAGATCGCGCCAATTGAGCATTCGTAGCTCTAGAAAATTCATTTCGAGTGCAGGGAGGTCAGAATCCAACAGTATCTGCAATTCTTTTTCAGCCTCTGAATCAGATTTTTGCTCAGGACCCTCAATTTTAGCCAGAAAATACCCGAAATCATAGAAAAACACACAAACTCATAGTAAAGTTCAGAAATGTAAATTTTGCTTAAAAACTAATAATTATTTACTAAAAAGTAGCTAGATTCTACTAAAATCTACCTAAAAACAATGCCAAAAAGCGTATAAATTATCCGCTCATCACGTATGCGTCCCGGACTCTTAGGCGTGGATTGACCAAATTGCAGGTAATGCGCACACGTCGTCCATGCACACGCGTGGGTTGACTCGTGCGCCAGGCACCCTTCATGCGCAATTCCAGCCCAACTGTCTGTAACTTTTTATTGAGAGCGAAAGTTGCATCGGGGCGTACGTGTGGGTTATGCATACGCGTCACATCCCTTCTTTTTTTTAAAGCAAAATAAAGGTAAACATGCAGAACTGAAAATGAATACTGATATTAATAAAATAAAACTAATAAACAGGAAAGATCATACCATGGTGGGTTGTCTCCCACCTAGCACTTTTAGTTATTGTCCTTAAGTTGGACATTTGGTGAGCTCATTGTCATGGTGGCTTGTGCTTGAACTCAACCAGGAATCTCCACCAATGTTTGAAATTCCAATATCCTCCGGGACCCCAAACTAGGTGCATAAAGCCTTCAAGCAAGTTAAAGCAAGTGACAAGGCCTCAAGAGTGTTGATTGTTGGAATGAATTTCGGGGTCCCAAACCTTGCTTTTACACCCGTCTTCTTGTTGATCATTATTGTTCCAACCGGGTGGCAAGCAATCTGAATTCTCACTGAGACATCCAAACAACTTTCTAGACCCATTCAATCGAGCTCTACACCAATCCTTGCACTTCAACTTGGAGCATGCAACCGTATTGAACCTTGCCTGACAACTCCAACCACTAACCATCTTCCTCTTACTCTTAACGCCACAAAGAGCTCTAAGCTGACCATCTGTCTCAAGTAAACCATATTCAAGTAGAATGAGAAAGCTAAGGGATAGAAATTTTACCCACTTGAATGTTGTGAAGGAAGACGGTGACTTAGGTGGAGAGGTCTCCAACAACTTTGGCAAAGTGATTTCAAGCTCCACTCCCTTGTATTCTTTCTTGACAACTTCCACCTCTTTGCAGGCTTCTTCAATTTCAACCTCTTCCTCTTGGTAGCTATCTTCCAATTCAATCTCTTCTTCATTGCTTACCAAGATCATGGGAGGTTGTGCATCTTCTTCTTAAATCTCCATGTCCAGTCTAGTGGGAGAGGATTCAAGTGTAGGTAAGAATTCATCAATGATTGAATTCATCTCATGATCAACCTCTTCAAGGTCTTCAACCATGATATGCATTGGAGGTTGTACACCCTCCTCAGCATCAAATTCAAACGTCTTAGAAGGAGGCTATATAAATCGATTTTCCCATGGATATTCCGCATCTCCTAAGTCTTCAACCACTTCTTCGTTTTCTTTGATAATTTCAGATTTCTCCACTTGCTCTAATACAGAATCAAACTCCTCCTTGATGTCACTCAGTGTAGAGTTATCTTCAATGATGGAACTTTCCTCTTGTTCAACCTTCACTAATTTGTCAACTACTTCATCTTCAAGGGTCTCTCTAACCTCCACCTTTTGGGCCTCCTCTTGCTTCTCTTGAAGTATGTGTGCGTAAAACCGATCCATTATGTCCCTAAGACAATCTCTTCGCTCTTGTTCCGGGTCAGTAGCATCATTGGGATCATGTTACTCTTGGATTGATGGATATGGGTATTCTTGCACGTAGGGTGGTGGTGAACTAAAGCTTGAGGGTTGATTATTAAAGGTAGAGGGTTGGTCCCTACGGGATATAAGATATTGGAGTTTAGAGGTGAGACCAATGAGATTAGAGGTAAGTGTGTTGTTATCCAACGGAGGTTGGGGTGGATAGAAGGGTTCATTTGTTGGGAGAAAGGGCTCATAATACGGAGGTGGTTTTTCTTGATAAGGATATAGAGATGGTGTATATTGAGGTGGTGGTTCTAAGTATGGCTCATAAGGCTCTTGGTATGGTGGGTAAGGATTAGGGTCATATGGGGGTGTTTGGTGGTAAGGTGCTTGTGAGTATGGTGGTTCAAAATTATGTTGAGGATGGGGTTCATAGGCATATGGTGGTGGTTGTTGATAATCAAAAGAGTTCTCACCATAGCCGTCATCTTGATATGCTTCTTAGAATGACTCTTGGTTATAGTATGTTAGTGGAGGTTGTTGCCAAGAGAGTTGATCAAATCATTGTGGCTCCTCCCAACCTTGATTGTTCCAACCTTGATGCATATTCTCATTGTAGCCTCAATTTCCTACAACATAATTTGAACTAAACTCATAGCCAAAGGAGTGAGAATTTATAGTAGGTAAAGAAAATAAAAATAGAAACTAGTAAAAATAAGCAACTAAGTACTAAACCAACAAAAACTAACAAACAAGAGAAAAGCAAATATTTACAATAACTAATAATAAGGCACACATTTGCAATTTCCTGGCAACGACTCCATTTTGATGATCGGACTTTTGTGTGGTCTAGAATTCACAAATAAGTTCTCGTTGCAGGTATAGTTTCTAAACCAACAAAGAATCCTTTCATACAAAAGTTTGGTTGTCACAAGTATCAAACCCCTAATAAAATTGATAATCAAAGTATTTAAACCTCGGGTCATCTCTCAAGGAATTGCAGGGAAGTGTTCTTATAATTGGTTATGTAAAGATATATTTTTGGGTTTTTGAATAAGGAAACAAGAAAAGTAAATTGCAAAAGGAATAAACTAATAACTAGAAAAGCTCTTGGCAAGGTGTGAGAACTGGAAGTCCTATCCTAGCTATCCTTATCAATTGTGATGAGAATTGTTCATTGCTCCCACTTAGTTAACCCTCTATTTGAAGGAAAGTCAAGTGGACGAATCAATTTGGTTCCTCAAGCCCTAGTCAACTCCTAAGGAAAGACTAGCTTTAGTGGAATCCAAATCAATCAGCAACTTTCAATTATCAATCAACAAAGGAGTTTGATAACTCAAGTGCCACCAACTACTCAACCAAGGCCAAAAGGATAAAAATCTACTCTAGAATCCAACCAAGCATTTTATCAAACACTTGGAAGGCACAACACAAAAGCATACAAAAGCAATAAGAGATAATAAAATTCAAACAACCAATTGAGAGCATTAATAGCATAAATTTAAGAAAGCAATCATAAATATGAAATACCTCAAATTGCATTAAATAGAAAGTCAAATCTAACATAGAGAATTCATAAACCAATTTGGGAAAATAAACAACTCAACAAGAGAAATAAATAAACCAAAGTACTAGAATAATTAAAGTAGAAGAGAAACTAAATTAAAGGAACATTGAACCTGAATTTGATAAAGAAATAAACCTAAACCTAACAAAATCCTAAAACCTAGATAGAGAAGAGAGCCTCTCTCTCTAGAAACTACATCTAAAACCTAAAATTATGAATAAAGAAAAGTGTCTGAATGCCTCATGATTCCCTCACTCTGCAGCTTCTATTATGTGTTTTCAGGCTTGGAACTGGGCCAAAGTGGAGCCCAGAAATTGCCCCCAGTGTTTTCTACGCTTTTTGCACGTGGTGCATGTCACGCGTACGCGTCAGTCAGTGTACACGTCGATGGTCTTCTTCGCGTGTCACGCGTACGCGTCAGGTACGTGCACACGTCACTGTGCAAATCTCCAAATCACGCGCACACGTCAGGTACGCGCACGCTGATGAGCGGATATTTTATTAGCTTTTTGGGGGTAATTTCATGTAGTTTTTAGTATGTTTTAGTTAGTTTTTAGTATATTTTTATTAGTTTTTAGGCAAAATTCATATTTCTGGACTTTACTATGGGTTCGTGTGTTTTTTTGTGATTTCAAGTATTTTTCAGCTGAAATTGATGGATCTGAGCAAAAATCTGATTCAGGCTGAAAAAGGACAGCTGATGCTGTTGGACTCTAATGTCCCTGCACTTAAAATGGTTTTTCTGGAGCTACATGAAACCAATTGGCACGCTCTCAATTGGGTTGGAAATTAGACATCCAGGGCTTTCCAGCAATATATAATAGTCCATACTTTGCTCGAAGATATACAACGTAAACTGGCGTTTAACCCCAGTTCCATGTTCCATTCTGGTGTTAAACGCCAGAAACAGGTTACAAGTTGGAGTTAAACGCCAGAAACAGGTTACAACCTGGCGTTTGACTCCAAAAATAGCCCAAGCACGTGAAAAGCTCAAGTCGCAGCCCCAACACACACAAAGTGGGCCCCAGAAATGGATTTCTGCACTATCTATCTCAGTTTACTCATTTTCTGTAAACCTAGGTTACTAGTTTAGTATTTAAACAGCTTTTAGAGATTTATTTTGTACCTCATGACATTTTTAGATTTGAACTTTGTACTTTTTGACGGCATGAGTCTCTAAACTCCATTGTGGGGGGGGGGTGAGGAGCTCTGCTGTGTCTCGATGGATTAATGCAATTATTTCTATTTTCTATTCAAACACGCTTGTTTCTATCCAAGATATTCATTCGCACTTCAATATGACGAATGTGATGATCTGTGACACTCATCATCATTCTCAACCTATGAACGTGTGTCTGACAACCACCCCGTTCTACCTTAGATTGAATGAATATCTCTTAGATCCCTTAATCAGAGTCTTCGTGGTATAAGCTAGAATCCATTGGTAGCATTCTTGAGAATCCGGAAAGTCTAAACCTTGTCTGTAGTATTCCGAGTAGGATTTAGGAATTGGATGACTGTGACGAGGATCAAACTTACAAGGGTTGGGCATATTGTCAGACGCAAAAGGATCGATAGATCCTATTCCAACATGAGTGAGAACCGACAGATGATTAGCCATGCGGTGACAGCGCACCTAGACCATTTTCACTGAGAGGATGGATGGTAGCCATTGACAACGGTGACCCACCAAACATATAGCTTGCCATGGGAGGGAACTTGCGTGCGTGAAGACGAAGATAGGAAGAAAGTAGGGATTCAGAAGACAAAGCATCTCCAAAACTCCAACATATTCTCCATTACTGCATAACAAGTATTTATTTCATGCTCGTTTGTTCATTTGCAAGTCAACTGATAATTATAATTGATATCCTGACTAAGAGTTACAAGATAACCATAACTTGCTTCAAGCCAACAATCTCCGTGGGATTGACCCTTACTCACATAAGGTATTACTTGGACGACCCAGTGCACTTGATGGTTAGTTGTGCGAAGTTGTGAAAAATTGTGATTTCCAATTTCGTGCACCAAGTTTTTGGCGCCGTTGCCGGGGATTGTTCGAGTTTGAACAACTAACGGTTTATTTTGTTGCTTAGATTAGGAATAATTTATTTTGCTGTGTTTAGAGTCTCTCATTTGATTTTCAAAAAAAAATTTAGAAAAAAAATATTTTTATTATTAAAACTACTTTTTCAAAAATACTTCTCTTTTGTTTAGTCCATGCATTTGTTGAATGTGTCTTTGTTCTTGTGAACAGTTGCTCCTTTGAGTCTTTCTTGCAAAAATATTTTTCAAAAATAATTTTTCTTTGATTAAATCTTGTGTCAATTTTTAAGTTTGGTGTTCCTTGGTGTTTTCCTTTAGTTTTCGCAAATTTTATTGTGGTTTTCTAAAAATTTTAAGTTTGGTGTTCTATCTTAATGTTCTTATTGTTCTTGTGAGTCTTCAAAGTGTTCTTGAGTCTTTTTTGTGTTTTGATCTTAAAATTTTTAAGTTTGGTGTTCCTTGGTGTTTTCCCTCCAAAATTTTCGAGAACAAGGAGCATTAGATTTAAAAATTTTAAGTCTTGTGTCTTTTGTGTGTTTTTCTCTTTCATCATAAAATCCAAAAATCAAAAAATATTTTTTCTAACTATTTTTAAGCAAATATTTCGAAATTTTTCATAAAAATTCAGATTTCAATTTCAAAATTTTATCTTATCATATCTTAGATGTCAAGATTTTTTTTTAAAAAAAATCATATCTTTTTCACATCATATCCTTTTTAAAATTTTTAAAAATCATATCTTTTTCAAAACTTCCTAACCACATTTCTCTCTCTTCATTTTTCGAAAATCCTCACCTATTTTTCATTTTATTTTATTTTCTTTTAATTTCCATTTTTTAATATAGAGAGTATTATCTGTATACCCTCCTTCGGAGTCAGTAGTTTTGAGTTAAATCCTCAGCTCATTATCATGGTGCAGCAAAGTTGTCAGTATTCCAGTTTTCCACAAGAAGAACCTATTGAGTTTCTAGTATAGTTTTTACAAATTACTCACACAGTACATGATAAGGAAGTAGATCAAGATGTCTATAGATTATTACTGTTTCCATTTGCTATAAAAGACCAAGCTAAGAGGTGGTTAAATAACCAACCTAAGGCTAGCATAAGGACATGGAAATAGCTGTCAAAAAAAATTCTGAATCAATATTTCCCTCCAAAATGGATGACACAGCTAAGGCTGAACATCCAAGGCTTTAAACAAGGAGATAATGAATCCCTTTATGATGCCTAGGAAAGGTATAGAGAGATGCTAAAGAAATGCCCCTCTGAAATATTTTCAGAGTGGGTGCAGTTAGACATCTTCTACTATGGGCTTACAGAGAAAGCTCAAATGTCTTTAGACCACTCAACTGGTGGATGTATACACATGAGATAGACAATTGAAGAAGCTCAAGAGCTCATTGATATAGTTGCTAGAAATCAGCATCTGTACTTACGTAGTGAGTCTTCCATGAAAGAAGCGGCTAAAACAGTAACTGCTGAACTCAGTCCTGTAGAACAAGTTACTGAATTCAATCAGCAATTAGATTTTCTAACAAAACATCTAGCTGAATTCAAGGAGATGCTACAAGACACAAGAATTGCTAATGTGAATATGGAAGCACAATTGAATCAAACAAAATAGCAATTATCAAAACAGATAACAGAAGAGTGCCAAGCAGTTCAATTAAGAAGTGGGAGAACATTAAATACCTCACTTCAAAGCAGCAGGAAGCCAAAAAAAGAACAACTGACAGAAGATAAACAAACTGCTACCCAAAATCCCTCTGAGGATAGTAAGAGCCCAGAGAGGAATAATTCTGGCGTTCAAACGCCAAAAAAGGTGAAAAGCTGGCATTAAACGCCCAATGGGAGCTCAGTTCTGGCGTTTAAATGCCAGAAACAGGTAGGAATTGGGCGTTAAACACCAATTCAGCTTTCGATCCTGGCGTTCAAACACCAGTGAGAGATCAGACACATACAAGTGCTGATAGCAACCCCTCTAAGAAGGCTTTCCCAACCACCTCTGTAGGAAATAAACCTGCAGCAACTAAGGTTGAGGAATACAAAGCCAATATGCCTTATCCTCAGAAACTCCACCAAGCGAAGTAGGATAAGCAATTTGCCCACTTTGCAGACTATCTCAAGACTCTTGAAATAAAGATTCCGTTTGCAGAGGCACTTGAGCAAATACCCTCTTATGGTAAGTTCATGAAAGAGATCTTAAGTCATAAGAAGGACTGGAGAGAAACTGAAAAAATTTTCCTGACTGAAGAATGCAGTGCAGTCATTCTAAAAAGCTTACCAGAAAAGCTTAAAGATCCCGGAAGCTTTATGATACCATGCACATTAGAGGGTACTTGTACCAAGAAAGCTCTATGTGATCTTGGAGCAAGTATCAACCTAATACCTGCATCCACTATTAAAAAGCTTGGTTTGACTGAAGATGTCAAACCAACCCGGATATGTCTTCAACTTTCTTATGGCTCCATTAAATACCCATCAGGCGTGATTGAAGACATGATTGTCAGGGTTGGGCCATTTGCCTTTCCCACTGACTTTGTGGTGCTGGAAATGGAGGAGCACAAGAGTGCAACTCTCATTCTAGGAAGACCTTTCCTAGCAACTGGACGAACCCTCATTGACATCCAAAAAGGGGAATTAACCCTGAGAGTCAATGAGGACGAGTTTAAGTTGAATGTTGTCAAAGCTATGCAGCATCCAGACACCCCAAACGACTGTATAAGCATTGATATTATTGACTCTCTAGTGGAAAAGGTCAATATGACTGAGAGTTTCAAATCAGAGCTAGAAGATATCTTTAAAGATGTTAAGCATGATCTAGAGGAACTAGAGAGAATAATAGAACCTCTAAAAATCCCTCAGGAATAGGAGAAACCTCCTAAACCCGAGCTCAAACCATTACCACCATCCCTGAAATATGCATTTTTGGGAGAAGGTGACACTTTTCCTGTAATCATAAGCTCTACCTTAGAGCCACAGGAAGAGGAAGCACTAATTCAAGTGATGAGTACAAACAAGACAGCTCTTGGGTGGTCCATCAGTGATCTTAAGGGCATTAGCCTAGCCAGATACATGCACAAGATCCTATTAGAGGATGACGCTAAGCCAGTGGTTCAACCACAGAGGCGGCTGAATCCAGCCATGAAGGAGGTGGTGCAGAAGGTGGTCACTAAATTACTAGAGGTTGGGATTATTTATCCTATTTCTGATAGCCCCTGGGTGAGCCCTGTCCAAGTCGTCCCTAAGAAGGGTGGCATGACAGTGGTTCATAATGAAAAAAATAAACTGGTTCCTACAAGAACAGTTACAGGGTGGCGTATGTGTATTGATTACAGAAGGCTCAATATAGCTACCAGAAAGGATCATTTTCCTTTACCATTCATAGACCAGATGCTAGAAAGATTTGTAGGTCATGATTACTATTGCTTTCTGGATGGATATTCTGGTTATAATCAAATTGCAGTAGATCCCCAGGATCAAGAGAAAACAGCATTCACATGTCCATTTGGAGTATTTGCATACAGAAAGATGCCATTTGGTCTATGCAATGCACGTGCAACCTTTCAAAGGTGCATGCTCTCTATTTTCTCTGATATGGTGGAAAAATTTATGGAAGTCTTCATGGATAACTTTTCAGTATTTGGAGACTCATTCTGCTCCTGCCTTGACCATCTAGCACTTGTTCTAAAGAGGTGCCAAGAGACTAAACTGGTTTTAAACTAGGAGAAATGTCACTTTATGGTGACTGAAGGAATTGTCCTTGGGCACAAAATTTTGAACAAGGGAATAGAGGTGGATCAAGCTAAGGTAGAGGTAATTGAAAAATTACCACCACCTGCCAATGTTAAGGCAATCAGAAGCTTTCTGGGGCATGCAGGATTCTATAGGAGGTTTATAAAAGATTTTTCAAAAATTGCAAAACCTCTGAGTAATCTGCTAGCTGCTGACACGCCATTTATCTTTGATAAGGGTGTCTGCAGGTGTTTGAGACTCTGAAAGCTAAGCTGGTCACAGCACCAGTCATCTCTGCACCAGACTGGACATTACCATTTAAACTAATGTGTGATGCCAGTGACCATGCCATTGGTGCAGTGTTGGGACAAAGGCATGACAAGCTTATGCACGTCATTTATTATGCCAGTCGTGTTTTAAATGACGCACAGAAGAACTACACAACCACAGAAAAAGAGTTACTTGCAGTGGTTTACGCCATTGACAAGTTCAGATCTTATTTAGTAAGATCAAAAGTGATTGTGTACACTGACCATGCTGCTCTTAAATATCTACTCACAAAGCAAGATTCAAAACCCAGACTCATAAGATGGGTGTTGCTTCTGCAAGAGTTTGATATAGAAATAAGAGACAGAAAAGGGATATAGAACCAAGTAGCAGATCACCTGTCCCGAATAGAACCAGTAAAAGGGGCGTCCCTTCCTCTTACTGAGATCTCTGAAAACTTTCCAGATGAGCAACTCTTTGCCATCCAGGAAGCACCATGGTTTGCAGACATTGCAAACTACAAGGCTGTGAGATTCATACCCAAAGAGTATAGTAGGCAGCAATCAAAGAAATTGATCTCGGATGCAAAGTACTATCTGTGGGATGAACCATATCTCTTCAAGAGATGTGCAGACGGAGTATTCCGTAGATGTGTGCCTAAAGAAGAAGCACAGAAGATCCTCTAGCATTGCCATGGATCACAGTATGGAGGACATTTTAGAAGTGAGCGAACAGCCACAAGAGTCCTCCAATGTGGCTTCTACTGGCCAACTCTCTATAAAGACTCCTGAGAATTTGTACGTAATTGTGACAGTTGCCAAAAATTTGGCAATCTGCCTTATGCCATGCCTCAACAAGGGATCTTGGAGATTGAGTTGTTTGATGTATGGGATATTGACTTCATGGGGCCTTTCCCACCATCATACTCAAACACTTATATTCTGGTGGCAGTGGATTATGTATCAAAATGGGTGGAGGCCATTGCAACACCCACTAATGATACTAAGACAGTGCTGAAATTCCTCCAGAAACACATTTTCAACATATTTGGTGTCCCTAGAGTACTAATCAGTGATGGGGGTGCTCATTTCTGCAATAAACAGCTTTACTCTGCTATGGTTCAATATGAAGTTAGCCACAGGGTGGCAACTCCATATCATCCATAGACAAATGGGCAAGTTGAAGTCTCTAATAGAGAACTTAAAAGAATTCTGGAACGGACTGTGATTAACCGTAGAAGGGATTGGGCAAGAAGCTTAGATGATGCTTTGTGGGCATACAGAACAGCATTCAAGACTCCTATAGGGACCTCTCCATACCAGCTTGTGTATGGAAAAGCCTGTCACTTGCCAGTGAAATTGGAACACAAGGCCTACTGGGCAACCAGATTCCTAAACCTTGATGCCAAGTTAGCTGGAGAAAAACGATTGCTCCAGATAAATGAGCTAGATGAATTCAGACTCAATGCTTTCGAAAATGCAAAAATTTACAAAGAGAAAGCAAAAGGTTGGCATGATAAGAAGCTGTCATCCAGAGTCTTTGAGCCAAGGCAGAAAGTTCTGTTGTTTAACTCTAGGCTCATATTATTCCCCAGAAAGTTGAAATCCCAGTGGAGAGGACCATATGTGATTACAAGTGTGTCACCATATGGATATGTAGAGTTTCAGGATAATGACTCTAACAAAAAATTCATTGTTAATGGACAGAGAGTCAAACATTATCTTGAAAGCAATTTTGAGTAAGAACGCTCAAAACTAAGACTTGATTAAAGCTCAGTAATAGTCCAGCTAAAGACAATAAAGAAGCGCTTGCTGGGAGGCAACCCAGCCATTAACAAAGCTTATTTGTTAATTAAAAGATACAGGTTCATATTAATTATCTTCAAGGTAAAATATCAATTACATGAGTTCATAGAGTTAAAGAAGGATTTAGAGGATAAAACAGCAAAAGGAAGCTCACTGGTGTGAAAACGCCAATAAAAGCTGTTTTGGGCGTTAAACACCCAAAAGAAGCATCTACTGGGCGTTTAACGCCAATAGGGATAGCCATTTGGGCGTTAAACGCCAGAATCGATGCCATTCTGGGCGTTTAACGCCAGATTTGCAGCATCCTGGACGTTCAGAAAAATGCCCAGTGATAAAGGATTTTCTGGCGTTTAACGCCAGCCAAATGCTACAGCTGGGCGTTAAACGCCCAGGAGAAGCTACAAATGGGCGTTAAACGCCCAAAACATGCAGCAGTTGGGCGTTTAACGCCAGGATTGTGGGGAGAAGGTAACTTTGTTTTCACTTCAAATTTTTTCCATTTTTCATGTTTCAATTCATGATTTCTTGCATAAACATGTTACAAACTCTCATCTTTCAACTTCAATTTCGAAAAATTTTTAATCCTAAACATATTTCTTAATTTTTTTCAACATCTTTTCAAACCTTTTTCAAAACTCAATTATCTTTTTGAATTCTTTTCAAATCTTTTTAAATTCTTCTTAAATCTTTTTAAACTCATCATATCTTCTTTTCAAAATTCAGATTTATCTTTTTCAAATAACTTTCATATCTTTTCAATTTTAAATTACATCTTTTTCCTATCATACTTATCTTTTACAAATCATATCTTCTATCCTATCTTTTTCAAAAATTTTCAAAAACCCACTCCCCTTCCCTTTAAATCCGCGTTCGGCCTCCCTCCTCTTCTCCACAATTCAAACTTGGCTCTCCTTCTATCCCCCTCCTTTCCTTTCTTTTGCTTGAGGACAAGCAAACCTCTAAGTTTGGTGTGTTTATCCGTGATCACTAAGCCAATACCCACTAAGATCATGGCTCCTAAGGGAAAATAAACCACTCCAAGAGGCAAGAAAGAGAATATTCCAAAACCACTTTGGAATCAAGGGAAGTTCTTAACCAAAAAACATTCAGACCATTACTACAAAATAATGGGTCTAAGGTCAGTGATCCCGAAAGTTAAATTCGATCTGAAAGAAGACAAATATCCGGTGATCTAATAGCAAATTCGAAACAGGAGTTGGGAAATCCTAGCTAATCCTGAAACAAAGGTGGGAAGAAACATGGTTCAAGAATTTTATTCTAATCTGTGGCAAACAGACAGGCAGGGAATAGCTAGAACCGCCTTCTATGACTATCGAACTCTGGTCAGAGGAAAGATTGTTCACCTCCATCCTCACAAAATAAGAGAGATCTTCAAGCTGCCTCAACTGCAAGATGACCCAGACTCCTTTAATAGGAGAATGATGAGAACAAATAAGAGCTTGGACGAAATTCTAGAGGATATATGCCTCCCTGGAACCAAGTGGACAACCAACACAAAGGGTGTCCCAAACCAACTCAAGAGAGGAGATCTCAAACCAGTTGCCAGAGGCTGGCTAGACTTCATTGGGCGTTCTATACTGCCCACTAGCAACTGCTCTGAAGTCACCATCAAAAGGGTAGTAATGATCCATTGCATTATGTTGGGAAAAGAAGTGGAAGTTCATCAGCTGATTTCTTGTGAACTTTACATAATTACAAACAAGAACTCCAAAGATGCCAAATTGGCTTATCCAAGCTTAATCTCCATGCTATGTAAAGATGCTGGGATAAAGATGGGAATAAATGAGTATATCTCAGTTGAGCAACCAATCACTAAAAAATCAATGGAAGGACAACAAGTGCAGGATGACACCATCAAGAGGAAAGCACAGGAGCTCCTCCCGGAAATCCCTCAAGTTGAATACTGGGAGCGTCTTGAAGCATCTATTACCAAGTTGCAAGAAGCTATGGACCAACTAAAGGAAGAACAGAAAAATCAAAATAGCATGCTTTGCAAACTGCTTGGGGAACAAGAAGAGCAAGGGCATGAACTGAAGGAACTGAAGCGTCAGAAGCTATCTCTTGAAGGGCCAAGCACCCCACAGACTAAAGGAGCATCCACTTCCCAAAATAAAGGTTGTTGACTCCTAATCTTAGCCTTAACTCTGTCATAATTGTTCTTATTAGGAATTTACCTTAGAAGTTATATGAGTAGTAGTAATTAGTATCTTTATTTTGATTTTATCTCTAATTAAGCTATAATTTATTTTTCTCATCAACATTAAACATGAATAAAATAGCAGATTTTTAGAATAAGGAGGCAATGTTTTTTCGAGTTTTTAATAAGAAAAATACAAATTATTTATATGTGGTGGCAATACTTTTTGTCTTCTGAATGAATGCCTGAATAGTGCATAATTTTGATGGTGGAGTTTATGAAGGTTAAATCGGTTGGCTCTTGAAGGAATGATGAACAAGAGAAATGTTATTGATGATCTAAAAAATAATAAAATTGATTCTTGAAGCAAGAAAAAGTAGTGAAAAAAGAAAAGCAGAAAAAGCCAATAGCCCTTTAAACTAAAAGGCAAGGGCAAAAAGTATCCAAGACTTTGAGCATTGGTGCACGAAATTGCAATCACACTTTTGCAACCCCGCACAACTAACCAGCAAGTGCACTGGGTCGTCCAAGTAATACCTTACGTGAGTAAGGGTCGATCCCACGGAGATTGTCGGCTTGAAGCAAGCTATGGTTATCTTATAAATCTTAGTCAGGATATCAATAATTATCAGGGTTGATTGTAAAAAGTAAAAGAACATGAAATAAGTACTTGTTTTGCAGTAATGGAGAACAGGTTGAGGTTTTGGAGATGCTCCATCTTCTGAATCTCTACTTTCCTACTGTCTTCTTCTTCAAGCACGCAAGGCTCCTTCCATGGCAAGCTGTATGCAAGGGTTTCACCGTTGTCAGTGGCTACCTCCCATCCTCTCAGTGGAAATGTTCAACG
>NC_029775.3:70379419-70388816 GCF_000817695.3 Arachis duranensis
CCTAAGGTTTACAGAAATGAGTAAATGACATAAAAATCCACTTCCGGGCCCACTTGGTGTGTGCTTGGGCTGAGCATTGAAGCTTTTATGTGTAGAGACGTTTTCTGATGTTAAACGCCAGTTCTTATGCCAGTTTGGGCGTTTAACTCCAATTTTTATGCCAGTTCCAGCGTTAAACGCTGGGAATTCTGAAGCTGATTTGCAACGCCGGTTTGGGCCACTAAATCTCGGGCAAAGTATGGACTATTATATATTGCTGGAAAGCCCAGGATGTCTACTTTCCAAAGCCGTTGAGAGCGCCCCAATTGGGCTTCTGTACCTCCAGAAAATCCACTTCGAGTGCAGGGAGGTCAGAATCCAACAGCATCTGCAGTCATTTTCAGCCTCTGAATAAGATTTTTGCTCAGGACCCTCAATTTCAGCCAGAAAATACCTGAAATCACAGAAAAACACACAAACTCATAGTAAAGTCCAGAAAAGTGAATTTTAACTAAAAACTAATAAAAATATAATAAAAACTAACTAAAATATACTAAAAACATACTAAAAACAATGCCAAAAAGCGTATAAATCAAGCATCAATGGAAAGGAGGGCCTAAAAGGAATAAAATCCTGGCGTAAGCGGCTAAATCAAGCTGTCCCTAACCATGTGCTTGTGTCATGAAGGTCCAGGTGAAAAGCTTGAGACTGAGTGGTTAAAGTCGTGATCCAAAGCAAAAGAGTATGCCTAAGAACTCTGGACACCTCTAACTGGGGACTTTAGCAAAGCTGAGTCACAATCTGAAAAGGTTCACCCAGTTAGGTGCCTGTGGCATTTATGTATCTGGTGGTAATACTGGAAAACAAAATGCTTAGGGTTACAACCAAGACTCATAAGTAACTGTGTTCAAGAATCAACATACTGAAATAGGAGAACCAAAAACATTATCAAAATTCTAAGTTCCTATGGATGCCAATCATTCAAAATTTCAAAGGATAAAGTGAGATGCCAAAATTGTTCGGACGCAAAAAGCTACTAGCGCCGCTCATCTAATTAGAATCTGAGCTTCACTTAAAACTCTGAGATATTATTGCTTCTTTATTTCTCTTTATTCTATTTTATTTATCTAGTTGCTTGGGGACAAGCAACAGTTTAAGTTTGGTGTTGTGATGAGCAGATATTTTATACGCTTTCGGGGGGTAATTTCATGTAGTTTTTAGTATGTTTTAGTTAGTTTTTAGCATATTTTATTATTTTTAGGCAAAATTCATATTTTTAGACTTTACTATGATTTCGTGTGCTTTACTATGATTTCAGGTATTTTCTTTACTGAAATTGAGGGATTTGAGCAAAAATCTGATTCAGGCTGAAAAAGGACTATTGATGCTGTTGGATTCTGACCTTCCTGCACTCGAAATAGATTTTCTGGAACTATAGAAGTCCAATTGGTGCGCTCTCAATTGCGTTCGAAGTGGGCCTCAGAAGTGGATTTCTGCACTATCTATCTCAATTTACTCATTTTCTGTAAACCTAGGTTACTAGTTTAGTATTTAAACAACTTTTAGAGATTTATTTCGTACCTCATGACATTTTTAGATCTGAAATTTATACTTTTTGATGGCATGAGTCTCTAAACTCCATTGTTGGGGGTGAGGAGCTCTGCTGTGTCTCGATGGATTAATGCAATTATTTCTATTTTCTATTCAAACACGTTTGTTTCTATCCAAGATATTCATTCGCACTTCAATATGACGAATGTGATGATCCATGACACTCATCATCATTCTCAACCTATGAACGCGTGCCTGACAACCACCCCGTTCTACCTTAGATTGAATGAGTATCTCTTAGATCCCTTAATCAGAGTCTTTATGGTATAAGCTAGATTGCATTGGCAGCATTCTTGAGAATCCGGAAAGTCTAAACCTTGTCTGTGGTATTCTGAGTAGAATTCAGGGATTGGATGACTGTGATGAGCTTCAAACTCACAAGGGTTGATCGTAGTGACAGAAGCAAAAGGATTGATGGATTCTATTCCAACATGAGTGAGAACCGACAGATGATTAGCCGTGCGGTGACAGCTCACCTGGACCATTTTCACTGAGAGGATGGATGGTAGCCATTGACAACAGTGACCCACCAAACATACAACTTACCATGGGGGAACTTGCGTGCGTGAAGACGAAGACAGGAAGAAAGCAAAGATGCAGAAGACAAAGCATATCCAAAACTCCAACATATTATCTATTACTGCATAACAAGTATTTATTTCATGCTCTTTTGTTCATTTTCAAGTCAACTGATAATTATAATTGATATCCTGACTAAGAGTTACAAGATAACCATAACTTTTTTCAAGCCAATAATCTCCGTGGGATCGACCCTTACTCACGTAAGATATTACTTGGACGACCCAATGCACTTGCTGGTTAGTTGTGCGAAGTTGTGAAAATTGTGATTTCCAATTTCGTGCACCACACGCGTCACTCCTCACTGGTTATCTCCTTTTAATTCTTGTTCTCCTTCCATTTGTCAAGCTTCCTCTCCATTCTCTAAGCCTCTCCTACCCTATATATCCTGAAAATACTTAACGCACGGATCACGGCATTGAATGGTATAAAGGGGGATTAAAAATACACAATTTAAAGGCTTAGGAAGCAAGTTTTCAATCATAGAACAAAATTGGGAAGGAATTGTAAATCATGCAAATTGTATGAATAAGTGTGAGAATAGTGGATAAAATCCACTCAATTAAGCACAAGATGTACCACAAAATAGTGGTGCAACAATGAGCTTGATGCCAAGGTTATTAAACTTGAGCTGGATGTGGAGAAGGAGAAATCCAGAGCTACTACTGCGGAGGCTGCTGCAAACCTTGCTGAGGAGTCAAAGGCAAAATATAAGGAAAGCTATACTCGTACTTATGCCGAGTTACTAAAGACTAGGGAGAGGCTTGAGTCTTCCCATGCTAATTATGCTGAGCTCCAGGGCCATCTTGTGGGTAGTGTGACTGATGCTTATGAGAACTTGAAAGCCCAGGTCTGAGTACTTGCCCCCGAGCTCGACTTGACTCTTTTTAGTTTGGACAACATCGTGGAGGATGGCAAGATCGTTCCTGCCCTGGATGATGATGAAGAGGAAGGTCCTCCCCCTGTGCCGCCATTCAAAGCTTCTCCTACTACGACTTCTTCAATCCCTGTAGCTGAGGTCGGCCATCCCGAATCAGATCTTGATGTTCAAATTCTAAATCGGGAGGATGGAACTGTGGATGCGACCCCTTTGAAGGCCATTCCTCCCCCGTCGACTCAAGATGCTGCTACTGAGGAGACCTTGGACCCTTTGTGATTTCTTATGTATTTGTATAGCCTAGCTTGTGGGCTTTTGAACTCTTTTAATTTTCGTAGCTTTTGTATGGTGTGACTTCTCTTAACATTCAGTTGCTTTTCTTAGTAAATTTAATTTGGGAAAAACAAAATACTTTGAACTCTTGAGGCCAACTTTCAGGTGGCCTTCTGAGTCTTTAATGTTTTTATTATAATAGCTGTGTTTCTTTGATATGTTGATTGCACTTTTGCAATTTTTGCGAATCTTTGTAGAGTGTTGGTACTTTGCTGTCTAACCTCTTTTTGATCGCTTATTTGTTTTGTCCAATTTCTGCTTGGTCGAGGTTGTTCTTGGGGCTAACTTGTCCGACAACTTTTTAGTGTTCTCGTAGAGCCTTTTTAGTTAGTCTGAACAATTTTGATAGCCTTGTCGTGGGGTCGTGGCTTTTTGGGCAAAACTGTGTCCCTTTTAGCGCATACTCTTTGTTGGTCCGACTTCTCTTGTCGGTCCTTCTTAAGTTATTTTTAGTAGTCCATTTTTAATCAGACCTCGTCAGGCCACTTTTTATTGATTACGTTTTAAAACTTCTTGCATTAATCTATTTTTATCGCTTTCATCTTGCCGTTTTCTTTGTAATCGGGCGATGAATTTATTTTTCATCTTGCCGACCTTGTCGTGATCAGGTGATGAATTTAGTATTCATCGTGATCTCACACACTTTCTTCAAATCTCTGCGTAGCTGACCAACAAGTGCACTGGGTCGTCCAAGTAATACATTACGTGAGTAAGGGTCGATCCCACAGAGATTGTCGGATTGAAGCAAGCTATGGTTATCTTGTAAATCTCAGTCAGGCAGATTCAAATGGTTATGGGGTTTTGATAATTAAAAGATAGATAAAACATAAAATAGGATAGACATACTTATGTAATTCATTGGTAGGAATTTCAGATAAGCGTATGGAGATGCTTTGTTCATTTTGAATCCCTGTTTTCCTACTCCCTTTATCCAGTCATGCGTACTCCTTTCCATGAAAAGTTGTATGTTGGGCGATCACCGTTGTCAATGGCTACCGTTTGTCCTCTCAGAGAAAATAGTCCGGCTACGGGTTACGTAGGGCTAATCATCTGTCGGTTGCACACTGTCACTGCGCCCAGCACTCGTGAGTTTGAAGCTCGTCACAGTCATCCCATCCCAGATCCTACTCGAAATACCACAGACAAGGTTTAGACTTTTTGGATCTCAAGAATGCTGTCAATTGATTCTAGCTTATACCACGAAGACTCTGATCTCATGGAATGGAAGGCTCTATTGTCAGGAGAGGCAACCATGCATCGTGGACCATGAGGCCAAGAGATATGCATTCAAGCTTGTTTTCAGGTAGAACGGAAGTGGTTGTCAGGCACGCGATCATAAGTGAGAATGGTGATGAGTGTCACTTGATCATCACATTCATCATGTTGAAGTACAAATGAATATCTTAGAACAAGAATAAGCTTGAATTGAATAGAAAACAGTAGTAATTACATTAATTCATGAGGAACAGTACAAACTCCACCATTGAAAAAACATAAGTGATGAAGGTCCAGGAATGGCCGAATGGCCAGCTCCCTAAACGTGATCAAGAGATCAACAGTGATACAAATATAGTCTTAAAAATGATCTAAAGATCTCCCAATTAAAATACAATAGTAAAAGGTCTTATTTATAATAACTAGTAACCTAGGGTTTACAAACTCCCACTTGGTGTGTGCTTGAGCTGAGCATTGAAGCTTTCACATGCATAGGCTTTTCTTGGAGTTAAATGCTAGCTCTGGTGCCAATTTGGGCGTTTAACTCCAACTTTTATGCCAGTTCTAGCGTTTAACGCCAAAAAAAGGGTAGAAAACTGGCGTTAAAACACCAGTTTGCATTATTAAAACTCGGGAAAAGTATGAACTATTATATATTGCTGGAAAGCCCAAGATGTCTACTTTCCAACGCAATTGAGAGCACGCCAATTGGACTTTTGTAGCTCCAAAAAATTCATTTCGAGGGTAGGGAGGTTAGAATCCAACAGCATATGCAGAACTTTTTCAGCCTCTGAATCAGATTTTTGCTCAGGTCTCTCAATTTCAGCCAGAAAATACCTGGAATCATAGAAAAATACACAGACTCATAGTAAAGTCTAAAAATATGATTTTTGCATAAAAACTAATAATTATATACTAAAAACTAACTAAATCATACTAAAAACTACCTAAAAACAATGCCAAAAAGCGTATAAATTATCCGCTCATCACAACACCAAACTTAAATTATTGCTTGTCCCCAAGCAACTGAAATCAAAATAGAATAAAAAGAAGAGAATATACAATAAATTCCAAAATATCAATGAAGCTTAGCTCCAATTAGATGAGCGGAACTAATAGCTTTTTGCTTCTGAACAGTTTTGGCATCTCACTTTATCCTTTGAAGTTCAGAATGATTGGCATCTCTAGGAATTCAAAATTAAGATAGTGTTATTGATTCTCCTAGTTCAATATGTTGATTCTTGAATACAGCTACTTTATGAGTCTTGGCCGTGACCCTAAGCACTTTGTTTTCCAATATTACCACTGGATACATAAATGCCACAGACACATAACTGGGTGAACCTTTCAGATTGTGACTCAGCTTT
The DNA here is from genome assembly GCF_000817695.3 of Arachis duranensis. Classification (NCBI taxonomy): domain Eukaryota; kingdom Viridiplantae; phylum Streptophyta; class Magnoliopsida; order Fabales; family Fabaceae; genus Arachis; species Arachis duranensis. The sequence continues at coordinate 70,385,381 of NC_029775.3, forward strand.
GCTAAAGTCCCCAGTTAGAGGTGTCCAGTGTTCTTAAGCACACTCTTTTTACTTTGGATCACGACTTTAACCACTCTGTTAGGGACAGCTTGATTTAGCCGCTTAGGCTAGGATTTTATTCTTTTGGGCCCTCCTATCCATTAATGCTGAAAGCCTGGGGTCCCTTTTACCTTTTCCTTTTTAAGGGCTATTGGCTTTTTTCTGCTTGCTTTTTCTTTTTCTTTTATTTTTTGCCATTTTTTCTTATTCTTTTATTCTTTCACCTTCCTTTTGTTTGAAGGTTTGAATTTCCACTCAAAGCTTACTCATCTTTTGAGGTGGAAAGAATTTAGCTAAGAAGGCATTGACCAGCTTTTCCCAAGAGTTCAGGCTATCTCTAGGTTATGATTTCAACCATATACTAGCTCTGTCTCTTACAGCAAAAGGGAAAAGCATTAGTCTGTAGACCTTGGGATCAACTCCATTGGTCTTAACAGTGTCACAGATTTGCAAAAATTCAGCCAAGAACTTATGAGGATCTTCCAATGGAAGTCCATGAAACTTGCAATCTGTTGCATCAGAGAAACTAATTGAGGCTTAAGCTCAAAGTTATTTGCTCCAATTGCAGGAATAGAGATGCTTCTCCTATGGAAGTCAGCAGTTGGTGCAGTAAAGTCACCAAGCACCTTCCTTGTATTGTTGTTGTTGGGTTCAGCCATGGCTGTTTTGTCTGCTTCCTTTTTGAAATTTTCTATCAGGTCCTCTTCATAGTGTTGTGCTTTAGCTGCCCTTAGCTTCCTCTTCAAGATCCTTTCAGGTTCAGGATCAGCTTCAACAAGAATGCCTTTGTTCTTGTTCCTGCTCATATGAAAGAAAAGAGAAGAAGAAAGTATAGAATCCTCTATGTCACAGTATAGAGATTTCTTGAGGTGTTAGAGGAAAATAGGAATAGAGGGATGAGGTAGATAGAGAAGATTTCGAACATATAAAGAAGGATAGAGTCCGAATTGCTAATTGAGGAGAAGTGTTAGTCCTTAAATAGAAGGAAATGAGAAGGGGGAATTTTCGAAAACAAATTTTTAAATAAAACTAAAAAAATAAAAATTTGAAATAATTAAAAAGAATTTTGGAAAAGTGGTTGATGGTTTTGGAAAATTAAAAGTGAGAAAGTGGTTAGGTGGTTTTGAAAAAGATTTTGAAATTAGAATTTAAAAAGATGTGATTTGAAAAAGATATGATTTAAAAAGATATAATTGAAAATATATGATTGAAAAACAATTAAAAAAAGATTTGATTTTTAAAATTGATGACTTGACTAACAAGAAATTAAAAGATATGATTCTAAAATTCAAATATTGAACCTTTCTTAACAAGAAAGTAACAAACTTGAAATTTTTGAATCACAAAATTAATTGTTAGCAAGGATTTTCGAAAATATTAAAAGAAAAATGAAAAAGATTTGATTTTGAAAAAGATATGATTGATATGAGAGGATATGAAAAGGATAAGATTTTGAAAAATTAGTTTTAAAACTTGAAAAATTGAAAAAGATTTTGAATTGAAAACAAAATTACCTCCCTGGCATTTAAACGCTAGAAATCCTTCTTTACTGGGCGTTTTGAACGCCCAGCTTTTTATTTGTGATTCCTCTGCTGTATGTTCTGAATCTTCAATTCTCTGTATTATTGACTTGAAAAGACATAATTTTGAAATTTTTTTGAATTTTTAATGATGAGAGAGAAAAACAACAGAATGAAATTAAACATGAAAAACTAAGATCAAAACAAAGAATGCATGCAAGAACACTTTGAATGTCAAGATGAACATCAAAGACACTATGAAGATCATGATGAACATCAAGAACATATTTTTGAAAATTTTTTAGAAAAGAAAGACATGCAAGACATCAAACTTAAAAATTTTCATACTAGAGACACTAACAAACTGAGAGTGCTCATGAGAAACAACAAAAGACACAAAACAAGAGAATTTAAAGATCAGACAAAGAAAATCATCAAGAACAACTCGAAGATCAATGAAGAACACAAGAACACACTTTCAAAAAATGCAAGAAGAATAAAAACATGCAATTGACACCAAACTTAAAAACTGACTCTAGACTCAAACAAGAAACACAAAAATATTTTTGATTTTATGATTTTATAAATTTTTTGTATTTTTTCAAAAATTATTTTCAAAAAGAAAATAAGAAACTCAAATTTTTTTTAAATAAAAATTCTAGGAATCATGCAATGTTAGTCTAAAGCTTCAGTCTAAAAAGATTAGACATGGCTAACCAAGCTTTAGCAGAGCATTACATACAACAGCCAAATTGATGGGTATAAAAAAGGCTCCTGTGATGATAAAAGCATCATCTGAAACTCTAGAATTCATTCTTAAAAATTATAAAAACAAAATAAAAAAGAAAAATACCTAATCTAAGCAACAAGATGAACCGTCAGTTGTCCAAACTCGAACAATCCCCGGCAACGGCACCAAAAACATGGTACGTGAAATCGTGATCTCACACACTCTCTTCACAACTCCGCATAGCTGACCAGCAAGTGCACTAGGTCGTCCAAGTAATACCTTACGTGAGTAAGGGTCGATTCCACGGAGATTGTAGGTGATGAGCGGATAATTTATACGCTTTTTGGCATTGTTTTTAGTGTGTTTTTAGTATGATCTAGTTAGTTTTTAGTATATTTTTATTAGTTTTTAGTTAAAATTCACTTTTATAGACTTTACTATGAGTTTGTGTGTTTTTCTGTGATTTCAGGTATTTTCTGGCTGAAATTGAGGGTCCTGAGCAAAAATCTGATTCAGAGGCTGAAAAGGACTGCAGATGCTGTTGGATTCTAACCTCCCTGCACTCAAAGCGGATTTTCTGGAGCTATAGAAGCCCAATTGGCGCGCTCTCAACGGCGTTGGAAAGTAGACATCCTGGGCTTTCCAGCAATGTATAAGAGTCCATACTTTGCCCGAGATTTGATGGCCCAAACCGGCGTTGCAAATCAGTTTCAGAATTCCCAGCGTTTAACGCTGGAACTGGCATAAAAATTGGAGTTAAACGCCCAAACTGGCATGAAAGCTGGCGTTTAACTCCAGAAAAAGTCTCTACACACGAAAGCTTCAATGCTCAGCCCAAGCACACACTAAGTGGACCCAGAAGTGGATTTTTACGTCATTTACTCATTTCTTTATACCCTAGGTTACTAGTTCACTATTAATAGGATCTTTTGACATTGTATCTGTACCTCATGACACTTTACACGTTTCTTTGTGTACCTTCCACGGCATGAGTCTCTAAACCCCATGGTTGGGGGTGAGGAGCTCTGCTGTGTCTTGATGGATTAATGCAATGACTACTGTTTTTCATTCAATCATGCTTGCTTCCATTCTAAGATATCACTTGTTCCCAAACCTGATGAATGTGATGATCCGTGACACTCATCAT
>NC_029775.3:70390481-70391938 GCF_000817695.3 Arachis duranensis
GAATGTCAAGCAGTTCAACTGAGGAGTGGGAAGACTTTGAATAACATTGCTCAAAGTAGCAAAAATCCAAATAAGGAACAATTGACAGAGGATAACCAAACCACTGTCCAAAATCCCTCTGAGGACAGTAAGAGCCCAGAGAGGATTACTTTTGGCGTTCAAACGCCAGAAAAGGGAGGAAAGCTGGCGTTAAACGCCCATTCCCTGCCCAGTTCTGGCGTTCAAACGCCAGAGAAGGGAGAAAAGTTGGCGTTAAACGCCCAATCTTCACCCAATCCTGGCGTTCAGACGCCAAGGGAGGATCAGACACCTGAGAGTGCTGACAGTAATCCCTCTAAAAAGGCTTCTTCAACCACTTCTGTAAGGAACAAACCTGCAGCAACTAAGGTTGAAGAATATAAAGCAAAGATGCCTTATCCTCAGAAACTCCGCCAAGCGGAGCAGGATAAGCAATTTGCCCGCTTTGCAGACTATCTAAGGACTCTTGAAATAAAGATTCCGTTTGCAGAGGCACTTGAGCAAATACCTTCTTATGCTAAGTTCACGAAAGAGATCTTAAGTCATAAGAAGGATTGGAGAGAAAATGAAAAAGTATTTCTCACTGAAGAATGCAGTGCAGTCATTCTGAAAAGCTTACCAGAAAAGCTTCAAGATCTAGGAAGATTTATGATACCATGCACATTAGAAGGTGCTTGCACCAAGACAGCCCTATGTGATCCTGGAGCCAGCATCAATCTAATACCTGCATCCACTATCAGAAAGCTTGGGTTGACTGAAGAAGTCAAACCAACCCGAATATGCCTCCAACTTGCTGATGGCTCCATTAAACATCCATCAGGCATAATAGAGGACATGATTGTCAAGGTTGGGCCATTCGCCTTTCAAACTGACTTTGTGGTGCTGGAAATGGAGGAGCACAAGAGTGTAACTCTCATTCTAGGAAGACCTTTCCTAGCAACTGGACGAACTCTTATTGATGTACAAAAAGGGGAAGTAACCCTGAGAGTCAATGAGGATGAGTTCAAGTTGAATGCTGTAAAAGTTATGCAGCATCCAGACACACCAAATGACTGCATGGGTGCTGACATTATTGACTCTCTGGTAGAAGAGATCAATATGACTGAAAGCCTAGAATCAGAGCTTGAGGACATCTTCAAGGATGCTCAGCCTGATCAAGAAGAACCAGAGGAAACAAAAGAATTTTTGAAAATTCCTCAGGAGGAGGATAAGCCTCCCAAACCTGAACTCAAACCACTACCACCATCCCTGAAGTATGCATTTCTGGGAGAGGGTGACACTTTTCCACTGATTATAAGCTCTGCTTTAAATCCACAGGAAGAGGAAGCACTGATTCAAGTGCTAAAGACACATAAGATAGCTCTTGGGTGGTCCATAAGTGATCTTAAGGGCATTAGCCCAGCTAGATGCATGCACAAGATCCTGTTAGAGGATAATGC
>NC_029775.3:70392127-70393480 GCF_000817695.3 Arachis duranensis
AAGGGAGGCATGACAGTGGTTCATAATTAAAAAAATGAACTGGTTCCTACAAGAACAGTCACAGGGTGGCGTATGTGTATTGACTACAGAAGGCTCAATACAGCCACTAGAAAGGATCATTTTCCTTTACCATTCATAGACCAAATGCTAGAAAGACTAGCTGGTCATGATTATTACTGCTTTTTGGATGGCTATTTAGGTTACAACCAAATTGCAGTAGATCCTCAGGACCAAGAGAAAACAACATTTACTTGCCCTTCTGGCGTGTTTGCCTACAGAAGGATGCCTTTTGGTCTGTGTCATGCTCCTGCAACCTTTCAGAGATGCATGCTATCCATCTTCTCTGATATGGTGGAGAAATTTCTTGAAGTCTTCATGGATGACTTCTCAGTATATGGAGACTCATTCAGCTCCTGTCTTAACCACCTATCACTTGTCCTGAAAAGGTGCCAAGGGACTAACCTGGTTTTAAACTGGGAGAAATGTCACTTTATGGTGATTGAAGGAATTGTCCTTGGGCACTAAATTTCAAGCAAGGGAATAGAGGTGGATAACACAAAATTTCAAGCAGGGGAATAGAGGTGGATAAGTCAAAGGTAGAGGTAATTGAAAAATTACCACCACCTGCCAATGTTAAGGCAATCAGAAGCTTTCTGGGGCATGCAGGATTCTATAGAAGGTTTTTAAAGGACTTTTCAAAAATTGCAAAACCTTTGAGCAACCTGCTAGCTGCTGACACACCATTTGTGTTTGATACACAGTGTCTGCAGGCATTTGAGACCCTGAAAGCCAAGCTGGTTGGTATGCGAAATTGTGATCACTACAACTTCGCACAACTAACCAGCAAGTGTACTGGGTCATCCAAGTAATAAAACTTACGTGAGTAAGGGTCGATCCCACAGAGATTGTTGGTATAAAGCAAGCTATGGTCACCTTGTAAATCTTAGTCAGGCAAACTCAAATGGATATAGGTGATATACGAATAAAACATAAAGGTAAAGATAGAGATACTTATGTAATTCATTGGTGGGAATTTCAGATAAGCGTGTGAAGATGCTTGGTCCCTTCCGTCTCTCTACTTTTCTACTGTCTTCATCCAATCCTTCTTACTCCTTTCCATGGCAAGCTTATGCAAGGGTTTCACCGTTGTCAGTGGCTACCTCTCATCCTCTCAGTGGAAATGTTCAACGCACCCTGTCACGGCACGGCTATCCATCTGTCGGTTCTCGATCAGGCCGGAATAGAATCCATTGATTCTTTTGCGTTTGTCACTAACGCCCCGCCCTCAGGAGTTTGAAGCACGTCACAGTCATTCAATCATTGAATCCTACTCAGAATACCACAGACAAGGTT
>NC_029775.3:70394870-70396826 GCF_000817695.3 Arachis duranensis
TGAAAAACAGGAAATAAAGAACAAGGAGATTAAAGAACGGGTCCACCTTAGTGATGGCGGCTTGTTCTTCCTCTTGAAGATCCTATGGAGTGCTTGAGCTCCTCAATGTCTCTTCCTTGTCTTTGTTGCTCCTCTCTCATGATTCTTTGATCTTTTCTAATTTCATGGAGGATAATGGAATGTTCTTGGTGCTCCACCCTTAGTTGTCCCTTGTTGGATCTCAATTCTCCTAGGGAGGTGTTTAGTTGCTCCCAATAGTTTTGTGGAGGAAAGTGCATCCCTTGAGGCATCTCAGGGATTTGATGATGAGAGGGGTCTCTTGTTTGCTCCATCCTTTTCTTAGTGATGGGCTTGAGGTCATTCATTCTTAGTTGAATCGGCTTCCCTTTCTCTTCCATTGAGCGCCCTCTTCACAGATGTCTATGAGGACTTGGTCCAACCTTTAATCAAAGTTGACCCTTTTTGAGTTTGAAAGGAATCTCGGGGATCACCTTCTTCAAGGCCGCAACTTCATAGAAGTGGTCTTGATGCACCCTTGAGATGAATCTCTCCATCTCCCATGACTCAGAGGTGGAAGCTTTTGCCTTCCCTTTCCTCTTCTAGAGGTTTCTCCGGCCTTGGATGCCATAAATGGTTATGGAAAAACAAAAAGCAATGCTTTTACCACACCAAACTTAAAAGGTTTGCTCGTCCTCGAGCAAAAGAAGAAAGAAGGGAGTAGAAGAAGAAGAAATGAAGGAGATGGAGGGGGCTTTGTGGTTCAGCCAAAAGGGGGAGAAGTGGTGTTTAGGTTGTGTGAAAATGAAGGAATGAAGGAGGGTTTATATAGGAGTGGGGGAAGGGTAGGGTTCGGTCAAGTGAGGGTGGGTTTGGGTGGAAAAGTGGTTTGAATTTGAATGGTGAGGTTGGTGGGGTTTCATGAAGGATGGATGTGAGTGGTGAAGAGAAAGATGGGATTTGATAGGTGAAGGGTTTTTGGGGAAGAGGTGTTGAGGTGATTGGTGAAGAAGAGAGAGAGTGGTGGGGTAGGTGGGGATCCTGTGGGGTCCACAGATCCTGAGGTGTCAAGGATGGTGCCAGAATGGTGCCAGACTGGGCGTTAAACGCCTATCTGCTAGCCTTACTGGCGTTTAAACGCCAGTACGTTCTCCTCCAGGGTGTGCTATTTTTCTTTCTGTTTTTCATTCTGTTTTTGCTTTTTTCATTGATTTTGTGACTTCTCATGATCATCAACCTACAAAAAAAAAATAAAATAACAAAAGAAGATAGATAAAATATAACATTGGGTTGCCTCCCAACAAGTGCTTCTTTAATGTCAGTAGCTTGACAGAGGGCTCTCATGGAGTCTCACAGGTGCTCAGAGCAATGTTGGAACCTCCCAACACCAAACTTAGAGTTTGAATGTGGGGGCTCAACACCAAACTTAGAAGTTGGTTGTGGCCTCCCAACACCAAACTTATAGTTTGACTGTGGGGGCTCTGTGTGGCTCTGTTTTGAGAGGAGCTCTTCATGCTTCCTCTCCATGGTGACAGAGGGATATCCTTGAGCCTTAAACACAAAGGATTCTTCATTCACTTGAATGATCAATTCTCCTCTATCAACATCAATCACAGCCTTTGCTGTGGCTAGGAAGGGTCTGCCAAGGATGATGGATTCATCCATGCACTTCCCAGTCTCTAGGACTATAAAATCAGCAGGGATGTAATGGTCTTTAATCTTTACTAGAACATCCTCTACAAGTCCATAAGCTTGTTTTCTTGAGTTTTCTGCCATCTCCAGTGAGATTTTTGCAGCTTGCACCTCAAAGATCCCTAACTTCTCCATTACAGAGAGAGGCATGAGGTTTACACTTGATCCTAAGTCACACAAAGCCTTCTTGAAGGTCATGGTGCCTATGGTACAAGGTACAGAAAACTTCCCAGGGTCCTGCCTCTTTTGAGGCAATTGCTGCCTAGA
>NC_029775.3:70397885-70399906 GCF_000817695.3 Arachis duranensis
TTGTTGTTGTTTTCGGCTGCCATGTGTTCTTCTTCTTTGAAGATTTCTGTTAGGTCCTCTACAGAGAGTTGTGCCTTGGCTTCTCTTAGCTTTCGTTTCAAGGTCCTTTTAGGTTCAGGGTCAGCCTCAACAAGAATGCTTTTGTCTTTGCTCCTGCTCATAAGAAAGAGAAGAGAACAAGAAAATGTGGAATCCTCTATGTCACGGTATAGAGATTCCTTGAGGTGTCAGAGGAAAAGAAAAATAGAAGGCAGAGGTAGAAAATTCGAACTTATCAAAGAAGATGGAGTTCGAATTTTGCATTAAGGAATAGTGTTAGTCCATAAATAGAAAGATGTGAGAAGAGGGGAAGCAGTTTTCGAAAATTAAGTAAAAGATTTTGAAAACATTTTGAAAAACACTAATTGATTTTCGAAAACCATGATTGAGAAAGAAGTGAAGTGATTTTTGAAAAAGATTTTGAAATTAGAAATCAAAGAGATTTGATTGAAAGCTATTTTGAAAAAGATGTGGTTAAGAAGATATGATTAGTTTTAAAAAGATGTGATTGAGAAGATATGATTTGAAAACATTTTAAAGATTTGATTTTGAAAATTAATGACTTGGCCATCAAGAAAAGATATGATTCAGACATTAAACCTTTCTCAACAGAAAAGGCAACATACTTGAAATGTTGAATCAAATCATTAATTGATAGCAAGTATTTTTGAAAATAAAAAAAATTGATTTTGAAAAAGATTTGATTGAAAAGATATGATTTGAAAAAGATTTGATTTTGAAAAATTTTGAAAACTTGAAAAAAATTTGTATTAAAAACAGAATCTTCCTTCTTGTGCCATCCTGGCATTAAACGCCCAGAATGGTGCACATTCTGGCGTTTAACGCCCAAAACTCTACCCTTTTGGGCATTAAACGCCCAACCAGGCACCCTGGCTGGCGTTTAAACGCCAGTCTGTCTTCTTCACTGGGCATTTTGAACACCCAGCTTTTTCTGTGCAATTCCTCTGCTGTATGTTCTGAATCTTCAATTCTCTGTATTATTGACTTGAAAAGACACAAATTAAAAATATTTTTGGATTTTTAATAGTGAAGAAAAATCAAAATGCAACAAAAATCAAATAACAATGCATGCAAGACACCAAACTTAGCAGTTTGTATACTACTGACACTAACAAAATGAGAATGCATATGAGAAACACAAACACTCAAGTCAAGAGAAATTAAAGATCAGAGTAATGAAATCATCAAGAACATCTTGAAGATCCTTAAGACACATGAATGAATGCATGCAATTGACACCAAACTTAAAATGAGACACTAGACTCAAACAAGAAATATTTTTGGATTTTATGATTTTGTAAATTTTTTTTTGGATTTTTCGAAAATTAAGTGGAGAAAGGTATCAAAATTCTTAATGAGAATTCCAGGAATCATGCAATGTTTAGTCTAAGACTCCGGTCCAGGAATTAGACATGGCTTCACAGCCAGCCAAGCTTTCAAAGAAAGCTTCGGTCCAAAACACTAGACATGGACAAAGGCCAGCCAAGCCTTAGCAGATCACTGCTCCAACAGCAAGGTTGATAGAAATCAACATGCTCTTGTGATGATAAGTTGAAACCTCGGTCCAATGAAATTAGACATGGCTTCACAGCCAGCCAAACTTCAACAGATCATCATGAAACTCTAGAATTCATCTTCAAGAATTCTGAAGAAAAAATACCTAATCTAAGCAACAAGATGAACCGTTAGTTGTCCATACTCGAACAATACCCGGCAACGGCGCCAAAAACTTGGTATGCGAAATTGTGATCACTACAACTTCGCACAACTAACCAGCAAGTGTACTGGGTCGTCCAAGTAATAAACCTTACGCGAGTAAGGGTCGATCCCACAGAGATTGTTGGTATGAAGCAAGCTATGGTCACCTTGTAAATCTCAGTCAGGCAAACTCAAATGGGTATGGTGATATACGAATAAAACCTATAAAGATAAAGATAGAGATACTTATGTAATTCATTGGT
>NC_029775.3:70399956-70400529 GCF_000817695.3 Arachis duranensis
GTGAAGATGCTTGGTCCCTTCCGTCTCTCTGCTTTCCTACTGTCTTCATCCAATCGTTCTTACTCCTTTCCATGGCAAGCTTATGCAAGGGTTTCACCGTTGTCAGTGGCTACCTCCCATCCTCTCAGTGGAAATGTTCAACGCACCCTGTCACGGCACGGCTATCCATCTGTCGGTTCTCGATCAGGCCGGAATAGAATCCAGTGATTCTTTTGCGTTTGTCACTAACGCCCCACCCTCAGGAGTTTGAAGCACGTCACAGTCATTCAATCATTGAATCCTACTCAGAATACCACAGACAAGGTTAGACCTTCCGGATTCTCTTGAATGCCGCCATCAGTTCTAGCCTATACCACGAAGACTCTGATCTCACGGAATGGTTGGCTCAGTTGTCAGGCGAGCACTCGGTTGTCAGGCGAGCACTCGGTTGTCAGGCGATCAACCATGCATCGTGTATCAGGAATCCAAGAGATATCCACCCAAGCCTTGTTGCTTGTAGAACGACAGTGGTTGTCAATCACGCGTTCATAAGTGAGAATGATGATGAGCGTCACATAATCATCACATTCATCA
>NC_029775.3:70400929-70401593 GCF_000817695.3 Arachis duranensis
TAGCATCTGCAGTCCTTTTTAGTCTTTGAATCAGATTTTTGCTCAGGTCCCTCAATTTCAGCTAAAAAATACCTGAAATCACAGAAAAACACACAAACTCATAGTAAAGTCCAGAAAAGTGAATTTTAACTAAAAACTAATAAAAATATACTAAAAACCAACTAGATCATACTAAAAACATACTAAAAACAATGCCAAAAAGCGTACAAATTATCCGCTCATCACTGGTCAGAGCACCAGTCATCTCTGCACCAGACTGGACATTGCCATTTGAACTAATGTGTGATTCCAGTGACCATGCCATTGGTGCAGTGTTGGGACAGAGGCATAACAAGCTTCTGCACGTCATTTATTATGCCAGCCGTGTTCTAAATGATGCACAGAAGAATTACACAACCACTGAAAAAGAGTTACTTGCAGTGGTCTATGCCATTGACAAGTTTAGATCCTATCTAGTGGGATCCAAAGTGATTGTGTACACTGACCATGCTGCTTTTAAATACTTACTCACAAAGCAGGATTCAAAACCTATGCTTATAAGATGGGTGTTGCTTCTGCAAGAGTTTGATATAGAAATAAGAGGCAGAAAAGGGACAGAGAACCAAGTAGCTGATCATCTGTCCCGAATAGAACCAGTAGCTGGGGCGTCCCTCCCTTCTACTGA
>NC_029775.3:70401700-70403206 GCF_000817695.3 Arachis duranensis
AAAGCTGTGAGGTTCATACCCCAGGAGTACAGCAGAGTGCAAAGAAAGAAATTAATTTCAGATGTCAAGTACTACCTATGGGATGAGCCGTATCTCTTTAAGAGATGTGCAGACGGAATGATCCGCAGATGTGTACCCAGAGAAGAAGCACAAAGGATCCTATGGCACTGCCATGGATCACAGTATGGAGGACATTTTGGAAGTGAGCAAACAACCACTAAAGTCCTCCAATGTGGCTTCTACTGGCCTACTCTCTATAGAGATGCCCGAGAGTTTGTGCGTAACTGTGACAGTTGCCAGAGAGCTGGTAACTTGCCTCACGGATATGCCATGCCTCAACAAGGGATATTAGAGATTGAATTGTTTGATGTATAGGGGATTGACTTCATGGGTCCATTCCCACCATCATACTCAAACACTTACATTCTGGTGGCAGTGGACTATATATCTAAGTGGGTAGAAGCAATTCCTACACCCACTAATGATACCAAGACCGTGCTGAAATTCCTCTAGAAACACATCTTCAGCAGGTTTGGCGTTCCCAGAGTGCTAATCAGTGACGGGGGCACTCATTTCTGCAATAAATAGCTATTCTCTGCTATGGTCAGATATGGAATTAGCCACAAAGTGGCAACTCCGTATCATCCACAGACAAATGGGCAAGCTGAAGTCTCTAACAGAGAGCTAAAAAGAATCCTAGAATGGACTGTGATAACCCGAAGAAAGGATTGGGCAAAGAGTTTGGATGATGCTCTGTGGGCATACAGAACAGCATTCAAGACTCCTATAGGAACCTCTCCATACCAACTGGTGTATGGGAAGGCCTGTCATCTGCCCGTGGAACTGGAACATAAAGCCTACTGGGCAACCAGGTTCCTAAACATGGATGCTCAGTTAGCTGGTGAAAAAAGATTGCTCCAGCTAAATGAGCTAGAGGAGTTCAGACTCAATGACTTTGAAAATGAAAAAATTTATAAGGAAAAGGCAAAGAAGTGGCATGACAAGAAATTGTCATCCAGAGTCTTTGAGCCAGGACAAAAAGTTCTACTCTTCAACTCTAGGGTCAAATTGTTCCCAGGAAAGCTTAAATCCCGGTGGCGGGGTCCGTATGTGATTACAGGAGTATCACCATATGGATATGTTGAGCTCCAGGATACTGAGTCTGACAAAAAGTTCATTGTTAATGGACAGAGGATCAAGCATTATCTTGAAAACAATTTTGAGCAGGGATGCTCAAAACTGAGGCTGGAATGATCCTCAATAAAGGTCCAGCTAAAGACAATAAAGAAGCACTTGCTGGGAGGCAACCCAGTCATTAGCAGGCTATATGTTTTATTTCTACAGAGGCAATTATCAAAATTAAAGGAATTCACAGAGTTACAGAAGGATTCAGTGCAAAAAGCAGAGAAAAAGAGTTTACTGGCGAAAAAAACGCCAGTAAGGGGCATTTTGGGCGTTAAACGCCAGAATGGGCACCATTCTGGGCGTTTAACGCCAGTAAGGGTG
>NC_029775.3:70403372-70404374 GCF_000817695.3 Arachis duranensis
TGGCATTTAACGCCAGCCAGGGCACCTGGCTGGGCGTTAAACGCCCACATTGGCTAGCAAATGGGCGTTAAACGCCAGAATGGATGCCATTCTGGGCATTTAACGCCAGAAAGGTGGGGGACCAAGATTTTGCTTTCCGATCAAATTTTTTTCAAACTTTCCTTTTCTTACCCATACTTTTCTACATAAACACATTTCAACCTTTCATCATTCACCTTCAAATCTTCAAAAATCAAAATCATTCTTCAAATCCCTCTCAAATCAATCACATATCTTACTCAAAAACTCACTCTTCTCTCAAATTCTCTCCATATCTTCTCAAATCTCCCTTCAATTTTTTCGAAATCTCCCTCCCCCCCTTATAAATACACGTTTGGCCCCCTAATTCCCCCACACCATTCGAATTTGCCTTATAAAAACGTGTTCGGCCTCCTCATTCCCCCACACCATTCGAATTTGCTCTTCTCCTCTCTCTCTTCTTCCCTTTCTTTTGCTTGAGGACAAGCAAACCTCTAAGTTTGGTGTGCTTTTTCGTGATCACTAAGCCAAGATTCATCAAGATCATGGCTCCCAAGGGAAAACAAACCAATTTAAGAGGAAAGAAAGAGAATAATCCAAAGAATCTTTGGAATCAAGAGAAGTTCTCAACCAAAGAACATGAAGACCATTATCACAAAATAATGGGTCTGAGGTCAGTGATCCCGGAAGTTAAATTTGATCTGAAAGAAGATGAATATCTGGGGATCCAAGAGCAAATTCAAAACAGAGGATGGGAAGTTCTGACCAATCCTGAAATAAAGGTTGGAAGGAACATGGTTCAGGAATTCTACTCTAATATGTGGCTAACAGATAAGCAGAGAATGACTGGAACTGCTTACCATACTTACAGAACCATGGTCAGAGGGAAATTTATCTACTTCCATCTGGACAAAATAAGAGAAATCTTCAAATTGCCTCAACTGCAAGATGATCCTGAATCCTTTAATAGGAGAATGGTGAGAG
>NC_029775.3:70404481-70405105 GCF_000817695.3 Arachis duranensis
ATGGGAGTAGATGAATTCATACCCATTGAACATCCAATCACCAAGAAGTCAATGGAAGGACAAATGCAAGACAACTCTATCAAAAGGAGGGTGCAGGAGTTCCTCCCTGAATTTCCTGAAATTGGCTACTGGGCCAGCCTAGAAGCATCTATCACCAAGTTGCAAGAAACTATGGAGCAACTTAAGGAAGAACAGCAGACTCAGAACTGCATGCTCTGCAAATTGCTGAAGGAACAAGAGAAGCAGGGGCGTGAACTTCAAGAACTGAAACGCCAAAAATTCTCCCCTCAATTTGAGGGAGCATCCACTTCTCAAAATCAAGGTTGTTGAGTCCTAACTCTGTGAAAACCTCTATCATTAGGAGCCTATTCAAATTTTTGTTTTCTATTTTTAGTCTCATCTTATATCTATTTTTGAGTCTTGTTCTTAATTCATAATTAATAAAATTTAAAATTCATGTCTTAAAGCTATGAGTGTCCTATGAATCCATCACCTCTCTTAAATGAAAAATGCTTTAATCACAAAAGAACAAGAAGTACAGGATTTTGAAATTATCCTTGAAACTAGTTGAATTAGTTTGATGTGGTGACAATAATTTTTGTTTTCCGAATGAATGCTTGAACA
>NC_029775.3:70405246-70405750 GCF_000817695.3 Arachis duranensis
ATTGATTCTTGAAGCAAGAAAAAGCAGTGATTAAAAAAAAACGAAAAAAAAGAGAAAGAAAAGAAAGAGAAAAAAAAGGAGAAATAAAGTTGTGATCCAAGGCAAAAAGAGTGTGCTTAAGAACCCTGGACACCTCTAATTGGGGACTCTAGCAAAGCTGAGTCACAATCTGAAAAGGTTCACCCAAGTATGTGTCTGTGGCATGTATGTATCCGGTGGTAATATTGGAAGACAGAGTGCTTTGGGCCACAGCCAAGACTCATAAAATAGCTATGTTCAAGACTCATTATACTTAACTAGGAGAATCAATAACACTATCTGAGTTCTGAGTTCCTATGGATGCCAATCATTCTGAACTTCAAAGGATAAAGCGAGATGCCAAAACTTTTCGGAAGCAAAAAGCTACTAGTCCCGCTCATCTAATTGGAGCTAAGTTTCCTTGATATTTTGGAGTCTATAGTATATTCTCTTCTTTTATCCTATTTTGATTTTCAGTTGCTTGGG
>NC_029775.3:70405888-70406316 GCF_000817695.3 Arachis duranensis
GTCTAGTTAGTTTTTAGTATATTTTTATTAGTTTTTAGTTAAAATTCACTTTTCTAGACTTTACTATGAGTTTGTGTGTTTTTCTGTGATTTCAGGTATTTTTTGGCTGAAATTGAGGGTCCTGAGCAAAAATCTTATTCAGAGGCTGAAAAGGACTGCAGATGCTGTTGGATTCTGACCTCCTTGCACTCAAAGTGGATTTTCTGGAGCTACAGAAGCCCAATTGGCGCGCTCTCAACGGCGTTGGAAAGTAGACATCCTGGGCTTTCCAGCAATGTATAATAGTCCATACTTTGCCCGAGATTTGATAGCCCAAACCGGTGTTGCAAATCAGCTTCAGAATTCCCAGCGTTTAACGCTGGAACTGGCATAAAAATTGGAGTTAAACGCCCAAACTGGCATGAAAGCTGGCGTTTAACTCCAGAAAA
>NC_029775.3:70406354-70423842 GCF_000817695.3 Arachis duranensis
AGTAGATATCTCTTGGATTCTTTAACCGGTATCTTCGTGGTATAAGCTAGAACTGATGGCGGCATTCACGAGAATCCGGAAGGTCTAAACCTTGTCTGTGGTATTCTGAGTAGGATTCAATGATTGAATGACTGTGACGAGCTTCAAACTCCTGAGGGCTGGGCGTTAGTGACAGACGCAAAAGAATCACTGGATTCTATTCCGGCCTGATTGAGAACCGACAGATGGATAGACGTGCCGTGATAGGGTGCGTTGAACATTTCCACTGAGAGGATGGGAGGTAGCCACTGACAACGGTGAAACCCTTGCATACAGCTTGCCATGGAAGGAGCCTTGCGTGTTTGAAGAAGAAGACAGTAGGAAAGCAGAGATTCAGAAGATGGAGCATCTCCAAAACCTCAACCTGTTCTCCATTACTGCAAAACAAGTACTTATTTCATGTTCTTTTACTTTTTACAATCAACCCTGATAATTATTGATATCCTGACTAAGATTTACAAGATAACCATAGCTTGCTTCAAGCCGACAATCTCCATGGGATCGACCCTTACTCACGTAAGGTATTACTTGGATGACCCAGTGCACTTGCTGGTTAGTTGTGCGAAGTTGTAGTGATTGCAATTTCGTGCACCAGTAGGCTTGAAGCAAGCTATGGTCATCTTGTAAATCTCAGTCAGGCAGATTCAAATGGTTATGGAATTTTGATAATTAAAAGAAAGATAAAACATAAAATAGGATAGAATTCAGATAAGCGTATGGAGATGCTTTTTTCCTCTTGAATCCCTGCTTTCCTACTGCCTTCATCCAGTCATGCGTACTCCTTTCCATGGCAAGCTGTATGTTGGGGGATCACCGTTGTCAATGGCTATCGTCCGTCGTCTCAGTGAAAATGATCCAGCTACGGGTTACGTAGGGCTAATCATATGTTGGTTCTCACTTGTGTTGGAATAAGATCCAATGATCCTTTTTTTGTACTGTCACTGCGCCCAGCACTCACGAGTTTGAAGCTCGTCATAGTCATCCCATCCCAGATCCTACTCGGAATACCACAGACAAGGTTTAGACTTTTCAGATCTCAAGAATGCTGCCAATTGATTCTAGCTTATACCACGAAGACTCTGATCTCACGGAATGGAAAGCTCTGTTGTCAGGAGAGGCAACGATACGTCGTTGACCAGTGGGCGAAGAGATATGCATTCAAGCTTATTTTCAGGTAGAACGGAAGTGGTTTTCAGGCACGCACGCATAAGTAAGAATGGTGATGAGTGTCACTTGATCATCACATTCATCATGTTGAAGTGCGAATGAATATCTTAGAACAAGAATAAGCTTGAATTGAATAGAAAACAGTAGTAATTGAATTAATTCATGAGGAATAGTAGAGCTCCACACCTTAATCTATGAGGTGTAGAAACTCCACCGTTGAAAATACATAAGTGATGAAGGTCCAGGCATGGCCGAATGGCCAGCCCCCTAAATGTGATCAAGAGATCAACAATGATACAAAGATAGTCTCAAAAATGATATAAATATCTCCCGATGAAAATACAATAGTAAAAGGTCCTATTTATAATGACTAGTAACCTAGGGTTTATAGAGATAAGTAAATGATGCAGAAATCCACTTCCGGGGCCCACTTGGTGTGTGCTTGGGCTGAGCATTAAAGCTTTCACGTGCATAGGCTTTTCGTTGAGTTAAATGCCAGCTCTGGTGCCAAGTTGGGCGTTTAACTCCAGCTTTTATGCCAGTTCTAGCGTTTAACACCAAAAAAGGGTAGAAAACTAGCATTAAAATGCCAATTTGCGTTATTAAAACTCGGGAAAAGTATGAACTATTATATATTACTGGAAAGCGCAAGATGTCTAATTTTTAACGCAATTGAGAGTGCACCAATTGGGCTTCTGTAGCTCCAGAAAATCCATTTCGAGTGTAGGGAGGTCAGAATCCAACAGCATCTGTAGTCCTTTTTCAGCCTCTGAATCAAATTTTTGCTCAGGTCCCTCAATTTCAGCCAGAAAATACCTGAAATCACAGAAAAACACACAAACTCATAGTAAAGTCCAGAAATGTGATTTTTACATCAAAACTAATAATTATATTCTAAAAACTAACTAAATCATACTAAAAACTACCTAAAAACAATGCCATAAAGCGTATAAATTATCCGCTCATCAAAGCCATTCGACACTTTAATGCTTCCTCCCTAATCCGAGCTCTTTCTCGGACCTCTGGTAGTAGGTCGAGTTCTTCCCTTTGAATTTGGGAGTTGGCCTCTTCATTTTAGAGGATCATTTTGGGGGATCCTTCTTCGATCTCGATTGGGATCATTGCCTCCATTCTATAAGCGAGTCGGAAGGGTGATTCTCTTGTGGTAGAGTGTGGGGTTGTTTGATATGCCCATAGGACTTGTGGAAGCTCTTTGGCCTAAGCTCCCTTTGCGTCCTGTAATCTCTGTTTTAACCCAGCTAGTATAACTTTGTTGGCAGCTTCTACCTGTCCATTGGCTTATGGGTGTTCTACGGATTTGAATTGGTGCTTCATTTTCAAGTCGGCTACCAAGTTCCTGAAGCCTGTGTCAGTCAATTGGGTGCCGTTATCTGTGGTGATGGAGTAAGGGACCCCGAACCTTGTAATAATGTTTCTGTACAAGAATTTTCGGCTTTTTTTAGCGATAGCGTTAGCTAGGGGCTCTGCCTCGATCCATTTTGTGAAATAGTCTACCCCGACAATGAGGAATTTGACTTGTCCCGACCCCTGGGGAAAGGGTCCGAGGAGGTCTGGTGCACAAAATTGCAATCACACTTTTGCAATCTGCACAACTAACCAGCAAGTGCACTGGGTCGTCCAAGTAATACCTTACGTGAGTAAGGGTCGAATCCCACGGAGATTGTTGGCTTGAAGCCAGCTATAGTTATCTTGTTGATCTTAGTCAGGATGCCAATAGGATTCTTTCGGTTTAACTGTAAAAAGTCAAAGGGCATAAAATAAATACTTATTGTGCAATAATGGAGAATATGTTGGAGTTTTGGAGATGCTTTGTCCTCTTTATTTCAGCTTTTCTCTTGTACTCCTCTTCACACACGCAAGGCTCCTTCAATGGCAAGCTGTATGTAGGGTGTCACCATTGTCAATGGCTACTCCCCATCCTCTCAGTGAAAATGGTCCAAATGCTCTGTCACAGCACAGCTAATCATCTGTTGGTTCTCGATCATGCCGGAATAGAAGCCATTGATTCTTTTGCGTCTGACACTACGCCCAACAATCGCGAGTTTGAAACTCGTCACAGCCATTCAATCCTTGAATCCTACTCGGAATACCACAGACAAGGTTTAGACTTTCCGGATTCTCATGAATGCCGCCATCAATTCTAGCTTATACCACGAAGATTCTGATTAAGGAATCTAAGAGATACTCATTCAATCTAATATAGAACGGAGATGGTTGTCAGGCACATGTTCATGGATTGAGGAAGGTGATAAGTGTCACGGATCATCATCTTCTTCATAGTGAAGCGCGAATGAACATCTTAGATAGGAACAAGCGTGTTTGAATGGAAAACAGAGATAATTGCATTAATTCATCAAGACGCTGCAGAGCTCCTCACCCCAACAATGGAGTTTAGAGACTCATGCCGTCAAAGAGTATAAAATTCAGATCTAAAAATGTCATGAGATACCAAATAAGTCTATAAAAGTTGTTTAAATATTAAACTAGTAACCTAGGTTTACAAAAAATGAGTAAACTAAGATGGATAGTGCAGAAATCCACTTCTGGGGCCCACTTGGTGTGTGCTAGGGCTGACACTTAATCTTCTCACGTGTCTGGGCTGTTTCAGGAGTTGAACGCCATGTTGTAACCTATTTCTGGCGTTGAACTCCAACTTGCAACCTGTTTCTGGTACTGAACGCCAGACTGTAACATGGAACTGGCGTTGAACGCCAGTTTACGTCATCTATCTTCGCGTAAAATATGAACTATTATATATTTCTGGAAAGCCCTGGATGTCTACTTTCCAGCCCAGTTGAGAGAGCACCAATTGGACTCTTTTAGCTCCAAAAAATCCGTTTCGAGTGCAGGGAGGTCAGAATCCAACAACATCAGTAGTCCTATTTCAGCCTAAATCAGATTTTTTCTCAGCTCCCTCAATTTCAGCCAGAAAATACCTGAAATCACAGAAAAACACACCAACTTATAGTAAAGTCCAGAAATATGAATTTTGCCTAAAAACTAATAAAAATATACTAAGAACTAACTGAAACATACTAAAAACTATATGAAATTACCCCCAAAAAGCATATAAAATATCTGCTCATCACAACACCAAACTTAAACTGTTGCTTGTCCTCAAGCAACTAGATAAATAAAATAGGATAAAAAGAAATTAAGAAATAATAATATCTCAGAGTTTTAAGTGAAGCTCAGATTCCAATTAGATGAGCAGGACTAGTAGCTTTTTGCTTCTGAACAGTTTTGGCATCTCACTTTATCCTTTGAAATTCAGAATGATTGGCATCCATAGGAACTCAGAGTTCAGATAGTATTATGGATTCTCCTAGTTTAGTATGTTGATTCTTGAACAGAGTTACTTTATGAGTCTTGGCCGTGGCCCTAAGCACTTTGTTTTCCAGTATTACCACCAGATACATAAATGCCACAGACACATAACTGGGTGAACCTTTTCAGATTGTGACTCAGCTTTGCTAGAGTCCCCAATTAGAGGTGTCCAGAGTTCTTAAGCACACTCTGTTGCTTTGGATCACGACTTTAACCACTCAGTCTCAAGCTTTTCACCTGGACCTACATGCCACAAGCACATGGTTAGGGACAGCTTGATTTAGCTGCTTAGACCTGGATTTATTTCCTTGGGCCCTCCTATCCATTGATGCTCAAAGCCTTGGATCCTTTTCACTCTTGCTTTTGGTTTAAAGGGCTATTGGCTTTTTCTACCTCTTTTGCTTTTTTTTTCACTGTTTTTTCTTGCTTCAAGAATCAATTTCATGATTTTTCAGATCATCAATAACATTTCTCTTGTTCATCATTCTTTCAGGAGCCAACAATTTTAACATTCATAAAATTCAATATCAAAAATATGCACTGTTCAGGCATTCATTCAGAAGACAAAAGTATTGCCACCACATATAAATAATTAGAATTTTCCTTATTAAGAACTCGAAAAAAATATTGCCTCTTTATTCTAAAAATCTACTATTTTATTCATGTTTAATAATGATGAGAAAAATAAATTATAGCTTAATTGGAGATAAAATCAAAATAGATATACTAATTACTAATACTCATATATAATTTCTAAAGTAAATTCCTATAAGAACAACTATCACAGAGTTAAGTTTAAGATTAGGACTCAACAACCTTTGGTTTGGGAAATGATGGGTGCTCCCTCAACTTGTGGGGTGCTTGGTCCTTCAAGAGACAGCTTCTGGTGCTTCAGCTCCTGTATCTCTAGATATTCGTCTTCTTTCAAATCGAATTTAACTTTCGAGATCACTAATCTCAGACCCATTATTTTGTGGTATTGGTCTGCATGTTCTTTGGTTAAGAACTTCTCTTGATTCTAAAGTGGTTTTGGAATATTCTCTATCTTGCCTCTTAAAGTGGTTTATTTTCCCTTAGGTGCCATGATCTTGATGAGGTTTAGCTCAGTGATCATGGAAAAACACACCAAACTTAGAGGTTTGCTTGTCCTCAAGCAAAAGAAAGGAAAGGAGAGGAATAGAAGGAGAGGCAATTTCAAAGATTTTAAAAAGATAAGATAGAAGATATGATTTATAAAAGATAAATATGATAAGAAAAAGATATAATTTAAAAATAAAAAGTTGTGAATGATATTTGGAAAAGATAAATCAGAATTTTTTATTTTGAAAAAGATTTTAAAAGATAATTGAGTTTTGAAAAATTTGAAAAAGAGTTGGATTGGATTGGAAAAAGATTTGTGTTTATGGATTAAGATGCATTTGATATTTTTGAAAAAGGGATTTTAGAAATTAGGATTAAAATTTTTGGAATTGAAGGATGAGAGTTTGTGATAAACCACTATTTTATGGTTTATCTTGTGCTCAATTGAGTGGTTTTTATCAACTCTTTACCCACTTATTCATATGATTTGCATGTTTTATATTTTCCTTCCTAATTCTGTGCTATGATTGAAAATATGCTTCTTTGGCTTTTATTTCCTTTTATTTAATCCTCTCTTATTACCATTAGATGCCTTGATATGTGTGTTAAGTGATTTTAGGAATTACAGGGCAGGAATGGCTTAGAGGATGGAAAGGAAGCTTGCAAAAGTGGAAGGAATACAAGATGTTGAAGGAACTGCGAAGCTGTCAGCCTGACCCTCTTGCACTAAAATGATCATAACTTGAGATACAGAGGTCCAAATGATGCAATTTCACTTGTGTTGGAAAGCTAACGTCTGGGGCTTCGATTTGATATATAATTCGCCATAGTGGCCATACAGATAGGTGACACAAACGCGCGCTCCACGCGGACGCGTCGCATCTGCGAATCTCATTCCACGCAAACGCGTGGATGACGCCTCCGCGTCACTCTGCCGCGACCTGTACGGACCAGATTTCACAATCAGCGATTTCTGGGCTATTTCTGACCCAGTTTTCGACCTAGAGAATACAGATTAGAGGCTATAAAGTGGGGGAATGCATCCATTCATAATTATGCTTTCATAATTCACTTTTCATAGTTTAGATGTAGTTTTTAGAGAGAGAGGTTCTCTCCTCTCTCTTAGGATTAGGATTAGGATTAGAATTTATTTTAGGATTAGGATTTCTTTTCACTTCAGGATTATTTCATCTTTATATCAGGTTCAATATTCCTTTTATTTATTTCCTCAATTTAGTTTATGGATTTCTATGTTTAACTCAACTTCTTTATTTGGATACAACTGCCCATGTTACATTTGATATCTTTATTAATTCATGATTTTGAGGTATTTCAGATCTAAGATTCTTATTTAGCTTTTTATATTATTGGCTTTAATTGATTAACTGGAAGCTCTTGAGTTATCAACTATTCATGATTGATTGTTATGTCGGCTAATTAATTTGAATTTCACTAACTCTAGTCTTTCCTTAGGAGTTGGCTAGGACATGGGAATTCTAACTAATTGGTTCACTTGACTTTCCCTTACTTACTCAAAGGTTAACTAAGTGGGATTAACTTCCATTCTCATAGGAGTAACTAGGATAGGACTTCCGATTTTTATATCTTGCCAAGAGTTTATTTTATAGTTAATTATTTATTTTATTTGTCATTTAATTTACTTGTTCCTCGCTTCCAAAACCCCAATTTACAAAACCCATAACCAATAATAAGAACATACCTAACTGCAATTTCTTGAGAAGACGACCCGAGGTTTGAATACTCGGTTATCTATTTTAAAAGGGTTTGTTACTTGTGACAACCAAAACGTTTATACGAAGGGATTTCTGTTGGTTTAGAATCTATACTTACAACGCGACTTTATAAAATTCTTTGCTAGCAAAAAAAATCCCGACGTCAAAAATGGCGCCGTTGCCGGGGAATTGCAAACGTGTGCCTTATTGTTGGTTATTGTAAATATTTTTTCAAAAAAAAATTTCAGATTTTAAAATTTTTATCTTATCTTATCTTATTTTTCAAAAATTATATCTTTTGTTTTCAAAATCTTATCTTATCCTCTTTCAAAAAAATCATATCTTTTTCAAAATATCTTCTTTTTGTTAGTTTTTGTTTTTATTTTCTCCTACTACTATAAACTCTCACCCCTTTGGCTATGAGTCTGGTTACAACTATGTTGCAGGAAGAGAAAGCTATAACATGAATATGCATCAAGGTCAGACCAATCAAAGATGGACGGAGCCAAGAGGATCTGATAAACCCTTTAGGCAACAACATCTTCCAAGATATCACAAACAAAGACCATCCTACAATGTATACCAAGCCGATAGATATGGTGGACCGCCTAGTAGCTACCAACAAGCCCCACCGTATGCTCAGAGACCATCCTCACAACATAACTTTGAACCACCACACTCACAAGCCCCTTTCCACCATTCACCTCCATATGACCCCAATCATTATTCACCACACCAATCACCATATGAACCATTCCGAGAACCACCACCTCAATATACACCATCTCCATATCCTTATCAAGAGAAACCATGATGCGAGCAGAAATTGGCGAATTATAAATTATTAAAATATATACGTTGCAAGTATAGTTCTTAACTCGCCCGAAATCCACTTATCAATTTAGAAAGGTGTCACAGAAATTTAAAATTAAAATACTGGGAGTATGAATCCCAAGTCGTCTCCCAATGAGTTGCAGGAAAGTGTGTTGTTTTATTAATCAGATGTTTTCAGAAAAAAGGTTTGAGTTGAGTAAACGAAAAATTAAATTGGAGAATTTGAATAATATAAATAAAAACATTGACTGGGAGTTGATTAGTTGGAAGTCCGCTGTTGTTGGATTACTCTCTAGATTAATTGATAATTAAAGGTTATACTGTTTAGTTATCTCTTACTAGGTAAGGGAAAGTCAAATAAGTTGGGATGCTATGCCCATTCACAAGTTGCAACCCAGTTAATTAAAAGGGATTAGTGTTAGTGACTAGAGGGCAAGCCAACAATAACCCAACTATAATCTTTCTTTCAAGCCTTCCAACTCAAGGGTTCCTTTCAATCAACTCCCCATCAAGCTAGGGAACTACTCGCTCATTGTGAATGTAAAATTCATAACATATGAAAAGGAATTAAGGAAAGACATTGTAAATAAAAAAAATAATCAATTAAAAATAAAAGTAATCCTTGTATTAAATAATCCTAAAAATATTCCAACGGTAAAATTAAACAAAGCAAAGGACATGGAAGAGTAAAGCCAAGTAAAGAAAACGAACTAGAATGACGAAGTCTTGATGAGGTAATAACTCTTCTCAGTATCCCAATGCAAAAAGTGGTAGAAAAATAAAATTCTAAGAACTATGAATGTCTAGAGAGAAAAACCTAGAGGAGGAGTAAAAACTAGATCTAAAACTAAAACTCTGTACAATGAATTGTTGTTCTGGTTTCTGCATGTTCTCTGGCTCTAGTCTGCTGTTCTGGGCCAGAAACTGGGTCAAAATAAGGTCCAAAATGGCCCCCAGCAAATTTTGCAGATTATGCAGATCGCGCTCGTCACGCGATCGCGTCATCCATGCAGACGCGTCATTTGCGGTCACGTCGTCCATGCTTCCGCGTCACTTGTGCTTTTCCAATCCGCGCGGTAGCATGAGCCATGCGGCTGCGTCACTGCGATTTCTCCTCTTTCACACGAATGTGTGAGCCATGCGGCCGCGTCACTTCTCGCTGGTTATCTCCTCAATTTCTTGTGTTCCTTCCATTTTTGCTAGCTTCATTTCCAATCTCCAACTCATTCATGCCCTATAAAGCCTGAAACACTTAACACATAGATTACGACATCGAATGGAATAAAGGAGAATTAAAATCAATAATTAAAAGTCTCTAGGAAGCAGTTTTCAATCATGTAATAATTTTAGGAAGGAAATACAAATGCATGCTAAATTAATGAATAAGTGGTTAAGAATCATGATAAAACCACACAATTAAACACAATATAAACCATAAAATAGTGGTTTATCAACCTCCCCACACTTAAGCATTAGCATGTCCTCATGCTTAACTGAAGGAGATAAGATAAATAATTATGAACATGTAGAAACTCATGCAATGCAATGCAACCTATATATATATGAATGCAACTATATGATTCTTGCCCACTTGATCAAAAGTAAATAAGCTCTTCAAAATAATTATAAATCAAATTCCACTAATTCTACCATTATACAGTAAGACAGATAAAAGTGCAAGAAGATAGCTCATGAAAGCAGGGAACATGGAAATTCAAGCATTAAACCCTCACTGATGATGTATGTACGCTCTAATCTCTCTAGTGTATAGGGTAATCACTCTATCCTTCTCTAATCATGCTCTCTAACTTTTGTTCTTCTCCCAACCAATCAACAACAGTTAATATACCAATGCAAACATCATGAGGTCTTTTCAAGGTTGTAATGGGGCCAAGGTAAGTGTAGGGATACATATATGGTTAAGTGAGCTTATAAATTGAATCTTTAATTAACCCAAGCTTTAACCCAACCTATATATTTTATATAACCTTAGAATTCATACCTAGCCACCCAGAATTCCCTTTTACATTCTATACTCGTGTATCAAATTTTGTCATATGTGCATTGATCTTTGAATTCTTAATTCAGCATTGGGGTAATTTTGTCCCCTTATTTATTTATTGATTTTTTTTACAGACATAAAAAATAAATATAGCTTATCAATGCACATAGATTTTTAATTCTTATAGTTTCACATGAGTTGGTATCCAAATTCCCATTGTATTATCATGACACATTCCCTTAATAACTTTTGTTCCCACAATTTTCCATACTTAACTAGCATACACAATTCTATCTTAAGCTAACCAAAGATTCAATTTGGGATATACAATTGTTTTCCGCTTAAGGCTAGTAATGTGGTAAAATATAAAACAAATGGGATTTAAAGGCTCAAAGTGGTTAACAAAGGTAATTGAAAAGGGTAGGCTTAATTTGGATAAGTGAGTTTAAACAAATAATGGCCTCAATCATATGCAAGCATACAAACATAGTAAATATTGGACATATAGGATGAAACAAAATATAGATTACAATCATAAAGAAGTAAACACACAAGAATAAAATAATTATGGTTAAATAATGTAACCATGCATAAAGGCTCAAATCTTCACAGATTGTGTGTTCTTTAGCTCAAAAATCATGTTCCAAATACAACTTCAAGCAGATTTATCAATAAATTTTTTTTTTATTAAAATTAGTGAAATTTTGTTCCAAAGATAGAGTCTTAGAAGAAACTTATTGTCTTTTCAATCAAGTAGAACATGCATGCAACTAACCTATTACTATGCAATTTATCCTATTCTATAAAAGAAAGAAAATCTAACTAAAATATCCTAATTTATTGGTGCTAGGGAAGAGAAATTACCTCTGGAAGTCAGGTACTGACCGACCTCCCACACTTAAGGCTTCGCACCGTCCTTGGTGCCATCTGTTAGGAACAGTGGTGGGCTAGTGGCAGTGTCTCCACAGTCGGGGCATCATGGCTCCCTGTGCTGGTGAAGGAAGTGGAGTCCGGAGTGCCTGGATCGTCATCGGGTCTGTGATTGCCTGTGAGGAGCTCCTTGAGGTAGTTGAAACGTCGTTGGTTGCGGCGCTCTCAGAGCTTGGTTTTCTTTTCGTGTGCTTCCAACCACTTCAGTATTTGATGCAGCAACTGACTAGTAGATGGGGGAGGAGCTGCAGCATCCTCTATGGACTGGCTGGTAGTGGCAAGTTATGGCCTGAGATATCTCCCGTTAGGGACATACTGATCATCCCGGGGAAGAATGGCTTTGGTGTCTCCAGCTCTGTAGGATACTCCGGCTGCTGAGATAAGATCAGAGACCAATGCGGGGAAAGCTAGGTTGCTCGCGATCTGCACATGTTCCATAGCATTCCAGATATGTCTTGGTAAATTAAGAGGCTGGTCTGTGAGGATGCACCATAGTAGAACGGCCATGTCTGCTGTGAAGGAGGACTCATGAGTACTCGGGAAGACGTAATGGGATATAATCTGTGCCCATACGTGAGCCTCTAAGGTGAGTGCAGAAGCCGAGATTTCCTTAGGACGGGAACGATGGTATCCGAAGATCTATTTACTACCAGGTCGAGCGATAACTCTGAGAGCAGTGTCCCAGTTAAAGGTGTATGCCTAGCGCTTGATTGCGGCTTTCTGAAAGGCATCAAATCCTTCTGGAGCAGGTGGGAGATCTAAGGCTTGCTGTATGGCCTCTTCTGTAATGGGGACTTGCTTCTGGCGTAAATAGATGGACTGCAGAGTCGGCAGGTGGAAGTTGGAGTAGAACTCAACAACCCAAGAAAGATTAACCTGTCATGGTTGTCTCTATAAGAATCCCCAATGTCTTTGTGCAATTTGTGGCTCAACAAATTCAGCGATATGAGGCGGAAGGATAAGAAGGTGTTCATTGTTGTAATTTCGAGCTGCCAGAATAGGAAACATCTGGTCACAGTAGCGATTTGGGAATCATGCAGTGTCCTTGGCTGGGAAGGCTCTCTCCTTTTTATCAACCTTGATAATCCTTTTAATTCTTTTTGTTGAGGGCTTGACTGCAGTTGAAGAAGGTCCTGCCACTAATGCTCTCTTCGTTCCTTTCCTTACCATGGGTTTAGGGGTAGCTTTCTCTATGCCTTTCTTGGTGGCCATTCTGAAAAAGGGAAGAGAAAGTAAGTTAAATCCAAAGAAATAAAGCAAGGAAGGGGATAGAATGAGTGAAAATCAGTGCACGGTAAAGATGAATGAAATAAACACATGGTCATGACAACATGTGAAAATATCAAGAAAGGGAATAGAATAAGTGCACGATAGGGAAGTAGACGCAAGATGTTTATTGGCATGCCGGCAAGGGCATGAGTAGCATAGATCAAGCATCACTTCGTAACAAACTATCACGTTTGTATTGGCAATTAAATTTAGTTAATAAAATAGTAAAGAAAATTTGTGAAAAACATGCTTTGAATAGTAGGAAGTATAATAGAGAAGTGCATAATGCCATATGGGCTTTTTCACAAACACATAGCATGCATGGTAATTAAGGTATAGAAAGTATTAAAGCAACATGCAAGCAACCCTTTAAAGAAAATAATATATAATTGCCAAATAATTTGCAACAATCCACAAGCATATAATGAGGAATAAGGACTCAAATAAATTTCTAACACCATGTAAAAAGGAAAGAAGAAAGAAAGAAAATATGGATAAAGAATAGAAAAAGAAAAGAAAAGAAAATAACATATAAAATAAGAAGAATGATAGAAAAGGAAGGAGGGAAGAAGAACATAAAACCTTGTTAATGGAGGTGAGAAAGAGAGAGAGTGAAAGGTGAGATGGAAGGAAGAAGGGAAAAGGAAGAAATAAGGAGGGAAAAGAAAAATTAGAATTTGGAGAAGAGAAAGATAAGATATTTTGGCAATTTAGGTTGAGTTGTGCGGCGCAAGCAACGCGGCCGCGTGGAGCACGCATTTGCGTGATTGTGCTTTAATTCAGTTGACACGGTCACGTCGATCACGCGGTCGCGTGACCCATGTTATGCTACTGGCGCGAGTGCAGCCTCGCGCCTGCACAACTCTCTGTTCGAATTTATATATTTGCCAAATTTGAGGTGACGCGATCGCGTGGGGCATGAGATCGCGTGAGTGGGCTTCAGATTGGAATGACACGGACGCGTCGGCGACGCGGTTACGTTATAGCAATTGTGCGTCCAGCACCAATCCAGCACCACTCTCGCACAATAATTCGTTGTGCACCCTTTTTACGTTAAAAATCAGGGCACGTGGCCGCTTGGGGGACGCGGTTGCGTGGGAGGCGATTATTCCCATGTGACGCGAACACGTCAGCGACGCAGTCGCGTAGGACGATTTGTGCCACTGGCACGCCTCCAGCCACGCACCAGCGTGACTCTCTGTTCGTTTTTATTTTCTAACATCTCCTTGCGACGCGGACGCGTCGCTGATGCGGTCGCGTCGCGTGGCTTTTTTTTTTTGAAAAAGTATGCAAATGCAGATGCACAAAATATGCTGATAAAGAGAAGAGTTATGAAGTAGAAAAACTAAAAATGAAGAAAAGAACGATCATACCATGGTGGGTTATCTCCCACCTAGCACTTTGCTTTAACGTCCGTAAGTTGGACGCTCCACTAGCTCAATCTTCTGCCATGTGGGGATCTTCCAAGAGGAAGATCTCAAGCTCTTTGTTTTTCTGCGTCTTCTCGCCATGGTACAGCTTCAGACGTTGTCCATTAACTTTGATAAGTTCAGAGCTTGAAGGATGGCTTAGGTGATAAACTCCGTATGGTTCGGCCTTCTCTACTCTGTATGGACCTTCCCATCTTGATCTCAACTTGCCTGGCATGAGCCGCAGTCGAGATTTGTAAAGGCGTACTGAATCCCTAGGCTGGAACTCTTTTCTCTTGATGTGCTGATCATGTACAGCCTTCATCTTCTCCTTGTATATTCTTGAGTTCTCATAAGCTTCTAGGTGAAGGCTCTCCAGTTCTTGCAGTTGTAACTTCCTTTAAGCTCTGGCTTTCTCAATTCCCATGTTGCACTCCTTGACTGCTCAAAAGGCTCTGTGCTCTACTTCAATTGGGAGATGACAAGCTTTTCCATAAACTAAGCGGAAAGGACTCATCCCAATGGGTGTTTTATATGCTGTCCTATATGCCCATGGTGCATCTTGTAGCCTTGTGCTCCAGTCTTTTCTATGAGGTTTGACTATCTTCTGCAAGATACGCTTTATCTCTCTGTTTGACACCTCGGCTTGCCCATTGGTCTGAGGATGGTATGCTGTTGCAACCTTATGAATTATCCCATGCTTCTTCATTAATCCTGTTAGTCTCCTGTTACAAAAGTGGGTGCCTTGATCGCTCACGATTGCTCGTGGTGATCTAAAGCGGCAAATAATATGGTTTATCACAAAGGAAACAACAGTGTTAGCATCATCAGTGCGGGTAGGAATTTCTTCCACCCATTTGGAAATGTAATCCACAGCTAACAATATATTAAAATAACCATTAGAATTTGGGAACGGACCCATGAAGTCAATGCCCCAAACATCAAAAATTTCACAGAAAAGCATAATTTGTTGAGGAATCTCATCCCTCCTGGATATATTACCAAATTTTTGGCATGGGAGACAAGATTTACAAAACTCAGCAGCGTCTCTAAAAAGAGTAGGCCACCAGAATCCACAGTCTAAGATCTTTCTAGCTGTTCTTTGAGGGCCAAAATGTCCTCCACTCTAAGACGAGTGACAGACCTCTAAAATGGACTGGAATTCTGATTGAGGCATACAACGTCTAATTACCTGATTAGTGCCACATCTCCATAAATATGGGTCATACCATATATAATATTTAGACTCGCTTTTTAGCTTGTCTTTTTGATGCTTAGAAAAATGTGGAGGAAATGTGCGGCTAACTAGATAATTAGCTACAGGTGCGTACCAAGGGACTACTGGTGCACGAAATTGTGATCATCAATGGCGCCATTAACATGGTACGCTCAATTGCAATTTCAACTATTTATCACAACTTCGCACAACTAACCAGCAAGTGTACTGGGTCGTCCAAGTAATAAACCTTACACGAGTAAGGGTCGATCCCACGAAGATTGTTGGTATGAAGCAAGCTATGGTCACCTTGTAAATCTTAGTCAGGCAGATTCAAATGGTTATGGATGATATATGAATAAAGCATAAAATAAAGATAGAGATACTTGTGTAATTCATTGGTGAGAACTTCAGATAAGCGTATGGAGATGCTTTGTCCCTTCTGTCTCTCTGCTTTCCTACTGTCTTCATCCAATCCTTCTTACTCCTTTCCATGGCAAGCTGTATGTTGGGCATCACCGTTGTCAGTGGCTACAATCCCGTCCTCTCAGTGAAAATGTTCAGCGCACCATGTCACGGCACGGCTAATCATCTGTCGGTTCTCAATCAGGTTGGAATAGAATCCATTGATTCTTTTGCGTCTGTCACTAACGCCCAGCCTTCAGGAGTTTGAAGCTCGTCACAGTCATTCAATTATTGAATCCTACTCAGAATACCACAAACAAGGTTTAGACCTTCCGGATTCTCTTGAATGCCGCCATCAATTCTAGCTTATACCACGAAGATTCCGATTAAGGGATCCAAGAGATAAACATTCAAGCCTTGTTTGCTTGTAGAACAGAGGTGGTTGTCAGGCACTCGTTCATAAGTGAAAATGATGATGAGTGTCACATAATCATCATATTCATCATGTTCTTGGGAGCAAATGAATATCTTAGAACAAGAATAAGCTGAATTGAATAGAAGAACAATAGTAATTGCATTAATACTCGAGGTACAGCAGAGCTCCACACCTTAATCTATGGTGTGTAGAAAATCCACCTTTGAAAATACATAAGTGATAATAGTGATCATTGGCTTCAGCCCCAGAGAGGGAACCAGAAGAACCAAGATAAAAATACAATTGTAAAAGGTCCTATTTGTAGAGAACTAGTAGCCTAGGGTTTACAGAAATGAGTAAATTACATAAAAATTCACTTCTGGGCCCACTTGGTGTGTGCTTGGGCTGAGCATCGAAGCTTTCATGTGTAGAGACTTTTCTTGGAGTTAAACGCCAGCTTTTGTACCAGTTTGGGCGTTTAACTCCCATTCTTGTGCCAGTTCCAGCGTTTAACGCCGGGCAGTTTTGAGCTGATTTGGAACGCTAGTTTGGGCCATCAAATCTCGGGAAAAGTATGGACTATTATACATTGCTGGAAAGCCCAGGATGTCTATTTTCCAACACCGTTGAGAGCGCGCCAATTGGGGTTCTGTAGCTCCAGAAAATCCACTTCGAGTGCAGGGAGGTCAGAATCCAACAGCATCTACAGTCCTTTTCAGCCTCTGAATCAGATTTTTGCTCAGGTCCCTCAATTTCAGCCAGAAAATACCTGAAATCACAGAAAAACACACAAACTCATAGTAAAGTCCACACTAAACTTAAATTGTTGCTTGTCCCCAAGCAATTGAAAATCAAATAAGATAAAAAGGAAGAGAATATGAAATGAATTCCAAAAATATCTATGAAGATCAGTATTAATTAGATGAGCGGGGCTTTTAGCTTTTTGCCTCTGAATAGTTTTGGCATCTCACTCTATCCTTTGAAATTCAGAATGATTGGCTTCTATAGGAACTCAGAATCCAGATAGTGTTATTGATTCTCTAGTTAAGTATGATGATTCTTGAACACAGCTACCTTATGAGTCTTGGCCGTGGCCCAAAGCACTCTGTCTTTCAGTATTACCACCAGATACATACATGCCACAGACACATAATTGGGTGAACCTTTTTCAGATTGTGACTCAGCTTTGCTAGAGTCCCCAATTAGAGGTGTCCAGGGTTCTTAAGCACACTCTTTTTGCCTTGGATCACAACTTCATTATTTTTTTTGTTTTCTCTTTTCTCTCTTTTTTTTTGAATATTCACTGCTTTTTCTTGCTTCAAGAATCATTTTTATGATTTTTCAGATCCTCGGTAATATGTCTCCTTTTTCATCATTCTTTCAAGAGCCAACCATTCATGAACAACAAATTCAAAACACATATGCACTGTTTAAGCAAACATTTAGAAAACAAAATTATTGCCACCACATCAGAATAATTAATCTGTTATAAAATTCAAAATTCATGCAATTCTTCTCTTTTTCAATTAAGAACATTCTTCATTCAAGAAAGGTGATGGATTCATAGGACATTCATAACTTTAAGGCATAGACACTAAGACACTAATGATCATAAGACACAAACATAGATAAACATAAGCA
>NC_029775.3:70424172-70428312 GCF_000817695.3 Arachis duranensis
ATACTTCTTCTCCAATCATAATGCTATGAATCATGATGGCCCGGTCTATAGTAACTTCGGACCGGTTGCTAGTGGGAATGATTGAGCGTTGGATAAACTCCAACCATCCCCTAGCCACGGGCTTGAAGTCATGCCTTCTCAGTTGAACCGGCTTCCCTCTTGAATCTCTCTTCCATTGAGCGCCCTCTTCACAGATGTCTATGAGGACTTGGTCCAACCTTTGATCAAAGTTGAACCTTCTAGTTTAAGGGTGTTCATCTCCTTGCATCATGGGCAAGTTGAATTCCAACCTTACATTTTTCAGACTAAAATCTAAGTATTTCCCCCGAACCATTGTAAGCCAATTCTTTGGGTCTAGGTTCACACTTTGATCATGGTTCTTGGTGATCCATGCATTGGCATAGAACTCTTGAACCATTAAGATTCCGACTTGTTGAATGGGGTTGGTAAGAACTTCCCAATCTCTTCTTCGGATCTCATGTTGGATCTCCGGATATTCACTCTTTTTGAGTTTGAAAGGGACCTCGGGGATCACCTTCTTCAGGCCACAACTTCAATAAAAGTAGTCTGGCCACAACTTCATAGAAGTGGTCTTGATGCACCCTTGAGATGAGTCTCTCCATCTCCCATGACTCGGAGGAGAAAGCTTTTGCCTTCCCTTTCCCCTTTCTAGAGGTTTCTCTGGCCTTGGATGCCATAAATGGTTATGGAAAAATAAAAAGCAATGCTTTTACCACACCAAACTTAAAAGGTTTGCTCATCCTCGAGCAAAAGAAGAAAGAAAAGAGTAGAAGAAGAAGAAATGAAAGAGATGGAGATGGCTTTGTGGTTTGGCCAAAGGGAGAGAAGTAGTGTTTAGGTTGTGTGAAAATGAGGTGGTAAAGATGGGTTTATATAGGAGTGGAGAGAGGGGTAAGGTTTGGCTATGTGAGGGTGGGTTTGGGAGGGAAAGTGGTTTGAATTTGAATGGTGAGGTAGGTGGGGTTTTATGAAGGATGGATGTGAGTGGTGAAGAGAAAGATAGGATTTGATAGGTGAGGGGTTTTTGGGGAAGAGGTGTTGAGGTGATTGGTGAATGGGTGAAGAAGAGAGAGAGTGGTAGGGTAGGTGGGGATCCTGTGGGGTCCACAGATCCTAAGGTGTCAAGGAAAAGTCATCCCTGCACCAAGTGGCGAGCAAAAATGCTCTCTATGCCAATTCTGGCGTTAAACGCCGGGCTGGTGCCCCTTTCTGGCATTTAACGCCAGCTTCTAGCCCTTTCCTGGCGTTTAACGCCAGTCTGGTGCCCCTTTCTGGCGTTAAACGCCCATAATGGTGCTAGACTGGGCGTTAAACGCCCGTTTGCTGCCTTTACTAGCGTTTAAACACCAGTAAGGTCTTCCTCCAGGGTGTGCTATTTTTCTTTCTATTTTTCATTCTGTGTTTGCTTTCTCAATTGATTTTGTGACTTCCCATGATCATCAACCTACAGAAAACATAAAATAACAAAGGAAAATAGATAAATATAACATTGGGTTGCCTCCCAACAAGCGCTTCTTTACTGTCAGTAGCTTGACAGTGGACTCTCATGGAGCCTCACAGATACTCAGAGCAATGTTGGAACCTCCCAACACCAAATATAGAGTTTGAATGTGGGGGTTCAACAACAAACTTAGAATTTGGTTGTGGCCTCCCAACACCAAACTTAGAGTTTGACTGTGGGGGCTCTGTTTGACTCTGTTTTGAGAGAAGCTCTTCATGCTTCCTCTCCATGGTGACAGAGGGATATCCTTGAGCCTTAAACACAAAGGATTCTTTATTCACTTGAATTATCAATTCTCCTCTGTCCACATCAATCACAGCCTTTGCTGTGGCTAGGAAGGGTCTGCCAAGGATGATGGATTCATCCATGCACTTCCCAGATTCTAGGACTATGAAATCATCAGGGATGTAATGATCTTCAATCTTTACCAGAACATCCTCTACAAGCCCATAAGCTTGTTTTCTTGAATTGTCTGCCATCTCTAGTGAGATTCTTGCAGCTTGTACCTCAAA
Source organism: Arachis duranensis (assembly GCF_000817695.3). NCBI lineage: Eukaryota > Viridiplantae > Streptophyta > Magnoliopsida > Fabales > Fabaceae > Arachis > Arachis duranensis. The sequence continues at coordinate 70,426,207 of NC_029775.3, forward strand.
GATCCCTAGCTTCTCCATTACAGAGAGAGGCATGAGGTTTACACTTGACCCTAGGTCACACAAGGCCTTCTTGAAGGTCATGGTGCCTATGACACAAAGTATTGAGAACTTTCCAGGATCTTGTCTCTTTTGAGGTAGTTTCTGCCTAGACAAGTCATCCAATTCTTTGGTGAGCAAAGAGGGTTCATCCTCCCAAGTCTCATTACCAAATAACTTGTCATTTAGCTTTATGATTGCTCCAAGGTATTTAGCAACTTGCTCTTCAGTGACATACTCATCCTCTTCAGAGGAAGAATACTCATTAGAGCTCATGAATGGCAGAAGTAAATTCAATGGAATATCTATGGTCTCTGTGTGAGCCTCAGATTCCCATTGTTCTTCATTAGGGAACTCATTGGAGGCCAGTGGATGTCCATTGAGGTCTTCCTCAGTGGCGATCACTGCCTCTTCCTCCTCTCCAAGTTCGGCCATGTGGGTCATGTTAATGGCCTTGCATTCTCCTTTTGGATTCTCTTCTGTATTGCTTGGAGGAGTACTAGGAGGGAGTTCATTAACTTTCTTACTCAGCTGACCCACTTGTGCCTCCAAGTTTCTAATGGAGGACCTTGTTTCAGTCATGAAACTTTGAGTGGTTTTGATTAGATCAGAGACCATGGTTGCTAAGTCAGAGGTATTCTGCTTAGAACTCTCTGTCTGTTGCTGAGAAGATGATGGAAAAGGCTTGCTATTGCTAAACCTGTTTCTTCCACCATTATTGTTGTTGAAACCTTGTTGAGGTCTCTGTTGATCCTTCCATGAGAGATTTGGATGATTTCTCCATGAAGGATTATAGGTGTTTCCATAGGGTTCTCCCATGTAATTCACCTCTTCCATTGAAGGGTTCTCAGAATCATAAGCTCATTCTTCAGATGAAGCATCCCTAGAACTGCCTGGTGCAGCTTGCATTCCAGACAGACTTTGAGAAATCATATTGACTTGCTGAGTCAATATTTTGTTCTGAGCTAGTATGGCATTCAGAGTATCAATCTCAAGAACTCCTTTCTTCTGATTCGTCCCATTGTTCACAGGATTTCTTTCAGAAGTGTACATGAATTGGTTATTTGCAACCATTTCAATGAGTTCTTGAGCTTCTGCAGGCGTCTTCTTCAGATGAAGAGATCCTCCAGCAGAGTTGTCTAATGATATCTTGGACAGCTCAGACAGACCATTATAGAAGATACCTATGATGCTCCATTCAGAAAGCATGTCAGAGGGACACTTTCTGATCAGTTGTTTGTATCTTTCCCAAGCTTCATAGAGGGATTCACCTTCCTTCTGTCTGAAGGTTTGGACTTCCACTCTAAGCTCACTCAATTTTTGAGGTGGAAAGAACTTTGCCAAAAAGGCATAGACTAGCTTTTCCCAAGAGTTCAGGCTTTCTATAGGTTGTGAGTCCAACCATATCCTAGCTCTGTCTCTTACAGCAAAAGGGATGTCTCTTACAACAAAAGGGAATAGCATAAGTCTGTAGACCTCAGGGTCAACCCCATTAGTCTTGACAGTGTCACAGATTTGCAAGAACTCAGCTAAAAACTGATGAGGATCTTCCAATGGAAGTCCATGGAACTTGCAATTCTATTGCATCAGAGAAACTAATTGAGGCTTAAGCTCAAAGTTGTTTGCTCCAATGGCAGGATAGAGATGCTTCTCCCATAGAAGTCGGGAGTAGGTGCAGTAAAGTCACCCAGCACCTTCCTTGCATTGTTGGCATTGTTGTTATTTTTGGCTGCCATGGGTTCTTCTTCTTTGAAGATTTTTGTTAGGTCCTCTACAGAGAGTTGTGCCTTAACTTCTCTTAGCTTTCTCTTCAAGGTCCTTTCGGGTTCAGGATCAGCCTCAACAAGAATGCTTTTGTCTTTGCTCCTGCTCATATGAAAGAGAAGAGAACAAGAAAGTATGGAATCCTCTATGTCACAGTATAGAGATTCCTTGAAGTGTCAGAGGAAAAGAAAAATGGAAGGAAAAGGTAGAAAATTCGAACTTATCAAGGAAAGATGGAGTTTGAATTGTGCATTGAGGAGTAGTGTTAGTCCATAAATAGAAGGATGTGAGAAGAGGGGAAGAAAT
>NC_029775.3:70428473-70430027 GCF_000817695.3 Arachis duranensis
TATTGAAAACTATTTTGAAAAAGATGTGATTAAAAAGATATGATTTAAAAGTTATGGTTTTTAAAAAGATGTGATTGAGAAGATATGATTTGAAAAACAATTTAAAAAGATTTGATTTTGAAAATTAATGACTTGGCTAGCAAGAAAAGATATGATTCAAACATTAAACCTTTCTCAACAGAAAAGGCAACATACTTGAATTGTTGAATCATATCATTAATTGTTAGCAAGTATTTTTGAAAATGGAAAGAAATTGATTTTGAAAACATATGATTGAAAAGATATGATTTGAAAAAGATTTGATTTTTGAAAAATTTTGAAAACCTGAAAAAAAATTTGAATTAAAAACATAATCTTCCCTCTTGTGCCATCCTGGCGTTAAACGCCCAGAATGGTGCACATTCTAGCGTTTAACGCCCAAAACACTACCCTTTTGGGCGTTAAACGCCCAGCCAAGCACCCTGGCTGGCGTTTAAATGCCAGTTTTCCTTCTTCATTGGGCGTTTTGAACGCCCAGCCTTTTTCTGTGTAATTCCTTTGCTGTATGTTCTGAATCTTCAATTCTCTGTATTTCTGACTTGAAAAGACACAAATTAAAATTTTTTTTTGGATTTTTAATAATCAAAATGTAACTAAAATCAAATAACAATGCATGCAAGACACCAAACTTAGCAGTTTGTATACTACTGACACTAACAAAATGAGAATGCATATGAGAAACAACAAAACACTCAAGTCAAGAGAATTTAAAGATCAGAGCAAGTAAATCATTAAGAACAACTTGAAGATTAATGAAGACACATGCATGAATGCAAGAAGAATAGAAACATGCAATTGACACTAAACTTAAAATGAGACTAGTGTCTCAACAAGAAACATAAAATATTTTTTTTATTTTTATGTTTTTGTAATTTTTTTAGATTTTTCGAAAATTAAGTGGAAAAGAAAATAAAGATATCAAAATTCTTAATGAGAATTCCAGGAATCATGCAATGTTAGTCTAAGACTTCGGTCCAGGAATTAGACATGGCTTCATAGCCAGCCAAGCTTTCAAAGAAAGCTTCGGTCCAAAACACTAGACATGGCCAAAGGCCAGCCAAGCCTTAGCAGATCACTGCTCCAATAGCAAGATTGATAGAAATCAACAAGCTCTTGTGATGATAAGTTGGAACCTCGGTCCAATGAAATTAGACATGGCTTCACAGCCAGCCAGATTTCAACAGATCATCATGAAACTCTAGAATTCATTCTTAAGAACTCTGAAAAAAAATACCTAATCTAAGCAACAAGATGAACCGTCAGTTGTCCAAACTCAACAATCCCTGGCAACGGCGCCAAAAACATGGTGCACGAAATTGTGATCATCAATGGCGCCATCAACATGGTATGTAACACCCTAATATTCAAATCCTTATGCTCGAGTCATAAGTCAATGATATTATGGTGGTACGACTCTCAGGTGGATTTTTTTTATATATAAATATAGGTAATTTCGAAGGAGTATTAATCGAGAAGCCTGAAAAGAGTAGAAATAAAATCGCGAAGACGTATCAC
>NC_029775.3:70430161-70430444 GCF_000817695.3 Arachis duranensis
CTGTCTCTCTGCTTTCCTACTGTCTTCATCCAATCCTTCTTACTCTTTTCCATAGCAAGCTGTATATTGGGCATCACCGTTGTCAGTGGCTACAATCCCGTCCTCTTAGTGAAAATGTTCAACGCACCCTGTCACGGCACGGCTAATCATCTGTCGGTTCTCAATCAGGTTGGAATAGAATCCATTGATTCTTTTGCGTCTGTCACTAATGCCCAGCCTTCAGGAGTTTGAAGCTCGTCACAGTCATTCAATCATTGAATCCTACTCAAAATACCACAGACAA
>NC_029775.3:70430501-70430711 GCF_000817695.3 Arachis duranensis
AACAATAGTAATTGCATTAATACTCGAGGTACAACAGAGCTCCACACCTTAATCTATGGTGTGTAGAAACTCCACCATTGAAAATACATAAGTGGTAATAGTGATCATTGGCTTCGGCCCCAGAGAGGTAACCAGAAGAACCAAGATGAAAATACAATAGTAAAAGGTCCTATTTGTAGAGAACTAGTAGCCTAGGGTTTACAGAAATGA
>NC_029775.3:70430957-70434537 GCF_000817695.3 Arachis duranensis
TTTGGGCCATCAAATCTCGGGCAAAGTATGGACTATTATACATTGCTGGAAAGCCCAGGATGTCTACTTTCCAACGCCATTGAAAGAGCGCCAATTGGGCTTCCGTAGCTCAAGAAAATCCACTTCGAGTGCAGGGAGGTCAGAATCCAACAGCATCTACAGTCCTTTTCAGCATCTGAATTAGATTTTTGCTCAGGTCCCTCAATTTCAGCCAGAAAATACCTGAAATCACAAAAAAAAACACAAACTCATAGTAAAGTCCAGAAAAGTGAATTTTAACTAAAAACTAATAAAAATATAATAAAAACTAACTAAAACATACTAAAAACATACTAAAAATAATGCCAAAAAGCGTATAAATTATCCGCTCATCAACTACCTCAGATACTGCGTGCAGGTTATCAAATGGAAAATTATCATCTATAGGAGTAGAGTCATCCTTAATGTGCTCAAGGCAACTCAAGTGGTTTGCCACTAGATTTTGGTTACCACTCCTATCCTTTATTTCTAAATCAAATTCTTATAATAGCAGTATCCAACGTATGAGCCTTGGTTTGGACTCCTTTTTAGCTAATAGATACTTTAAAGCTGCATGGTCTGAATACACTACTACTCTAGTACCAAGTAAATAAGCTCGGAATTTATCCAGAGCAAAAACAATAGCAAGAAGCTCTTTCTCAGTAGTAGTATAATTGGATTGGGCAGCATCTAAAGTCTTAGACGCATAAGCAACAACAAAAGGATCCTTACCTTCATGCTGAGCTAGCGCTGCTCCTACTGCATGGTTGGAAGCATCGCACATGATTTCAAACGGCTGGCTCCAGTCTGGTCCTCTCACAATTGGAGCTTGAGTCAGGTCAGTCTTCAGCTTATCAAATGCTTGTTTGCAATCCTCACTGAACTCGAACTCAATATCCTTTTGCAGTAATCTGGAAAAGGGAAGTGCTACCTTACTAAAGTCCTAAATAAATCTCCTGTAAAAATCTGCATGGCCAAGGAACAAACGGACTTCCCTCACAGAAGAGGGGTAAGGCAAACTAGAAATAACATCCACCTTTGCTGGATCTACAGAAATGCCAGTATTAGATACTACATGTCCAAGTACAATTCCTTGTTTTACCATAAAGTGACATTTTTCAAAATTTAATACAAGGTTTGTATTGACACATCTATCTAATACTCTAGATAACCCATCTAAGCAAAGGCTAAAAGAATCACCATAAACGCTAAAATTGTCCATAAAAAGTTCCATACAGTTCTCAATCAGATCAGAGAAAAGACTCATCATGCACTTTTGGAAAGTGGCTGGTGCATTGCAAAGGCTAAAGGGAATTCTCTTGTAAGCATAAGTCCCAAAAGGACATGTAAAGGTAGTCTTTTCTTGATCCTCAGGAGCTATATGAATCTGGAAATAGCCTGTGTAACCATCTAAAAAGCAATAATGTGATTTACCTGACGGGCGATCCAGCATTTGATCAATGAATGGAAGAGGGTAGTGATCTTTACGAGTAGCTTGGTTGAGACGCCTGTAATTAATGCAGACCCTCCAGGCGTTCTGTACTCTGGTTGCTATGAGCTCTCCATGCTCATTCTTCACTGTAGTGACTCCAGAATTCTTGGGCACCACTTGCACTGGGCTCACCCATTCACTGTCTGAGATGGGGTAGATAATACCTGCCTCTAATAGTCTGGTCACTTCCTTCTTGACAACCTCTAAAATAGTGGGGTTCAATCTTCTTTGGGTCTTGCTCCTTCTTCTAAAAATATCCTGTGCTCACAAACTTGAGGGTTGATGCCTATTATGTCTGCTAAACTCCACCCAATTGCTTTCTTGTGCTTCCTCAGCATACTAAGTAACTGCTCTTCCTATTCAGGAGTGAGGTCCTGTGCAATGATAACTGGAAACTTCCGCTGGTCCTCAAGGTAAGCATATTTGATGTGTGGAGGGAGGGGTTTCAAATCCAACTTCTGGTCATGGTCTGGCTCTGGATTATCTAGAACTAGTGGCAGTGGTAGAGTACCTGCATTGTCCTCGGAATTCCCCACACTTGGACCTTGACCTATGTACTTATCCTCAAACTCTTCTTGGTGAATTTTAGCTACGATTTCATCTATGATGTCACACTGGAAGATAGAACGATCTTCTGGAAGGTTGTTTGTGACTCCATTCAGATTGAAGATTACCATTTGGCCATCTATTTCAAAAGAGTATGTTCCTGAAAAAGCATCCAATTTGAATTTTGATGTCTTCAGGAATGGTCTCTCAAGTAGGATTGATGATGGCTTATCTGAGTCATTATGGGGCATCTCCAAGATATAAAAATCAGTGGGGAATGTGAGGCCTTTAATGTTCACTAAAACGACGTCAGTAACTCCAGCCACTGTAATAATGCTTTTATCTGCTAACACAAAACGAGCTGCCGACCTTTTTAAGGGAGGGAGCCTCAAAACATCATATACAGATAAAGGCATTATACTAACACATGCTCCTAAATCACACATACAATCATAAATTACTATACCACCAATAGTACAGCTAACTATACAAGGACCTGGGTCACTACACTTTTCAGGTAAATTTCCCATTAAAGCAGATATAGAACTTCCTAAAGGAATAGTTTCTAATTCATTAATTTTGTCTTTATGTATTGATGCAGGTGGAAACTGTCTCTCAACAAATTTCCTTCGGCAAGTGTACCGAATTTGTCGTCAAGTAAAAACTCACAATAGAGTGAGGTCGAATCCCACAGGGATTGATTGATCAAGCAACTTTAATTAGAAGAATGTTCTAGTTGAGCGAATTCAGAATTTGGGTTGAGATTTGCAGAAAATAAAATGGCAGGAATGTAAATAACAGAAAAAGTAAATGCTAGAATTAAAAGGCTGAAAGTAAATGACTGAAAGTAAATTGCAGAATTGTAATTGGGAATGGGGTGTTTGCTCATGAAAGTAAACGCAGAAATTAAAGAGAATGGGTGAAATCAGAATTGGGGAGTTCATTGGGCGTAGGAGATGTTGCAATTCTCCGGATCAAGTTCATTTTCATCTCTTCCTCAATCAATGCACTCATTGATCTCCTTGGCAATCTTAATTGATTGAATTACAATTTCTTGCAATTCAATCTCTCAAATCTTGATCAGTAGCCAATTCTTTGGTCAATTGCTCATGAGAAGAGATGAAGTGTGGTCACTGATTATACCACATGCATTTTCCAAGTATTGAGAGGATTATAGTCACATATCCATCCAAACCCAATTTGGTCCAGCATGAGAAAGCATTTCTAGCTTGATCTCTTCATTTCTCTTTCAAGGTTCAGAAGAGATCCAAGTTTGAATAGCTCCTTTTCTAAGATAATTACCCAATGGGATGAAGATCGAAAGCTTTCAAGTAAAATCAAGAGAAAAGATAGAAGAAGAATAATGAAAATTAGTATTGATCCATCAACTTACAACAGAGCTCCCTAACCCAATGAAAGGGGTTTAGTTGTTCATAGCTCTATAAAATGAAAACAAAGATGGAGAATACATCATGGAACTCGAAGAGCAGAGTAAAATACAGAGAGTAGTGCTATTTTCCCCAC
>NC_029775.3:70434673-70434991 GCF_000817695.3 Arachis duranensis
TTGAAGCAGTTCTCTTCTTCATTTGGGCTTGGTTTTACTTGCAGAGAGAAAGTGTGAAGTGGGCAGAGACTTTAGCTCAGGACGTTAGGGGTGTTAACGTTTTAGTGAAAGTATGAGTTCGAGAACGTTAGTGACACTCAACATTGTCACTAACGTTCCAATGTACCCCTTTGCCTCACGTTGGAACCCACGTTAACTAGGTTAACGTGGCTTCTAACGTGGCCTTGCCAACCTTCGAGAATGTTAGTGACACTTAACATTGTCACTAACGTTCCAGTGTGCCCCTATGTCTCACGTTAGAGTCCCACGTTAACTAGG
>NC_029775.3:70435019-70442504 GCF_000817695.3 Arachis duranensis
TTAACTAGGTTAACGTGGCTTCTAACGTGGCCTTGCCAACCTTCGAGAACGTTAGTGACACTTAACATTGTCACTAACGTTCCAATGTGCCCCTATGTCTCACGTCAGAGTCCACGTTAACTAGGTTAACGTGACTTCTAACGTGGCCATTCTTAGCCATCCCAACGTTAGTGACAATGTTGAGTGTCACTAACGTTGGCTTATTTTTCACTTATCATCGTTATCTTTCCACGTTAACTAAGTTAACGTGGAAGTTAACGTGGCTCCTTGGGGTTTTGTGGTTGCTTCCAACGTTAGTGACAATGTTGGGTGTCACTAACGTTGTCGACCACTCTTGCCTCTTACATTAGCTCCCACGTTAACCAAGTTAACGTGGGAGTTAACGTGGTACATTGCACCTTAGGCCAACGTTAGTGACAATGTTGAGTGTTACTAACGTTGGCTTCCTTCACCCTTTTAACGTTAGAGGCCACGTTAACTAAGTTAACGTGGACTCTAACGTGGCCACTTATGATCATTGGCCAACGTTAGTGATAATGTTAAGTGTCACTAACGTTGGCTCAAAGTCCCTTCTTCACGTTAGAGTTCACGTTAACTTAGTTAACGTGACTCTTAACGTGGGCAATGATGGCTTTGAGAGCGTTATTGGCAATCACTTTTCTCATTAACTTTGCAGGTTACCTCCCATTCTACGTTAGTGGTAATGTTAATTAGATTAACGTGACTGCTACGTGGTTCTTCCTTGCTTCCTTTGGTCCTGAAATCAAGCAATAGAGTGCATCAAAGTTCTAGTCCAAGTCATGGGTAATGCAACAAACAATTTATTATTAAACTCATGCAAAATCCTCATGAAATCATGTAAAATTCACAATGTATGCTTGAATCAAGGTGTAAGTGAATATCTACCCAAAACTAGCTTATTTCCTAAGGAAATGCATGAAACTACCTTAAAAACAGTAAAGAAAAGGTTAGTGAAACTGGCCAAGATGCCCTGGCATCACAACACCAAACTTAAAGCTTGCTTGTCCCTAAGAAAGTACTGGAATAAGAAAATGATGAATGGAATGCCAAGAGAAATGAGTCATTCTTGTGGAAGTCATGGCACTGATTTTATGGTGGTTTCATGCATAGCAACTTAGGTTCATTTCATTACTGGCTTTCAGACCTTTATCATATCCTAAAACACCAATTTTGCTTACATCCCATGAGACTTTTATTGATCCTTTTATTGTCATTCCAGGGCTTATTTGTGTTCTTCAAGCTAAGTGCTCTGTAAGGGGGCAACTCTTTAAGATAGGCTTTCAACCAACACTCCCGAACAAGTTGGTTCAAGGTGCTAGGTGTTGAGACACTCCTAAGGACTTACTCCCTCAAGTCTCTCCCCCATACATACACACCACAGGCATCTGGTTCTTGAGACCTTGGTGTCCAGCACCTCTTTGGGTTACTAAATGCTCTGTAGTGAGGGTTACTCTTGATAGTGGACTTTCAGCTGATAATCCCGAGTTAGTTAACCCAAGTTACCAAGTGATAAGGCACCCCTAAAAGCTTATTTATACAAGTAAATCCCTCACACAGGAACACCACAGACACAAGCCTCAAGATTAAAACCATTGGTGCCTAGCCTTATTGCTTACTCTTTTTCTTTTGTTTTTCACTTTAAGTGTTCTTTCCCTTTCTCTTATTAGGATCTTGTTATTTACTTAGTCTCATGGGTATATTCAAAGTATAGTATTCAGGCCAGATAGTTGTCATCCCCACCTTATGGTTGAACGAACTTAGCTAACTTATGACACACCAAAGACTCATGAATGCACTTCCATATTATGAACTCCACTCTGGTCTATTTAAACACAATCATTCTCTTTTTCATTTGATTTAAAAGACAAGCATACAATAAGTAATGGTATGATACAGTAACACTTAAACCAGAAATCATAGACCTAAGCAATTAAACTTAAAATGCATAATTGAACTAGGTTCTAATCAACACATAACTATTAATTAACAGTGCATTCGGAATTCCAATTTTTAACATGATGAGTAGATGGAATTAAGTAGCAATACAACCTTTGGGAGATGGTTTGCCACACCAATCCAGTTGCCCTATTGTTGTCATTGTCATAGTTCTTGATGCCTCACTCTCTTAGTTGAAGGTGCACCATCTCTTCCGAAGCTTCCTACAAGGTTATTGGAAGTTGCTTGTTTCCCAAGCACTTGAGGAATAGTCAGCTTGCATGTATGCTTATGATTTCTGAACTTATTTTAGTGTGAATACCAAACTTAGTTCCTTGCCTACTACAAAACCTTGCATGCATGCGTAGAACCTCGTATCTTGCTGTTAGCAACTAATTAACTAAAGACTAATCTATATCCAAGTAGTTCCCTTGATTGGTTAGAGCTAGTAATGTGCTTTGAGAGTGTAGTGTGATTCTAACTAGCATCCTTTGGTGGGACACCAAACTTAGAATCGCACCTTCACTCTTGAATTGTTTTGGTGTGGAATACCAAACTTAGCTCCTTGCAATGCAGGGGAAACAACTTGTGATCTTTATTGAAATACAGCTGAAAAAGTAGTTACCTAAGGTTGGGTTGCCTCCCAACAAAGCGCTCTTTTATCGTCGCTAGCTCGACGGGTCCTTACTTCACTTGAGATGATATTTTACTCTGGGGTTTTCCCCCATGTTGCCTAGATAATACTTGAGTCTTTGTCCATTCACTGTAAAAGTCTTCTCTGACCTTTCATCCATGATTTCGATGTGTCCATATGGTGAGACGTTTGTGACAATGAAAGTCCCGGACCACCTCGATTTGAGTTTTTCTGGGAACAGTCTCAATTTGAAATTGTAGAGGAGTACTTGCTGCCCCTTTTCGAAATCCCTGGGTGCAAGATGCAGGTCATGTCTCCTCTTTGCCTTCTCTTTCTATATCTTAGTATTTTCATAGGCTTGTGACCTGAATTCCTCCATCTCTTGCAGCTGCAAGATCCTCTTTCCACCAGCAGCAATGCTGTCAAAGTTTAGTATCTTGATGGCCCAGAGAGCTTTGTGTTCCAATTCTAGTGGTAAATGGCAAGCTTTCTCATAAACCAGTTGATATGGGGACATTCCCAGTGGTGTTTTGAATGCTGTCCTCTATGCCCAAAGAGCATCATCCAGCTTCTTCGCCCAATCCTTTCTTGATGCACCCACAGTCTTTTCCAGAATCCTCTTTAGCTCTCTGTTGGATATCTCTGTTTGTCAACTTGTTTGGGGATGGTAAGGTGTGGCTACCTTGTGTTTCACCCCATATCGTAGGAGAAGAGCCTTTAGTGGTTTGTTACAAAAATGGCTCCCTCCATCACTGATGAGGGCTCTTGGGACTTCGAACCGGCTGAAGATATTCTTCTTGAGGAAGTTCATGACCACTTTGTTGTCATTTGTTGGGGTTGCAATGGCCTCTACCCATTTGGACACATTATCCACTGCTACCAAGATGTACTTATTTGCATATGAGGTTGGGAATGGTCCCATGAAATCTATTCCCCACACATCAAATACTTCCAGTTCCAAAATGAAATTCTGTGGCATGGCATTTCTTTTGGGCAAGTTCCCAGATCTTTGGCATTCATTGCAGCTCCTTACCAGTTCTTTGGCATCCTTGAAAAGGGTGGGCCAAAAGAATCCACTTTGTAACACCTTTGCTGCAGTCCTGTCCCCTCCAAAGTGGCCTCCGTAGCATGAGCCGTGGTAATTCCATAGTACTTCTCATCTTTCCTCTTTTGAGACACATCTTCTAAGGAGTCCATCTGAACACTTCTTGAAGAGATAAGGCTCGTCCCAGACAAAGTATTTTGCATCATTCATGAGCTTCCTCTTTTGATGTTTATTGATCCCTGGAGGTAGAGCCCCAGTTGCCTTGAAGTTGGCAATGTCTGCAAACCATGGGGCTTTGTGCACTGTCATTAAATGCTCATCAGGGAAGAGCTCATTCACACTCATATCATGTGTTCCTCCTTCCTCATGAGGAATCCTGGATAGGTGATCTGCCACCTTGTTCTCCACTCCCTTCTTGTCTCTAATTTCAATATCAAACTCCTGCAATAATAAGATCCATCTTATTAGTCTTGGTTTTGATTCTTGCTTGGCAAATAAATATTTAAGTGCTGTGTGATCTGTAAAAACAATGACTTCAGCACCAATGAGGTACGATCTAAACTTGTCAAATGCAAAAACTATGGCTAGCAATTCCTTTTCAGTAGTGGTATAATTTCTTTGAGCATCATTGAGGACCTTGCTAGCATAGTATATTACATGGACTAAGTTATTTTTCCTCTGCTCTAACACTGCCCCTACTGCAAAGTGACAAACCCCATTTAAAGGGTTTATCTTGTATTAACTTTAAAGGATTTTATCACCTTTCACCCACATTTATTCAATGAAATAGCATGGTTTTGTATATTCTCCTTTAATTGTGCTTAAGAGTGAAAACATGCTTTTTAGGTCTTAAAATAGATAAATGTAATTTACCTTGATTCCATTAGATGCCTTGATATGTTTGTTAAGTGATTTCAGATTTAGGAGGCAAATATTGGATCAAGGGAATGAAGAAAAAAGCATGTAAAGTTGGAGAACTCATGAAGAAATGATGGAACCAAAAAGCTGTCAAGCCTGACCTCTTCGCACTTAATTGACCATAACTTGAGCTACAGAGGTCCAAATGATGCGGTTCCAGTTGGGTTGGAAAGCTAACATCCGGGGCTTCGAAATGATATAAAATTTTCCATATATTGCTTCGCGTTCAGGGGCGCGCACGCGCACTTTGCGCGCGCGCGCCGTTGCTGCCATCTGGTTCACTTAATGCAACATGTGGCCAGCGATTTTAGGAGTCATGTGGGCCCAATCCAACTCATTTCTGATGCTATTTAAGTCAAGTATTGAAGGAGAATCAGGATACTTTAGGTACTTTTGATCATTAGCTTAGTTTTAGGAGTTAGAGTTAGTTTTAGAGAGAGAAGCTCTCACTTCTCTCTAGGATTAGGAATTAGAGTTAGATCAGGATCTCATAGTTCTAGGTTTAATTCAAGTCTCCTTCTACTTCTACCTTCAAGTGGTGATTGCTACACTTTGGTTCTTCTTTCTATCCATATCCTCTTGTTGTAATTTCTCTTATTTTGTCTCTAGGTTTTGTAATTGAGATATTCTTGTTCTTTTGTTTCCTTTTAATAATGCAATTTGAGATAATTCATGTGATTGTGATGTTGTTGATTGTTGTTCTGTTAATTCTTTGTAATTGTTGGTTGTTGATTCCTTTTATTCTTACAAATAAAAATGCTTTCTTTCATTACCCTCCAAGTGTGATTTAAGGATGACTAAGTGGGATTAATCCTTGCAACTACCATACTTGTGGCTAGTGATAATGATGAAGACCCTTGACAACCAAATCTTGCCAAGACCATTTTGTTAATAAAGTTTTCTTACCATTTACTATTTATTTTTCTCATCTAAAACCCCAAAATAAATAAATCCATAACCAATAACAAGAACACTACCCTGCGAGTCCTTTGAGAGACGACCCGAGGTTTAAATACTTCGGTTTATAGATTTTAGGGGTTTGTACTTGTGACAAACAAATTTTTGTATGAGAGGATTTTTGATTGGTTTAGAAACTATGCTTGCAACGAGAATTCATTTGTGAAATTCTAAACCGTGAAAAATACGTTCGTCAAAATGGCGCCGTTGCCGGGGATTTGCAATGGTGTTATGTTATTGGTTATTGTACATATGTGAATATTGTGAATATGTTTGTCTTTTGCTTGTTTGTTAGTTTTTGTTAGGTTTAGGACTTCGTTGCTTATCTTTGTTAATTTTTGTTTTCTTTGCTATTATGAATTCTCAGCCTCACTTTGGCTATGAGTTTGGCTCAAATTATGTTGTAAGCCTCAAGGGATTGATCAACCTTCTTGGCAACAACCTCCAACTCCTTATGGGTATAACTCTTATCCTAATGCATATCAATCTAATGGATGTGGTAACCCTTATTGTGATTGTCAACAACCACTACCACATGCCTATGAACTACCCACTCAACATGATTTTGAACCACCATACTCACAAGCCCCATATCACCAAAACCCTCCATATGACCCCAATCCTTATCCACCATACCCCCCACCTTATGAGCCATATGAACCATACATGGAACCACCACCATTCCAACACAATTACTCTCAAGAACCACCTCAATGCACACCATCTCCATACCCTTACCAGGAAGAACCACCTTCCTACTATAAACCCTCTCTCCAAAATAATGAACCCTCTTATCTATCCCAAGCCCCAATAGACGACTCTCTCACATTGCTACTTCAAGGACAAGCGGATATGCAAAGGAACACCCTAGAGTTTGTGACTAACTTGACCAAGGTAGTGCATACTTTAGCCTACAAATGTTTGAACACTCAAGGTGCTTCCCTAGCCACATATGGAGAATCAATTGAAGAGCAAAGCATGAAGGAGAGATTGAAAACTCCGGTGGGGGATGAGGGATGCTATTTTGTGTTGGAACAATTGGAGGAGCCTATGATCTTTGAAGAAAAGGAAGAAGTGGTTGGAGATTTAGGAGATGTTGAAAGTCCATGGGAATGTGGCATCATGGAAAACTCTTCCAAGAAGCTTGATATTGATGTTGAGGAGGGTGCGCAACCTCCAAGGCATATCATCGTTGGAGACTTGGAAGAGGCTTATCAAGAGATGGATTCCATCATGAATAAATTTCTCTCTACAATGGAATCCTCTCCCATTGGACATGGAGTTGAAATTATAGAAGAGTGTGCACAACCTCCCATACCCTTGGTGAACTATGAAGAAGAGAGTGAATCAAAAGAGAGCTACTAAGAGGAAAAAGTTGGCATGGTGTATATTGAAATTGAAGAATATGAAGAGGTTGATCAAGAGATGGATTCATTCATCAATGAATTCCTATCCAAAATTGAAACACCTTTCATTGGGCAAGATGAAGTTCTTGAAGACAACACCAAGCCAAGTGAAAAAGGGGAAAAGGTTGAAATTGAAGAGGCTTGTTGATGCCAAGGCATCATAGGCTAGTTTCACTAGCCTTTTTCTTTTATTTTTAGTTGTTTTATGCATTTTCTTGAGCCTTAAGTAATCATTTGGGCCAAATAGTCATGCTTGTCTTAAATCATTCAAACATGAAGATTTCGATGCAAATTCCATGAGTTTTTAGTTATATTCCTTGAATGCTATGAATGGAAGAATTCTCATGAATTTTAGCAAGACTTTGATGCAGTTGTTTGGATGATTTCAGGGAAGAAAAGGCTAGGCAAGGAAGCAACAAAATCAATAAAGGAAGCTTGAAGATCACATGTGGAGTTTAAATTCCAGTTTAAGCTTAAACTGGAACTTAAACTGCCAAGCCATATAAAGCTGAAAGTGGCGTTTAACCTCCAGTTTAAGGTTAAACTGGAAGTTAAACGCCAGAATCATG
>NC_029775.3:70443176-70444157 GCF_000817695.3 Arachis duranensis
ATTTTCTTTTTTGTATCAATTATGTCACTTTACCCTTCAAGCAAGCAAGGCCCATCAACAACACCAAATCAAGGCCACAAGAATCATCTAGAATAGTTTATTTTCATTTGATTGAAATTTGCTTTTAATTTCATTTTCATTTTGTAATTTAGGGAGCCTATTTAAAGGCCTTAGTTTCTGCATTTGAGACAGGGGGGATTGAAGGGGAATCCAGCCCCAGAGGGGAGAACTTTTGGAATTTGGACTTTTGGAACTTTTCATATTTTGTAATTGAATTCAAAGCTATGACTCACTAAACCCCTTTCATTGGGTTAGGGGGCTCTATTGTAATTCAATGAATCAATAATAGTTTTATCTTCTTCTTCAATCTTTTCTCTTGAATTTTGTTAGAAAGCTTCTACATGGAGTATAACTCGAGTTGTAGAACTCCAAATGATGCGCTTCCAGTTGCATTGGAAAGTAGACATCCAGAGCTTTCCAAAGATGTATAGAGGTATGGGGTGGACAATGCAACTGAGCTCCCAAAATTGGCATTTTCGAGCACGTTAAAGTGACTTAAACGTTGGCTTAAACGCTGTCAAACCAACCAGCAACCTTGTCACCTTCAATCAAACATAACTTGAGCTATAGAGATCCAATTGAGGTGCTTCCAGTTGCGTTAGAAAGCTGACATCCATAGCTTTCCAACGAGGTATAATAGTCTATATGTGGCATCAAATTGGCAAGGTTGACAAGAGAACAAAGTGACAACTCAAGAAAGGGGGTGCAACGTTTGAGTGTAGTTTAATGGATCATTATCCTTTTTGGATCAATTATGTCACTCTACCCTTCAAGCAAGCAAGGCCCATCAACAACACCAAACCAAGGCCACAAGAATCATCTAGAATAGTTTATTTTCATTTGATTGTAATTTGCTTTTAATTTCATTTTCATTTTGTAATTTAGGGAGCCTATTTAAAGGCCTTAGTTTCTGCATTTGAA
>NC_029775.3:70450845-70452591 GCF_000817695.3 Arachis duranensis
CTCGAGTTATACTCCATGGAAGGTGAAGAGGTCAGCTGGCCTGATTGCATGTTGGTACTATGCTCTTCTATGCACATTACGGGGCTGTTTTCTCCCTCAATTTTTAGTATCCACCATGCATGCCATATATTCTTGGAAAGCTCTAGATGTCTTCTTTCCAATGCATTTTGAATCACCTCATTTGGAGTTTTGTAGCTCAAGTTATTTATGTTTGAAGAAGGCATGGTCAAGCTGTTCCATATAACACGTTTAAGCTCCAGTTTAACACGTTTAAGCTCCAGTTTAACCTTAAACTGGAGCTTAAACGTGTTATATGGAACAGCTTGACCATGCCTTCTTCAAACATAAATAACTTGAGCTACAAAACTCCAAATGAGGTGATTCAAAATGCATTGGAAAGAAGACATCTAGAGCTTTCCAAGCATATATGGCATGCATGGTGGATACTAAAAATTGAGGGAGAAAACAGCCCCGTAATGTGCATAGAAGAGCATAGTACCAACATGCAATCAGGCCAGCTGACCTCTTCACCTTCCATGGAGTATAACTCGAGTTGTAGAACTCCAAATGATGCGCTTCCAGTTGCATTGGAAAGTAGACATCCAGAGCTTTCCAACGATGTATAGAAGTATGGGGTGGACAATGCAACTGAGCTCCCAAAATTGGCATTTTCGAGCACGTTTAAGTGACTTAAACGTTGGCTTAAACGCTGTCAAACCAACCAGCAACCTTGTCACCTTCAATCAAGCATAACTTGAGCTATAGAGATCCAATTGAGGTGCTTCCAGTTGCGTTAGAAACCTGACATCCATAGCTTTCCAACGAGGTATAATAGTCCATGTTTGGCATCAAATTGGCAAGGTTGACAAGAGAACAAAGTGACGACTCAAGAAAGGGGGGTGCAACGTTTGAGTGTAGTTTAATGGATCATTATCCTTTTTGGATCAATTATGTCACTCTACCCTTCAAGCAAGCAAGGCCCATCAACAACACCAAATCAAGGCCACAAGAATCATCTAGAATAGTTTATTTTCATTTGATTGAAATTTGCTTTTAATTTCATTTTCATTTTGTAATTTAGGGAGCCTATTTAAAGGCCTTAGTTTCTGCATTTGAGACAGGGGGGATTGAAGGGGAATCCAGCCCCAAAGGGGAGAACTTTTGGAATTTGGACTTTTGGAACTTTTCATATTTTGTAATTGAATTCAGAGCTATGACTCACTAAACCCCTTTCATTGGGTTAGGGAGCTCTATTGTAATTCAATGAATCAATAATAGTTTTATCTTCTTCTTCAATCTTTTCTCTTGAATTTTGTTAGAAAGCTTCTCGATCTAATTCCATTGGTTAGTTGTCTTGGGAAAGAAACTATCCATAATTGGAATCCTTCGGAACCTTGGGAAAGGAATGGAGGATTCATGCTAGAGAAGCTTTCTCACAGTGAATTGGATTGGGGTTTGGATGGATATTGTGACATGTAATCCTACCAAATTGTGGTTCATGAAACTGTGTGGTATAATCAGTGATCGAGCATCATCTCTTCTTATGAACATTTAAACCAAGGGATTGGGAATTTGTTTGTTTTTAGAGAGAATTGGTGAGCCAAGGGATTGGGATCCAATCATATAAGATTGCCAAGCAAAATTCAATGAATGCATTGGTTGAAGAAGGGATAAAAATGTTTTGATTCGGAGATCTCAAAATCTCCTGAACCCCAATGAATTCCCCATTTCTGATCTACACTTTCT
>NC_029775.3:70453371-70455776 GCF_000817695.3 Arachis duranensis
TTTGAGACTGAGCACATTGCAAAAAAGAAAGGAGTATCCATCATCTTTTGGTCAATCAAAATTCATGAGAAACTCTCCACCACCACAGAATGATTCATGTTATTATGCTCATGGTGGGTGGGAGTATCAGGAACAGGAAACGGGGTACTTCCCAGAGCCACAAAATGGTCCATGTTTTGGTGAATTTGATCACTACTCAAGTTTTGGCTGGGAAGATCAAAACCAAAGAGATTTCACTTATTCACACCCCATTCATCAAGAGCCATCACCTCTTAATTATCCAACCTCACCTCCTAGTTTTACATATCCAAATTCTTCATCACTTGAGCATTTCTCAGCACAAAATTCCTTCTCAAATTCATACAATTCATTTCACTATCCACAAGACTCATTCCACTACACACAAGAGTCATACCACTACCAAAACTCCAACCAAAGACCCTATCAGCCCACACAAAACACATACTCCCAGCCACCATATCACAGCCAAGATAATCAACCTCATCAACCCAATCCGAACCAATCACTTCATGATCAGTTAACCAGGATGGAAGGAATGCTTGCAACTATGGGCAGAGATGTGGCCGATTTGAAAGGCTTTAAGGAAGAAGTGATATTCAACTTGCAAATTCAAGGTGCTGCCATTCAAAAGCTAGAAGCACAAATTGGATATCTATCAAAGCAAATCCCTACCCACAATTCTTCTAGTGATACCATGGCAAACCCAAGGGAGGAATCAGAAGAACAAGAAAGGGAGAAAGTCAATCAAGAGAGATCACACTCTAATGAAACGGAGAGTTGCAAAGAGGAAGGGTTCATTGAACCACAAATTCAGGAAGCTTTTGATGAACAGGATACTCCAACTGTCCAACAACAACCAAGTTCTGAGATCAAGGATGTGAAGGCAGTAGAAACAAGCACCAAAATGAGGATTGTGACCGAGAAAAAGATTTATCTGTATTGCAAGGAGCTAAGTTTGGTGTTGCACACCAAAACAATTCAAGGGTGAATGTGAGATTCTAAGTTTGGTGTTCCACCAAAAACTTCATTAAAAGCACATTTCTACCTCAGCATGACTAGTCACTAGCTCCAACCAATCAGGGAAACTACTTAAACAATAGTTTAATTTCTAGTTCATAGTTTCTTTTTCTAGTTCATAGTTATTTTCTTAATAAAAGCACATGAGGTTTTCTGCATATGATCCAAATTGCTGCATATGGCAAGGAACTAAGTTTGGTGTTCACACACCAATCTAAGTTCAGAGGCCTACAAACATACATGCATGCTAACCAATTCTCAAAGTGCTTGGGGAACAAGCAACTTCTAATAGCTTTGCAGGAAGACAATCAATCTCATGGAAGGAATATACATCATCATCAAAGAGAACACCAAGGCTAGGAAGGATGATGAACAACAAAGAAGATGCTAAAAGGTTGTATTGTCACTTAATTGCTTGTACTTTGAATTGCTGATATTGGAAGTTTGCATGCACCCCTGCTTTAAGTTTGAGTCATTGCAGTTTTTGTTTGTCTGTTTGTTTAATTTCCAAATAAGTGATAGTCTAAGTGTCTGGATAAACTTCACTTGCTTAAATGTATGCTTGCCCTGTTTGTTCTGTTCCAAAATAAAAGAAATAATTGAACAAAAGTAACTCAATTCCATTTGGTAAGAAATCAAATAAGATTAAGTGGTGGTATGCATGTTTGATTGAATAGTTAGCTCACTAAGAAATAAAGTTAGAATTGTCACTTTTAGTGGAAATTAGGATGCTGTCTATGGATCTTGGTAAATAAATGTCCTTGGCCAAGTGAAAGAAAGAAAAAAAAAAAAAGAGAAAAAGCCAATGAGAAAGGTAACCAAAAAAAAAGCAAAAGAATTAAGAAAATAAAGCTAGGCACCAATGGTTTGAACTTCTGAGACATATGCCTGTGGTGTTTATGTACTAGGATCTGCTTGGATGAATAGGTTCTGTGGAGTGTTTCAACACTTGGTAACTTGGGTTAACTAACCCGGGATTATCAACCAAAAGTCCATTATCAAGAGCAACCTAAATACAAAACATTTAGTCACACAAAGAGGTGCTGGGCACCAATGTCTCAAGAAGAAATGTGAACTAAAATGCCTGTAGTGGATATGTGTAGTGCACTAATAAGGAAAGAAAATGCCAAAGGCTTGTGCAACACATGACACTGAGCAACAATGAGCAAATAAGCTCAAAGAAAAAAAAAACAAAGAAAAGAAACTTGCCAAGGATATGTGAATAACAAGAGGCCATAGCAGTGTTTGATGGATGCAATGAAAAAGAGATAATCCTACTTGATAAGTATGAAAAAGTGATGCTGCAACTTTCTGCATAAAACCCTTCTGATGAACTTCAAGTGCTTACTAATATAGCCAATGTAATT
>NC_029775.3:70456378-70465629 GCF_000817695.3 Arachis duranensis
TCCCTTGGTGCCATTCTCATTCTGGCGTTTAACCTTCAGTTTAAGGTTAAACTGGAGGTTAAACGCCAGTTTCCTCTTTTCTCAGCTTTCATGATTCTGGCGTTTAACCTTCAGTTTAACCTTAAACTGAAGGTTAAACGCCACTTTCAGCATTTGGTGCCTTCCTTATTCTGGCGTTTAACTTCCAGTTTAAGGTTAAACTGGAGGTTAAACGTGGAAGTGCTCCCTTGGTGCCATTCTCATTCTGGCGTTTAACCTTCAGTTTGAGGTTAAACTGGAGGTTAAACTTGGAAATGAAGAAAGCACACCCTGGAGGCAATTTGGGTAGACCACGTTTAACCTTTAGTTTGAGGTTAAACTGGAGGTTAAACGCCAGTTTCAGCATTTCTCAACTTCCATGATTCTGGCGTTTAACTTCCAGTTTAACCTTAAACTGGAGGTTAAACGTGTTCGGCGTTTTTTTTTTCCACTCCAGGGTGTGCTTTCTCCTTTCCACGTTTAAGCTCCAGTTTAAGGTTAAACTGGAGCTTAAACGTGTTATATGGAACAGCTTGACCATGCCTTCTTCAAACATAAATAACTTGAGCTACAAAACTCCAAATGAGGTGATTCAAAATGCATTGGAAAGAATACATCTAGAGCTTTCCAAGCATATATGGCATGCATGGTGGATACTAAAAATTGACGGAGAAAACAGCCCCGTAATGTGCATAGAAGAGCATAGTACCAACATGCAATCAGGCCAGCTGACCTCTTCACCTTCCATGGAGTATAACTCGAGTTGTAGAACTCCAAATGATGCGCTTCCAGTTGCATTGGAAAGTAGACATCCAGAGCTTTCCAACGATGTATAGACGTATGGGGTGGACAATGCAACTGAGCTCCCAAAATTGGCATTTTCGAGCACGTTTAAGTGACTTAAACGTTGGCTTAAACGCTGTCAAACCAACCAGCAACCTTGTCACCTTCAATCAAGCATAACTTGAGCTATAGAGATCCAATTGAGGTGCTTCCAGTTGTGTTAGAAACCTCACATCCATAGCTTTCCAACGAGGTATAATAGTCTATATTTGGCATCAAATTGGTAAGGTTGACAAGAGAACAAAGTGACGACTCAAGAAAGGGGGGTGCAACGTTTGAGTGTAGTTTAATGGATCATTATCCTTTTTGGATCAATTATGTCACTCTACCCTTCAAGCAAGCAAGGCCCATCAACAACACCAAACCAAGGCCACAAGAATCATCTAGAATAGTTTATTTTTGATTGTAATTTGCTTTTAATTTCATTTTCATTTTGTAATTTAGGGAGCCTATTTAAAGGCCTTAGTTTCTGCATTTGAGACAGGGGGGACTGAAGGGGAATCCAGCCCCAGAGGGGAGAACTTTTGGAATTTGGACTTTTGGAACTTTTCATATTTTGTAATTGAATTCAGAGCTATGACTCACTAAACCCCTTTCATTGGGTTAGGGGGCTCTATTGTAATTCAATGAATCAATAATAGTTTTTATCTTCTTCTTCAATCTTTTCTCTTGAATTTTGTTAGAAAGCTTCTCGATCTAATTCCATTGGTTAGTTGTCTTGGGAAAGAAACTATCCATAATTGGAATCCTTCGGAACCTTGGGAAAGGAATGGAGGATTCATGCTAGAGAAGCTTTCTCACAGTGAATTGGATTGGGGTTTGGATGGATATTGTGACATGTAATCCTACCAAATTGTGGTTCATGAAACTGTGTGGTATAATCAGTGATCGAGCATCATCTCTTCTTATGAACATTTAAACCAAGGGATTGGGAATTTGTTTGTTTTTAGAGAGAATTGGTGAGCCAAGGGATTGGGATCCAATCATATAAGATTGCCAAGCAAAATTCAATGAATGCATTGGTTGAGGAAGAGATAAAAATGTTTTGATTCGGAGATCTCAATATCTCCTAACACCCAATGAATTCCCCATTTCTGATCTACACTTTCTCTTACATTCTGCAATTAATTTCATGCAAACACCCCCATCCCCTTTTAATTTCAGCACTTTAACTTCTCGCTCTTTAATTCATGCAATTTAAGATTCCGCAATTCTCATCTAAATCTTGATTCCGTTCAACTAGAACAAACTTCTAATCCGAATTGCTCATTCAACCAATCCTTGTGGGATTCGACCTCACTCTATTGTGAGTTTTTACTTGACGATAACCGGTGCACTTGCCGGAAGGAATTTTTGCCGATTGTGCAATTTCCTAAATCGTAGCTATCAAGTTTATGGCTAGTATCACTTGTGAAGAGGTGGAAACAACTAAAGAAGAGCACAAGGAAGTAGACCTTGCATTGTCTAAGTGTGGGGAGGTCTCCCTTCCCAAGTCACCATCCAACACAACATTCAAGTGGGTAAAACTCTTATCCCTAAGCCTTACTTTCTCACTTGAATATAGTTTAATTGAAAATGATGGTCAACTTAGAGCTCTTTGTGGAGTCAAAAGTATAAGAGAGTTGTGTAGTGGTTGGAAACATCATTCTAAGCTCATGACGGTTGTAAGCCCAAAATTCAAGAGCAATGGTTGGTGTGGAACCAAATTGCATGGGTCTATCTTGTATTAACTTTAAAGGATTTTATCACCTTTCACCCACATTTATTCAATGAAATAGCATGGTTTTGTATATTCTCCTTTAATTGTGCTTAAGAGTGAAAACATGCTTTTTAGGTCTTAAAATAGATAAATATAATTTACCTTGATTCTATTAGATGCCTTGATATGTTTGTTAAGTGATTTCAGATTTAGGAGGCAAAGATTGGATTAAGGGAATGAAGAAAAAGCATGTAAAGTTTGAGAACTCATGATGAAATGAAAGAACTGGAAAGCTGTCAAGCCGACCTCTTCGCACTTAATTGACCATAACTTGAGCTACAGAGGTCCAAATGATGCGGTTCCAGTTGGGTTGGAAAGCTAACATCCGGGGCTTCGAAATGATATAAAATTTTCCATATGTTGCTTCGCGTTCAGGGGCGCGCACGCGCACTTTGCGCACGCGCGCCGTTGCTGCCATCTGGTTCACTTAATGCAACATGTGGCCAGCGATTTTAGGAGTCATGTGGGCCCAATCCAACTCATTTCTGATGCTATTTAAGTCAAGTATTGAAGGGGAATCAGGATACTTTAGGTACTTTTGATCATTGGCTTAGTTTTAGGAGTTAGAGTTAGTTTTAGAGAGAGAAGCTCTCACTTCTCTCTAGGATTAGGAATTAGGGTTAGATCAGGATCTCATAGTTCTAGGTTTAATTCAAGTCTCCTTCTACTTCTACCTTCAAGTGGTGATTGCTACACTTTGGTTCTTCTTTCTATCCCTATCCTCTTGTTGTAATTTCTCTTATTTTGTCTCTAGGTTTTGTAATTGAGATATTCTTGTTCTTTTGTTTCCTTTTAATAATGCAATTTGAGATGATTCATGTGATTGTGACTAGTGTCCAATTGATTGATAGTTGATAGCCATTAACTCTAGCCTTCATTAATCCAATTAGTGGAAAGCTAGGACTTATGGACTAGGATTGATATAACTCACTTGACTTTCCTTTGTTAATTGATTTAAGGATGACTAAGTGGGATTAATCCTTGCAACTACCATACTTGTGGCTAGTGATAATGATGAAGACCCTTGACAACCAAATCTTGCCAAGACCATTTTGTTAATAAAGTTTTCTTACCATTTACTATTCATTTTTCTCATCTAAAACCCCAAAATAAATAAATCCATAACCAATAACAAGAACACTACCCTGCAAGTCCTTTGAGAGACGACCCGAGGTTTAAATACTTCGGTTTATAGATTTTAGGGGTTTGTACTTGTGACAAACAAATTTTTGTATGAGAGGATTATTGTTGGTTTAGAGACTATACTTCGACGAGATTTCATTTGTGAAATTCTATACCATCAAAAATCCGTTCGTCACAAAGTCAGATGCATCACACATCAATTCAAAGGGTAAGTTCCAATCAGGTGGGGAGATGATAGGGGCAGAGGACAATCTTTCTTTCAAATGCTCGAATGCCAATATGCAGGATTCATCGAAGATGAATGGTGTATCTGATACAAGGAGATTGCTCAAGGGCTTAGCTATTTTTGAAAAATCTTTAATAAATCTTCTGTAAAAGCCAGCATGCCCTAAAAAGCTTCTAATTGCCTTGACATCACTAGGTGGAGGAAGCTTTTCAATAAGTTCCACTTTAGCCCTGTCCACTTCGATTCCTTGGTTAGAAATCTTATGGCCAAGAACTATTCCTCCTGTCACCATAAAGTGACATTTCTCCCAGTTCAAGACTAAATTGGTCTCTTGGCATCTTTTCAATACCAAGGCTAGGTGATTCAAGCAACTAGTAAAAGAATCTCCGAATACCGAGAAATCATCCATAAAAACTTGATGAACTTCTCTATCATATCTGAGAAGATAGAAAGCATGCAGCGTTGGAAAGTCGCAGGTGCATTACATAGCCCAAATGGCATGCGCCTGTAGGCAAACACTCCATATGGAAAGGTAAATGAAGTTTTTTCTTGGTCTCTAGGATCAACCACTATTTGGTTATATCCTGAATAACCATCAAGAAAACAGTAATAAGCATGTTCCTGCGAGTCTTTCCAACATCTGATCCATGAATGGGAGAGGGAAATGATCCTTTCGTGTAACTTCATTGAGTTTCCGATAGTCAATGCACATCCGCCATCCCATGACGGTCCTTGTAGGTATCAGTTCGTTCTTCTCATTGGGAACCACAGTGATTCCTCCCTTCTTGGGCACAACATGCACGGGGCTGACCCAAGGGCTGTCTGAGATTGGGTATATTACTCTTCCTTGCCAAAGCTTCATAACCTCTTTCTGTACCACTTCCTTCATGATTGGGTTCAGCCTTCTTTGGGATTGAATGGATGGTTTTGCATCATCTTCCAACAGTATTTTATGCATGCATATAGCTGAACTGATTCCCTTCAGGTCAGCAAGGGTCCATCCGATGGCATCCTTATGCTCCTGCAGCACCTTGAGCAGTTCATCTTCTTGATCTTGGCTGAGGCATGAGCTTATGATCACTGGGTAGTTTTCATTTTCTCCTAGGTATGCATATTTGAGAGTGGGTGGCAATGCTTTGAGTTCAACCTTGGGTGCCTCTGACTTTTCAGTCTCTTCCTTTGGTGCATCTTGAACATGACTATCTGTTGTTGCAACATCCTCACTTGATATATACTCCTCCTCCATTGATCTCTCGAGCTCTTCATGCTCTTCTTCTTCAAAACACTCATGCACTTCTTCTTCAAGTGCGTCTAACCTCATGCATTCCCCCAATTGTTCTGGTGGGTAACTCATGGCCTTGAACACATTGAATGTCATCTTTTCATTGTGTAATCTCAAGGTAAGATCACCTTTTTGGACATCAATGATAGCTCCAGCAGTAGCAAGAACGGCCTTCCCAGAATAATGGAGGTCTTGGCTTCCTCTTGCATGTCCAACACTACAAAATCTGCCGGGAATATGAAGTCTCCTACTTTTACCAATAAATTCTCTACTATGCGATGAGGGAACTTGAACGATCGGTCTGCCAGTTGTAAGGCCATTTTTGTTGGTTTAGCCTCCTCGATCTTCATCTTCCTCATCATTGCTACTGACATCAAATTGATGCTGGCTCCTAAGTCATAAAGGGCCTTCTCTACTGTGATTTCCCTTATAATACAAGGGATCTGAAAGCTCCCAGGATCCTTCAACTTCTGGGGTAGTTTGTGCTGGATGATAGCACTACATTCTTCGGTTAGTATCACAGTCTCATTGTTCTTCCAGCTTCTCTTCTTAGTCATCATCTCTTTTAGGAACTTGGCATAGAGTGGCATTTGTTCTATTGCTTCAGCAAAGGGTATGTTGATTTGTAGTTTCTTGAAGATTTCCAAGAATCTCATGAACTGGTTGTCATCTTCTTTTTTTTTAACTGCTGAGGATATGGAGCTCTTGAGATGTTCAGTTTTGGCATCCCTTTTTCTTTTTGTGGATTTGAAGTGGGAGTTTGAACTCCATCTTGCTCTTCTCCCTTTTCATTTGAGCCTTCTTCTTGTGTTTTTTGGGAGAGTTCCTTAAGTTCCTTCCCACTCCTAAGTGTTATAGCTTGGCACTCCTCCTCTTTGCTTGAATTGTTATCATTGCAAAGGTTGTGGTTAGAAAGCTGCTTGAATAGATAACCAATTTGTGTCTCCAGTTTCTTGATGGCAGCATTTTGATTCTGCATGTTTGACTGCACTTCCTCTCGAAATACTTTACTATTTCGAACGTCTTTGCATACTCCCTCAAGTAAGGTTTCAAGCTTAGAGAGTCTGTCATCAATTGATGGTAGATTAGGATTAGAGGTGGAAGGATGAGAGGTGTTGTTATGGTTTTGATATGGGTGTGGAGAAGTGATGTTATGGGGGTGTTGATATGTCCTCTGTGTGAATTGTTGACGAGCTGCATTGTTGTTGGAGTTGTAACGTCTCTGGTCTTGGCTTTGATCTTGCTGATTCCCCCACCCAAAGTTTGGGTGGTTCCTCCATCCAAGGTTGTATGTCTTGGAGTATGGATCATGGTTCTATCTAGGTGAATTCCCAATGTAGTTGGCTTGCTCAAGGTTACCCTCTGCTTCTTCTTTAACTCCTTCTTGGGTTGTTGAGGAGTTGGTGATTACTGATGACAAGTCATTATATACCCATTTTTCAAGCTAATTTCACTTGTTTTGTTAGCATTTATGCACTTTCTTGCATCCTAAGTAAGTGATTTGGAGTGAAAATGCATAACTTCTCTAAATCAGGCAACCACCATGAAATTAATGTTAAATCATGAGGTTTGAGCTAATTTTAATTGAATTTTAATTGATTTATAAACCTCTTGAATTTAGTGATACTTGGAGTGGTTGTTTTGGTTTATTGTAGGTGAAGAAAAGAAAAGAAAAGGAAAAGCGTGTCCTAAGAAGTGTAGCCTAAGGAAAGGAAAGCGTGGCCAAAGCAATATGAAGCGTGCCGCATGCAAGGGGGAGGCAACATTGCCCTCCACAAGGGCACACTGCCCTCTAGGAGGGCAACATAAGAGAACCAAGAAAAGAAGGCAACTCTGCCCTACCCACTACAAGGGCAGAGCACAAAATGTGCCTTGGGACCAAGAGGAAGAGAACTTTGCTCTGCCCTCCGCAAGGGCATAATCGGGCTCTCCAAGGAAAGAAATTCAAGGGAAAATGTCACCCATGCATGCCACAAGACTCGAACAAGGAACCATGAGGAAGCCAAGAACTAAGGTTGATTGTCGTGCCAAGAAGCCAAGGAAATTAATTGAATTTGTGCCCCAGCCGTGTTTCGAACACGGGACGTGGAAGAGGGAACATTGCCCTGCCCTCTGCGCGGGCATGGCAGAATCTTGTGTGTGGCCCCCTCCGCGAGGGCAGGGCAGCATTTGGATGGTGCACAAATCTGGCGCACCAAGAAGTGGATCTGGCACACCGTGGCACATTCCTGGCAGCACCAGCACGCAACAAGCTCGATCCTGGCAGCACCAAATTTTCCTGTCCTGCCCTCCGCGAGGGCAGGGCAGCATCCTATGCACCAAACTCAATTCTGGCGCACCAATTCTCGTCCCTGGCAGCACCAACAAGCACCACGCACCATCCAGCGCGCACCAACTTTTCCTGCCCTGCCCTTGGCGCGGGCAGGGCAGCACCTTGCGCACCAAGAAGCAAATTCTGCGCACCACGCCGCACCAATCTCATGCACCAAGCACCAATTTTCTGCCTGCCCTCCACAAGGGCAGGGCAGCCTCCTGGGAGTGAACTTTCATGGGCCAAAAATTTAAATTAAAACCCCATTTTAATTCATTTCTTCACCAAATCAAAAGCCCATCCAAATCCCAAAATCCAAGAATAGAAAGTGTATAAATAGAAGCTAGTTTGATGTAATTAGGACCTTTTACCATTTTTTTGACTTTTCACCTTTGGCTTTGCTTTTAGAATTTTGCACTTTCTTTGAGCTTTGAATTTCTTGTAATTGTTCTTGAGAGACTTGACCGAGAGCTCAAGAGGATTAAGGGAGAATTGACTGATCTCCTTCCTCATTCTTACTCGGGCAATTCTACTCTTCTGTTTTTGAGTTTTGGGTGTGAAATTGAGGAAATTCTGTCTCAATTCCCATCTAAAATCTCTTTAAATCCTTTTCTGCATAATTGAATTTGATTTCTGTTCTTCTACTGCTTCTTCTTTAATTTTCTGTCAATTGCTTTGATAACTTGGATCTGGGAAGGAAATTGGGTTTTAGGCTTAGCTACCTAAGCTCTTGAGTCCTGAGATCACAATTTACTTGGGTTCTTCTGTGAACCTCTGCTGCACTTTATTTCTTTTCTGTTTGAATGCTTATTGCTTCTGATTCAATTTCTGCTCTCTTAATTGTTGCAATTTACTTTCTCTTTGTTTATATTCTGCAATCCCAGTCCTCAAACCCCTTTTATTTTCAAGCCATTTATTTTTCTTGCCATTTAAGTTACTGCAATTTACATTTCTTGCACTTTAAGTTTCAATCATTTACATTCTTGTTCTTTAAGATTCTACAAATTTACTTTCCTGTTCTTTACTTTACTGCACTTTTCCCTTCCTCCTTTACATTTACTGTCATTTACTTCCTGTTAAACACAAATCACTCAACCAAAACTTGATTCGCTTGACTAAATCAACCACTAAACTAAAATTGCTCAATCCTTCAATCCCTGTGGGATCGACCTCACTCATGTGAGTTATTATTACTTGATGCGACCCGGTACACTTGCCGGTGAGTTTTGTGTTGGATCGTTTTCCACACATCAATTACTGCCACTTGGTTTCTCTCCATCTTCTTAGTGAGGTCAGCTAGCTGCTTGGTAATGAGCTTGTTCTGAGCCAGCAGAGCATCTACATTGTTTAGCTCTATCACTCCTCTAGTGTTCCTTCTTTCAGAAGCATAGAAGTAGTCATTCTCAGCTACAGTGTCAATTACATCTATGGCTTCTTCAATGATCTTCTTCTTGTTCAATGATCCTCCAGAGGAATGGTCTACTGCCTTCTTTGATTCATATGACAAGCCTTCATAGAATATGTGCAACTGCACCCATTCATTGAACATATTTGGTGGACACCTCCTTGTTAGGTCTTTGAACCTTTCCCAAGCTTCATAAAGTGTCTCCCCATCTTGCTGTCTGAACGTCTGCACTTTAGTTCTCAGCCTATTGATCCTTTGAGGGGG